>NC_080601.1:36432641-36785459 GCF_027887145.1 Ammospiza caudacuta | reverse complement strand
TAATTGAAATATGTACTTAAAAAGATGGGTGAGTGTGATATTGAATTAAATGATTAATTACATCCCTTTTGACACAGAAGTGCCTTCACACAGCAATGAAAGTGCCTCCAGACCATGCATTTATTGAATCTCAAATTTATTGTCTTGATTCCTGTCTCCAAAACCTGATTAAACTGAAAATAACAATTTGCAAATTCATTATAAACAAAGATTTACAATTTTGTAAACTTTATTAAGCAACCACTTCAAATTACCTAATTTATTTACTTATATTAGCAGTGAGAAATGCCTGTTGTTTCCTTGAATTCCTTCAGTGAGATAAACTGCTCTGTTTATTGTAGAAATCACTCCAAGAAAATTTGTGCCTGTGGTTCTCATCCTGATAAAGAGGAATTATCAGCCCACAAATGTATTTGACAGCAATTTCCAGCCCAATTCCAGCTCAGCTTTTGGCTCTTTGTTCAGGTCAGGAGTCTGAGCTGGACTAAAATGCTCTTGTAGGTGCTGGGCAGAGAGAGCAAAGGGATTCTAAATTTAATTAAATAAAATTTACCTGCAAAACCATCTCAATTTCCTAAATAAAATATACCTGCCTTCACAATACCAACTCAATTTCCTTAAATAAAATACACCTGGCCCTGCAACACCAGCTCAATTTCTGTAAAAAACCCTTTATCTATAATGTTATTTATGGTACTTATAGCACAAGCCCTAAACCTTGAGCTCTGCTTGACACCACTTTTCCACTGAACTTGTAAATATTCCTGTTTCATCAAGGAAGCCCCACAGGTCCCAGGCAGAGCAGATCCTAAAGTGCTTTAAAATTCTCTTTCAAGGCTCAGGTAGAGCAGAGCTTCCAAAGGAAACACCTCACAACTCAGCAGGGAGTGGTGGAGTTTGCAGGGCAAAACTTGGCTCCCATAAAAAGGGATGGGGTGTGGAGCCCTTCCTGAATTTTCTGGTCAAAACCCAGAAGCCACACGAGCAAAAACTCTTTAAAACCAAATCACTGCAGTAGTGATGAACTCTGGGAGTTCTCTTATAATAAAGGCCTGGATTGGGAAGGTGAAGGGATACAAAGTGCATTTTCTTTCTCTATATAGACACATTTTATTCAATGTACACACCAGAAGCCTGAGATGTGCTTGCTCAGGGAATCACAGCTTGGAAATTCCCCATTTTTGTGACCTCACTGGCTGTGGGAACACCTGGCTTTTCCAGCTGCTCTTCCCAAATAGAAAAAGAATCCACACACTCTGTCTGAAATCACCACACTGGCTCTTTTCAGAGCTTGGTGTTTAGTTCAGTAATAATAAGGTCACTACTGTGGAACACCAATAAAAGGCAGGAGAAATATCAACAGGACAAGGGGAAAACAGCCTCAAGTTGTGCCAGGGGAGGTTAAATGGAGAATTGAAAAAATTCCTCACTCAGAGGGTGGTCAGGCATTGGAATTGGTTCTTCAGGTGGAGTTTTCCTCCCTGGAGGGATTTAAAAGCTGCAAGGATGTGGCACTGGGGGACTTGGGGCAGTGGTGGCCCTGCACTCCATGATCTTAGAGGCTTTTCCACCATTAATCCCTCTGTTTAAACAGAATCTTCATGTTCCACTCTCATTTCCAGGCGGTTTTCTCCTTTTGACAGCTTTCCTGTGCTGTGGGACTCTGATGGCTGTGGGGTGGTTGGGGACAGGGAACGATCCCCCAGAAGGAGGAAATGGCTGCACCCACCCCAACCCATCGCTCAGGGACAGCCCAGTGGAACAGGCTGGAGCACCAAAACTCCCTCAACAAAGTCAGGGATGACAATAAAGAGCAGAAAATGCTCTTAAAATGAGATCAGAAGCAGCACAAAGCTGAAGTGCTTTCAAAATGCAGTTTTATAACATGTGGACATGAGAATCTTGACTTTCTGAGCATCCTGCAGCAGCAAACACTGAATTCATCCCTAATGAATGGTGAAACTCAGATCTCCATGCCAGGGCAGAAACACACCAACACTTGATTCATGTTTTTCAGCCCAACCTTTCATTATCCCCTGATTGCATCTCAATTTGAATAGATTTAGCAAAGAAATTAAAGTGAAATTATGGCAATAGACCTCGAGTTCTTGGCCATGATTTAGATGATGAGCAGGACTTACTTGTTAAGGATTTTTGCTCTTTTAGCACTTGAAAAATTCTCCAGTTGTAAAGATTCTTGTGTGAGAAAAGCAACAGCCAGGTGGAAATAGTTGTTCCAGAGCTGAAAGCCCCCAAAATGACAAGAAGAAATTCCATTAATTCTTTGAAATGTTTCTCTACACACCTACAAAACAACTTAAAGTCTCTAAATTATGCACATAAATATTTAAAGGAGAAAAGAACAGACACCACGGAGATGGTGTTTCTTGATAAATTCTTAATACAGCTCCTAGTTGCCTTTATGTTTCCAACAAATATTTCGCAGCTACAAATCCCAATTCTTTGTGTTTTGATGATTCAGGCAGAATCCCAAGCCAAACCCTGCTGTGATTCTGTGATTCTGTGACAAGACCCACAAGTCAGGAATGGATCACAGCACCTGCTGAGCCTGGAATGATTTAACTGGGATAACTGGGGCTCACAGCCATGAATAAACCATGAATAAACCCACCAAAACTACACAGGGCAGAAATTTATTACATTAATATCATTTATCCCACTCAAGCTGAGAGCTTTTTCTTACCTGTAACTCAAAGTTGGTTTGATCAAGGAATTTTTTGTTTAGCATATCTGCATACTGATTAATTGCTCGCAGGAAGACTCTGAAAGATCAAGAGAAAATTACATAATTACACACTTCTGGGGTACCTTTGTATATTTGGCATCCCAATTAGACACAAAATCCGAGTCTGTCTGGAAAGTGAAACTTGAGGCTGATACTTGAAAAGCAGTGTGATCTCACCACTGGTAAGTGTACAGAATTCTATGCAGATGTTCTCCAAATTAATCAAGTAAATTAGCATATGCAGAAACAGAGGGAGTGTTTGGGATAAAATCACTTGTCTTTAAAATATCTTTTCATAATCAAGAGATCATTAAAAATTCAGTTTATTAGCACTATATAGACAGAAATTTTTAAAGTTACAGTGTTGTGTCTAAGCCAGACGTGCAACAGGTTGTACTTTAAAGTCAAGAAAAACATGTTTTTAAACACATGACAAAAAACCTCTCCACTTATGGCACAACAGAAAATCTGCTGAAGGACAGTCTTTAGAACATTGTTCACTGCTCTATTTCCAAAATGCTAATTCAGTACCCACTGCAGCTTCTAGAGTTTCCAAAACACCTCTTAAATTGCAAAAGGAGTTGGCCTGACAAGCTTGAAAGAGAAAACCAAATGGCACAGGAGAAGTAGGGCACTACATATTCATGGTGCTGAAAAAGAAACTGATTATTCCTTGGTAGCCTGATCTCCATTTTCAAAACAAACATGAGATTCCCCCTGCAAACTCCAAATTTATGCTGTGCAGCTGCCAGCTAATGCCCAGACAAACGAGCTGCTCCTCGGAGCAGGCTGGGGGAGAGATTTGTGTCTCCTCAAAGTCCCCCAAAATGATGAAAACCCCTCCTGACATGTTCTGGGTTTGCTTTTTCCCCACCCCCAAAACCAATATTGAAAAAGAAAGTTCAGTGCTGCAAATAAAAATATTATTTTCCTTCAGGCTGGCCAATTAAAAACAAAAAAAAAAGGGCAGAATTATTTAAAACAAACCAGCTAGAAAGGGTTTGTACTGAATTTCAGATATTTAGCAATTTCTCCTGAAAAAAAATTTAATATTTAGCTGAAAGTTTGGTATCCAAGAGAAAAGAAGCCTCCAGATAATCCAACATGATGGAAACAGACATTATTTATAAATATTTATATATGGGCAATATGTTGCCAAGCGATTATTTATGAACATATTGATGTATTTATATAAATATATCAATATGTACATACATTCATAAATATTTCAATATGTACATAAATTTATCAGGATGCTAAGAGAGTTTATTTATTTATATATTGAAATAAGAGAGTTTATTTATTTATATATTGAAAGAAATTAATAAAGGGAAAAAATTGATGCCACTGGGATGTATCTGTAGTGTAAGGTTAGATCATCCCCATGGCAGAACTATGGAGGAGAAAGAAAGGATCTAAGTGGGAAAACTAAAATTCAATTTAGAAAGGAAAACAGAAAAAGAATTAAAATATGAAATTTTTAAGACATAAGCAAATATACATAAATAAATAAACAAACAAATATATATATGTGTGTGTGTTTCATAATATTATTATTTATAACTGACAGAGACATCTCTGCACTTGCACCCAGCACAGCCAAGGAGGAATTCCAGCCCTTCCGTGTCTTTGTCAGTGTTTTGGGCAAGCACTTCATTAAGAGATTTTACAAAGGAGCTGGCTCCAGCACACAAATGAACACCCTGCACTGCTCCAAAATAAATGGATTGGAGATCTGTGATTCAATTACTGAGCTGTAGCACAAACCAAGATTGAAATCGAGCTTATCTGTGTGATCACACAGTCACTAGTTTCATCCCCTCCTTAGCCCTGCTTTGCCTTGTGCTTTTGTTAGCTGATAATACCAGGAGATCTGTAAATCTTCCCCCAAAATTAACAATTGAACGTGGTGCAGGGGCCATCCCAGGCTGCTTCCTCATGGACATAAAACTGGTTCAACTCAGGCAGGATTGTGCCTCCAGCTTAATGATGCTGCCTGAAGACATCACTGGAATGTATTCAATCTGCTCCATCTAATTAAGCTTTGGCACAATCTCATTACTTCATATCCATTCTTTTCCTTTAAATTGTAACTCTCATTTTTCCTTTATATTAATTCCAGGGAATACCAACAAAGAATAAATAATACAAATTCTGCTGTGTTTGCCACTGGAAAAGGAGCAGAGCATAGAACATGAGTTCAACTGGAGCTGGAATTTAACAACCCCTGGGCATCAGGGGGGTTCAGGAAGCCAGAAATTCCTCCAATTTTTCATAAAAGAATATCCCAAAGATGAGATGGAGAGACTTAATGTTGATTTTTCAATTACTGAAGTCCTAATTTATTTTTTATCAATCTTTCTGTGACTGGATAAAATACTTCCTACATAGGTCAGTGGAGAAATTCCAGTGACAGTCAACAGAACATCATCATAATCACAACATCATCATCATCATCATCATCATCATTATTATTATTATTATTATTTCTTCTACTACTACTCCTACTCCCACTACTACAACTATTATTACAGTCTATCTTCATTTGCAAATCAAATGTCATGCAAACCTCACAGCACTTTGCAGGATGTTTCAGCACCTCCAGTGCCAAGAGAAAACAGAAAAATTAGGATGTTTATTATCGAATGAAGTTAATGTTTAAAATATAATTATTAAAATATTGACAAGAAGAAGTTGCCAGTTGCAAGATCACTACTTTGCAGAGAGAATTTCCACAGTAAAAACTCCTGCCGGATGAATTCTTGGCTGGAAGCTGGGCAATGCTTTGTTATCACCTGGGAAGTTGCTGCAACTCATGAATATAAAAAAGGTTCAGGTTTATGCCCAAATAAAAAATGAAAGAGGAAGCCGAAATACTTTAACATTCCAGTTAAATCCTCCTCCTCCAAAGCAGGTCCTGACAATTGTCAGTAACTTCACTGTCAAAAGTTGGAGAAAACGGAAAATGAAGCAAGAAGTGGCTCTTCAGAATAAGTGGAATTAACCCAAAAGCAACAGTTCTGTACTGAAGAAGAAAGGAACTGGCTGCTGGAACACTCTCAAGGATAAAAGGTGGACTTGGACATCACTGGGCCAAGGGATAAATAATCCAAACTCTCAGCTGGAGAGCATCCCTTGCAGTGCCAGCCCTTATCTCGCTGTAATTAATAACCAAGATTGGCTCCCAGTTGCGTGTGCATAAAAAGAAGTGCTCTTCTTGAAATTCAGTTTCAATGAACAAAAGAATTTATCATCCATGTCAGGAAGAGCCACAGAAGTTAAACTTTGAAAAAGGGAGAAGTTCAGAGCCTGGAACCCAACACAATGGACTGTGCTGGCATGTAAGACAACAAAACCTAATCCAAATGTATTGGGAAAGATTTGTGAGACAAAAGACTTTATCAACCCAATTAAAAGCAGGAAATTAACATTTTCTATGATGTGATTGGAATAGAAGGAATATGATTACAGAAGGAAGTCACTTCAGGATATGTGGAAGAAAGAAGGGCATAAAAATCCACCAAAGAACAAAATCTACAGCCTGGACAGAGGAGGTTTTTGTGTGAGCCCTGGGGAAGGGGGGTGAGGATGGCTCCAAGGGCATCCAGATATTTCTGCTGTAGTTTGATCCTCTGAGGCAGGGACTGTCCTCTTATTCTGTGTTTAGAGACATTCCACAGAGCAGAATCAGAATCATTTTGGTTGGAAAGGAGCTTAAATCCCATCCATTCCCACCCCATCCATGGCAGGGACACCTCCCACTGTCCCAGGGGGCTCCAGCCTGGCCTTGGGCACTGCCAGGGATCCAGGGGCAGCCACAGCCCCGTGGGAATTCCATCCCAGCTCCTCCCCATCCTCACAACCAAAAATTCCTTCCCAATATCCCATCTACATCCACCCACTTTCAGCTTAAAGCCTTTTCTCCTTTTTCTTCCCTTGTCCAAAGTCTCTCTCCAGCTCTCCTGGAGCCCCTGAGAGAGACTTTAAGGTGTCCCCAAAACCTTTTCTCTGTCACCAGGAATTTTTGGCATTTGATCCCTGTTTATGCCTTTCCTGACCAGACCTGTTTCAGCTCTCCATGATCCAGGAGAACAGTGAATTGCCCACCACCTTCTGAACATGATATAAAACTATGGCTGGGAGCTCAGGTGAGAGAAGGCAGGGAAAAGGAGATGGAGAAACTATGGCAAAGGTAAATTAGGAAATACAGGTGATAAAATGCCGAAATTCTCAAAAAAACAAACCCAAAAATCCAGGTGACCCAATCTCAGTGACCAGCTCAGGTCCATTCACCTTGCCCTGCCTCAGGCAGTTCTGATTTCTCCAGTAATTTCTGCCCTTTCTGGCTCTCACTCCAGAGAGAGTTCATCCATCCAGGAGTGTGCTGCTGGTTCATGAACTGACTCCAATTTCAACCCCTGGCTCCTGGGAATGTTTCCTGTTATTGATTATTATTCACCTCCACTGGGCCCAGAGGTGCCTAATTGGTTTGTGGATGCAGAGACTGCTTCACCAAACAGAGCAAAAATTAATGGCTGGATTCTGCAGTTTTCCAAAAGGTCCTTTTTTCCCTCCAAACAACCTCACTGCCTCCAGGAGGTGGGAACATACATCAAACCCTGACTTCCAGTGGCACTTGTAAATGAAGGAGGGACAGAGGGATTTGATTTATAAATGGAACAGGAGTCACTGTGCCAAACAACTCATTTTTTAGCCCTTTCTCAGGTTCAGTCACTTTTTATTCTGCCCTTCTCCCTCCTAATTAGTCAAGTGCCCTGATTTGTTCATGTTTAAAAACATTTTGTGCCCCGTTTTCTCTCACTCAGTTCTGACACTTGCAAAGTATTTGCAGGAGCTCCAGGAGCTGAGGAAAGTTGGGTGCAGGATGTAACACCCATCCAACTGCCTATGCAGAAATACTGCTCTGGAGGAATAATCTAAAGAGAAATATTTCAAAAGTGGAAATACTTTTACCATTATGCCATTTGGCACATTATTTAGTTAGCCCCAGTACCCAAGGATTTGGATTTACACTGTGAGTGTTTATGCAAAAGATTTCTGACAGGAAAATTTCTGACAGAAAAAGAAACAATACAAACTAGCAATGTCCTCCCCACTATTTTTCCTTAAGCAAACATCAAAAAAAAAAAAAAAAAAAGAAGGAAAAAGAATGAGAAAATGACTTCCTTAATGGAAGAATGATTATCTAAACAAGAATACACAGACACGGCTTAAAATAATTTTGGTTTAGGTGATAATTTGATAAAAGAGAGGGAATTTGCAGTGAGGTTCTAAAAGGCACTATTATGATGTCATTTTAGTTAATTTAGATGGAAGGATAATGAATGCTTTATTGCAGCTGATCAGCCTTCCTGCACATCATCATGCTCCCCATGCCTGGGCTCCGCTTCTCTGGGAGACAAATTCCCTGTGCCAATGGGAGCCAGAGTCTCTTCTCTTGTCTGGGTGGGAAACAACAGCCCCAGACTGGAAACCCCAGAGAGAACCCAAACCCGAGAAAGGCTTAGGAAGGCACCAACAGCCCAGCAAAGCCTTCTCTGAGCCCTCACCTCAAACCCCTCATCCCTCTTGCTGTTTTAAACAGCTTTTTTCTTATTTATGGATTAAAAAAAGAAATTTTCTCTGGTATTCAACCTAAATGTCTGCTGGTGCAGCCTGAGGCCGTTCCCTCTGCTCCTGTCCCTGTTCCCCCCGGCTGTGCCCTCCTGGCAGGAGCTGTGCAGAGCCACGAGGGCCCCTGAGCCTCCTTTGCTCCAGGTGAGCCCTGCCCAGCTCCTCAGGGATTCTGCAGCCCCTGCCCAGCTCCTCAGGGATTCTGCAGCCCCTGCCCAGCTCCTCAGGGATTCTGCAGCCCCTGCCCAGCTCCTCAGGGATTCTGCAGCCCCTGCCCAGCTCCTCAGGGATTCTGCAGCCCCTGCCCAGCTCCTCAGGGATTCTCCATTCCCTGCCCAGCTCCTCAGGGATTCTCCATTCCCTGCCCAGCTCCTCAGGGATTCTCCATTCCCTTCCCAGCTCCTCAGGGATTCTCCATTCCCTTCCCAGCTCCTCAGGGATTCTGCAGCCCCTGCCCAGCTCCATTCCCTTCCCTGGACACCCTCCAGCCCCTCCATGTTTGTCTGGTTGAGAAAGGTCCAAAACTGCCCCCAGAATTTGGGGTGTCTCACCAGTGTCTCACCATAGGAGACTCCAAGTCATTTCATGGCTCACCCTAGAGGTAACCCTTGCATCTCCCCCAGTTTTCTCCTTTCCCAAATTTAGTTCTTTTTCTCTCCCTCCTCACCTGCCTTTGCACCTCCAGGCCTACCAGCTGCTCACCACTAACAAATTAATTTAATTCAACACTTCTTTACATTTACACATCCCTGCCCATTCCACCTCTTCCTCTTCAAGAACATTTAAAAAGTGTTTAAAAGATTCCTTGCAACATCCTCTAATTCAGCAGGCTAAAGAGCAGTCAAAACTTAAAAAAAAAAAAGAATAAAACCTAAATCCTTGATCATTTGCTGCCTTTTGAATTACAATTCCTTGGCTGAGAATGATAATAGCAGAGAGTAATCCCAAAGAAGACTTGCTACTAAATACCCACATTAGCATAATCTCCTCATAATGCCTGCTCCACAGCAGCACAGGTGCTCCATGTCACTTTATTAACCTATTTTCTAACAAATATTTCAGCCCCAGCTTTAGCACATTATCTCTGATCATTGATAGCTCTCCCCTCATTTGTATTCCGGGCTGGTGCGCTCTGAAACAAAGGGGACAGATGAATGAAAAATAACTGAGTTACAAACGCTGAAGGACAAACTTGTGGGCTGACTACCAACAACCAGCGGGCACAAGGGGCTCTGTGGCCAGGCTGCCTCTGGAGCAAGCTCAGGGCTGTGGCCAGGTGGGGTTTGGTCCCTCCAAGGGTTGGATCTGCTTGGGTAACCATGGATCTGACTGCCCTCACTCTGCTCCTGCCTTGTCTACACGTCTGAGGTCTCAGCTGTGGGTTTTGGATGACTTTGAGTGCAGGAAAGAAGAGGTTTTAGTCTTCTGTCCTCTTTCCCAAAGCAACTTTGCCTCCTGGAATTTTATCTCCATGGATAGAACTGTCCATACTCAATTTTAGCACCTGGAGAATTTTATGGCAGAGCAATAAAAGCTTGGAGATTACGTTTTCTAATGGAAATGCTAGCAGACAATTTAATTTAGGAGGTTTTAGCTAAGGCTACAATGCTGGCAAAGTAGCATCTCTTGCAAGTGGACAGTGATACTATTCCTCTACTCCAAAGTTATTATTCTAAAGGAGACAGACTTGCTGAATTCCAAGAGACTTTCTATTGTGGCAGCTGGCAAAAACTCCCAGCAGAGCTTGTAATTTCAAACAAATGTAATTTGTTGGAGTGCTGCTGGAAGGGATCTGTGCCATCAGGTGAGTTATTAAACAAGCATTTCATTGTAGTGCAATGCTCAGTAAAATGCAGAAAGCCTTTGCTAGGAACTGAAATCATCACATTCCCCTTGCAAAGATCAGAGAATTCCAGAAGGGTTTGGGTGGGAAGGGACTTTAAAGCCCATCCATGGCAAGGACACCTCCCACTGTCCCAGGTGCTCCAGTCTGGCCTTGGAGCCGCTCTGTGCCAGGGCCTCACCACCCAGCTTTTCACCTCAGTTCTTCTTTTGACTTGATATCACAAAGGAATCCAACCACTTTTTCCAGAGGTAAAAATCAATATAGAAGAAGTTGGTTGGTTTTTTGGTTTTTTTCCCCCTGTTGCACTGCTTTTCACACAAACAGTCAGTCCAGAAAGAGAAGTAACTGCAAGAGTAATTGAAGTAACTACAAACTCCAGAAAGAGAAGTAACTACAAGCGAAGTAATTCATGGAAAGGTTGGGAAAGGACATCCCAGGCAAATTTTCCTGTAAAGCATGGAAGTTCTGGCTGAATTTGGCAAAATGTTTTCAAATACCTGGCAGTGCAGGGTTTGCAGCAAGGGAGCCTCCCTTGCCATGCTGCCAGCACTGGCCCCTGCTCCTTCCCCATTTCCATGGATACTGCAGGTGATTAAGGCCACTTTAGCTACTTATGGATAAATCAATAGAATTGATCTGCTACATTTCAAATTATTTGGCATTCTCATCCATCTTGCCATCAACTGGGAAGACAATTGCACCTGGCTAAACAAATGTCCTGATGTTGCTTGGAAAAGAATCTCCCTTTTTTCCTGCTGGTACTTAATTTATCAAATTCCACCAGAGAATAGCAATAAGGAAAAAGAAAGCAATCTGCAAAGGTTGGGTTATCACCTCTTCAGTGCTGGGGTCACCAATCAGGGTTGTTCAGAAATTCCATTTGCTGAAGTTTCCCCCAAAATGTGAAGTTCATTCTGATGGCAGAAAGTTTCCATGGGAGCTGAATTACCCCAATGCCTTACTATGACTTTTCTTTTCCAACCCAAGCAATCACAAGCACAGAGGCGATGCCCAGAAGAGCTGAACCTTCACACAACTGGAGTCCATCTCCCCAGCAAGCAGAGACTCCCTGGGAAGAGGTTAAAATGTGATTTCTTTTAAGAGATGAGTGGGATAAACCGCAGCAGCTGCTCTGCAGGGCTGTGCCACGGCCGCCGGCAGCTCTGTGAAGGGAACACTAATGCTGCAAAGTGAAACACCATCCTGCTGCAGCTTTAGGTAAGCCTGTGCTTGATCCAAAGGGTGGCTCTCAGATATTAAAGTGACACAGAAGGTTTCAGGGAGGCATTGGGCTGTGTGAAGGAGGGAGCCAAGCGAGACGGGAGCTGTGCTCGCCTCCTGTGCCCTCCTGCCCACCTCACCCAGCTGCCAACCCTGCACAGGATCCTGCTCTGCTGCTCTTCCAGGGCTCCCTCAGCCTGATCAACCCTGCACAGGATCCTGCTCTGCTGCTATTCCAGGGCTCCCTCAGCCTGATCAACCCTGCACAGGATCCTGCTCTGCTGCTCGTCCAGGGCTCCCTCAGCCTGATCAACCCTGCACAGGATCCTGCTCTGCTGCTCTCCCAGAGCTCCACCAGCACCCAGCTGCCAACCCTGCACAGGATCCCTGCTTTACAGTTTTGGAAATTCTCTTATTGCTGTGTCCACATTGAAGCAAACTCTTCCATGGCTCTGCTTTGGGAAGGGGAGGATTCACCCAAGGGCAGGTTATTGCACTGTCTCAAACTCACCTGTCAGAAATCCAGTTTTAGCCCTGTGGTGCTCTAAAGCACTGTTTGTGTTTCAATAGCCACAGAATCTCCTGTAGTTCAACAATTGTTTGGCCAGGCAGCATCATTTAGTAGCTTAAAGAGCCTTCTTGGGATTAACAGAGGGAGTGAAATTAAAGTATTGCATAAAAGAAATCTTCCCAGGGCTCCCTCAGCACCCTGCCTGACCAACCCCTGCACAAGATCCTTACTTTGCTGCTCTCCCAGGGCTCCCTCGGCACCCTGCCTGATATCTCTGGAGTGCAATAAATGCTTCATTAGGATGCTGCAACACCTGCCAGTCACAGGAGCCCAGCCCATCAGTGGGTCTGAGCAGGAGTTCTGGCTCTGTGGGAAGGGTTAAATCACCCAGCACACCCCACAAACAGTCCCAGCACAAAAATCAGCCTGGCAGGGCACACAATGCCATTTATAATGTGGGGTTATCTGTTCTGCAGGGCAGCAGAGGGACATGCCAACCCCACAAACAGATCCCCTGCAGCCTTTCTGCAGGGACCACACCAAGGTGTGGGGGCTGCACTGTCCCAGACATCTTTTATGAAAAATCCTTTCTTGAGGATTTTTCCTCCTGAGAAGCTGGGAGGCCTCAGGAACAAAATGCAAACAATGGTTATCTGCTGCTGTGGGATGCAACAGGTGCATCTGGGATTGGTCTCATGGGGTTGTTTCTAATCAATGGCCAATCACAGCCAGCTGGCTCAGACAGAGAGTCCGAGCCACAAACCTTTGTTATCATTCTTTATTACTCTATTCTTAGCCAGCCTTCTGAGGAAATCCTTTCTTCTATTCTTTTAGTATAGTTTTAATATAATATATATCATAAAATAATAAATCAGCCTTCTGAAACATGGAGTCAGATCCTCGTCTCTGCCCTCATCCTGGGACCCTGTGAACACCAGCACATTGCACTGCAGTCTCTGTTGGGCTCCAGGCAGGATTCAGTGCTGCCTTGGACATGCCAATCCTGCCAGGAATTTCCCAGCTGGGGATTAGTTTCTGCCTGCTGAAATCAAAGCCCAAGAGGCAAACACAGTCAGGGTCACAAAACCACAGCCAAGTGTGTCAATGGGACAAAGGCTGGGATAAAAAGGGGTTTGCATCAAACAAGCAATGAAATAGAATTGGGGATGTAAATGCTTCCCTGCTCCTGGATCCCTGGAAGTGTCCAAGGCTGGGTTGGACAGGGCTGGGAGCAGCCTGGGACAGTGCAAGGTGTCCCTGCCATGGCAGGGGGGGATCTGGATGGGCTTTAAAGTCCCTCCCAAGTCAAACCATTCAGGCATCCTCTGAAATCAGGTTCTCTGTGATTCCTTTTATGCAATACTTTAATTTCACTCCCCCTGTTAATCCCAAGAAGGCTCTTTAAGCTACTAAATGATGCTGCCTGGCCAAACAATTGCTGAACCACAGGAGATTCTGTGGCTATTGAAACACAGTGCTTTGGAGCACCACAGGGCTAAAACTGGATTTCTGACAGGTGAGTCTGAGACAGTGCAATAACCTGCCCTTGGGTGAACTCTTCCCTTCCCAAGGCAGAGCCATGGAAAAGTTTGCTTTACTATGGACACAGCAATAAGAGAATTTCCAAAACTGTGCAAGGCTTATTTCCTTGGAATTGGGGAGCTGGACACCAGCACATTGGAGCACCAGCAATCCCACAGGGCACACAGGAGGGGGCAGTGCCAGGGAAGTTAATTCCCATGTGGAAAACACTCGTGAGCCTCACAAGGACCAGACAACCAGGCAGTCCCTTCACAACCATCAGTGCCCCTGGCCTGGCTCTGCTGCACTGGGGCAAAGTAGATTTGGGTACAAAGCCCAAATAGCATTTCTGCACCATTTCTGCTCCTTTTTTCTTCTTCCCTGGCCTGAATTACACAGTTTGGCTCTCTCTAGATAGAAGATTTATAATGCCAATGGCTCTGAAAACCAGCAACTTCTCTGGGAGTAGACTGCAATTATCTGATGGGCTCATAGAAGCAAAAAAACCTAAATGGGGGAAAATTTAGATTAGTCCTGATAGGAGATTTTCTCACCCATAAAACACAACCAAAGCAAATGCTCAGGTTGATTCTTTTCACCCAATGCTTGTGTATGGAGTAACACCTAAAGCCATCCTCATTTTATGGGATTGCATTAGAGAATCCCAGAATGGTTTGGGACCATAAAGATCATCCCATTCCATGGGCAGGGACATGTTCCACAGCCCAGGCTGCTCCAAAGTCACCATTCCAGGACTGAAACAATTCCCAATTCCTTCATCCCTGCCTTGAGTGATGCTAGAGCACCCATGTGGGATGGGCAGCACTGCCTGGTCACCAAAAACTCAGGATATCAGCAAAGCTGGGCCTAACAAAGCTGGGAATGAGCTGAGAGGGATGCAGGTACTAACACTGGGATGCAGAGGGATTCTGGCATCCAATGACCCATGAAGGGCAAAGAAAAATCTGCTTTTCCAATGGATATTGATGCTTGTTTTGCCAGAGTTTTCAGCTCCATCTGCAGCAGAAATTATGGAAAGGCTGGCAGCAGCCAGGAGTGATCTAGGCCAGCAATGATCAATAGGATCAAAGGTTTATACAAGGTAAAAAGCTCCATTTCCTGGATTTTTTCCAGAGAAATTAAAAGCAGAATGGCACACACAGGTTGTCCAGATTTTAAGTAATTTCATCTTTAACATCAGCAATATCCAGACATTGATCCCTGAAAATGAATCCCAAAGGATACTGAAAGTGGCAGCACAAACCTGGGATATGATTTATGGTGTTACAACCCAAAGCTTCAGTGTTACAGCAGCCACACAAAAAGCTTTTGCTGTGGATCACACCCAGAGGCCAAAGAGGTTTGAGAGTCACTGCGGAAGAACTAGGGATTGAGAAATTCAGGAATTTGCTTTTTCTGCCTGGTTTTCAGTTAAAAACAGTACTTTCAAAGAAAACATGCAATATGAGTTTCATAAATCATTGCAAAAGATTTCAATTTTTTAACTTTTTTTCCTAAAAGTGTCATCTGAGATAAAGATTTTTTTTCTGCATATTTTAAGACCTTCTTCCTTTTTCTCTCACTTTTTAAGAAATAATTGCCTTTCCTCCTTGATGTTTAGGTTGAGTCATTTAACTTTTACTGGGGAAAATAGTAAAAGGTTTGTGGTTTTTTTAAAAAAATATATATCTACCTTATTATTAATTTTGCTGTATTAAAATTGGGAAATTCTCACTTTATCATTTAAGTTAGATGCTTTTCTACCCCACACACAGGATTTAATGGTGTAAATCAGCTTCAAAAATTGTGATTTAGTCCAAGACATAAGAGAGAATTAAATGATGACACCACTCCAATGCTGTTCCTGTAACAGGGAGTGTGTTCATTTAGGTCACAGTCACTCACATTTGTAATTCATTACAAAATATGTAATATTTTTATATATCATATTTTTATTCTCAATGCATCATCAAATATTTAAGAGCCAAATGTCACTAAAAAGGGGAGAAACAGAAATTGTGCAGAGACCTCCTGTGATTGAACTTTTCATGTGTTGACATTTTCATCAGAAATTCCCTAATTTCCTTCAGGACAGTTCCCAACTGGGGCCACAAACCCTGCTCAGAGCCTCTCACCTCTCATGGAATGAGCAAACAGAACTAATCTGCCTTTCATCAACAATTCAGGCTACAAGCCCTCATTAAAAATACTCCCATTAAAACCACTACGTTAGAGCCCAGCTACAAATAACTGTGATTTTCCCTGTGCCACCCTAGGATAATTCACTTGTAGAGAAACACAAAGGCAGAATTAAAACCAGCTCGTGGTCCAAATTAACCCTCCGTGTATTATTTCTGCAAGACACCACCTTAATTGCAATTATGCATTCAGGGACCAACGTGACACTTTGTTCTTAATTTGTACACAGTAAAACAAATGGGGTTTTAAATGAATGAAAAAAGTAAATATTAGTCTGTGACAAATCATAATTACAGGGTGGTCACAGCTGTTTAAATTGACTCCTGCTAGGGAATTTCAGGTTGTGACAAACACAGATTTTTTTTTTTTTTGAAGCTGCTTTGGACAGCACAGGAAGTTGGGAGGGTTACTTGGTTTCTTTCAGAATTCCTTTAAAACACATTTACAGAAGTTTGGAACTCACACCAGTACTTTAACACCTTGCTTTGCCTAAATTAATGACAACAGCACTCAGTCAATGGGATGTGGCACTTGGGGACACGGGGCAGAGGTGGCCTTGGCAGTCAATGGTTGGACTCAGTGGTCTTGGAGGGCTTTTCTGACCTGAGCAATTCCATGATTCTATTGATAACCTCTGACCTACTCCACCTGCTCCAGCCCTGCACGGAGCCAGGGAAATGCAGCAAAAATAACAGAAAACGACGGAATGATTTGGGCCGGGAAAACCCCCAAGATCATCGAGTCCAGCACTGCCAAGGCCACCACTGTGCCGTGTCCCCAAGTGCCACATCCACATGGATTTTGAATCCCTCCAGGGATGGGGACTCCAAACTGCCCTGGGCAGCTGTGCCAGGCCTGGACAAACCTTTCCATGAGGAAATTGTCCCCAAAATCCACCCTGAGCTGCCCTGGCCCAGCCTGAGGCCGTTCCCTCTGCTCCTGTCCCTGTTCCCCCCGGCTGTGCCCTCCTGGCAGGAGCTGTGCAGAGCCACGAGGGCCCCTGAGCCTCCTTTGCTCCAGGTGAGCCCTGCCCAGCTCCTCAGGGATTCTGCAGCCCCTGCCCAGCTCCTCAGGGATTCTGCAGCCCCTTCCCAGCTCCTCAGGGATTCTCCATTCCCTGCCCAGCTCCTCAGGGATTCTCCATTCCCTTCCCAGCTCCTCAGGGATTCTGCAGCCCCTGCCCAGCTCCTCAGGGATTCTCCATTCCCTTCCCAGCTCCTCAGGGATTCTCCATTCCCTTCCCAGCTCCCTCAGGAATTCTCCAGCCCCTTCCCAGCTCCATTCCCTTCCCTGGCCACCCTCCAGCCCCTCTTGCAGAGGATGGGGGATGCCCTAGCAGGAAGGGCAGAGGTCTGGCAGAGCTGGAACTCACAGGGTGTTGAACATCTTTGAAACAGAAACGTTTTGTGTTGACCCCACTTTGTACATCAGAAGGTGCCACTGAGCAGCCAGTGACCTCCCATGTTAAATCTCTGCCTTTATGTCATGCAAGGGCAATTTTTGATTTTCCTACTCAATAAAGGCAAGGTGCTCCGAGGTGAAACCTGTAAATAACAAATCCGAGCACAATTGGTGTTAATCCTCGAGCAGGAAAATGCTGCTCTGATGATGTACAAACAAAATACAGGGTGTGAGTGTTTTATCTTCTGCTTGGTTTTAGAGAATAAATAAAACTTGGCTCACTCAGCTGGAACTGCAAAGGTAATTTCACTGCTGCCTCTGACAACATCTGAAACTTCATTTTCTCCTTTAAGAAGTCTCAGCACCCACAAGAGCGGGATCGATCAGGGTGAGAAGCAAAGCTGTGCTTCCCTTCCTCCTCTCCAGCTGAATCCAATATTTTCTGCTTTTATGTGCAGGGCAGTCAATGGACACATCCCTGCCCAGAGAGAATTATCTGACTCAGGGCAGGACAAACACATGGGAAGCTCCTCATCCCAGGGGAATTTCTTCCAAAACCTGCTGGGACTGGGCTGACAAGTACCACATGCAAGGAAGGACTCTGCTGACCATAAACCATGGAATTCCAGACTGGTTTGGGCGGGAAGGGACTTTAAAGATCTTCCCATTCCACCCCTGCCATGGGCAGGGACACCTTCCACTGTCCCAATGTCCAGCCTGGCCTTGGGCACTGCCAGGGATCCAGGGGCAGCCACAGCTGCTCTGGGCACCTGTGCCAGGGCCGCCCACCCTGCCAGGGAACAATTCCCAACTCCCAATCTCCCATCCAGCCCTGCCCTCTGGCAGTGGGAGCCATTCCCTGTGTCCTGTCCCTCCATCCCTGTCCCCAGTCCCTCTGCAGCTCTCCTGGAGCCCCTTCAGGGTCAGAATTGGCTCTTAGGTCTCCCCAGAGCTTCTCCTCTCTGGGCTGAACACTGATCATTCCTGATCCCCATCTTTCTGCTGGACGTTTCACTTCCCAAATACTGCTGCAAAAAAGGACTTTGTGCAAACATCCCCCCTGGATTCAGGGAAAGCCTTGTATGGCTTTGTGTGACTTAAACCAACTGAGGCAACCCAGTTATTTTAACCAGCTGATCTGGTGAACCCGTTTGCTGTGACCTGCAGCAGCTCTGAACCTTCCTTAAGCCTTGCTCAGATTTAAATTTGGGGAAAAAAAAGCCCTTGGAACAATAAATCCTTTGGAGTGTGGGCTAGAGACCCAAGGACAATAAAGCCCAGGCTCATCTAAACCTTCTCCAGAGCTGGTGCTGCTCCTAATTGGGATGGATGAGCTTTGCCACGGAAGAGCTGGGTAAGGACTGGTTGTTAAAACACAGGTTTATAGGAGCCATCCTATGAAGTGATGGATCAGGAACGTGTCTTGCATTATCAAATTACCCCAAGAATTGGAGTGTTTTGCATGTAAAGCTTCAGTGCTAATAACGCTGTGCCAAATTAGTGGGAATGAATAGATGCTGAGTAAATAATCCCATTTTGTTGTTAGTTCCTAATGGAACTGTTGATAGGAAACAACCTCTCTATCTGTTTCCATCAGGATAATTTGATAACCCATCTGTATTAGTTAAACTGCAGATTTTGTAAACACCAAGGCCGAGTGATTTGTAACAGGAGCAGGATGTAGGAACCACTCTCCTAAAGTGTTTTTTAAATTGCTTTGCTCGCAGCTACAGAGTTTGCCATAAAGAATGATCCCTCATTGTGAAATTCCCCAGCCTCAGGAGTGGTCCTGGAGCTGAGGAAGGGACAGGCTGATGATTTAAGACTATTTAATGCCCTGCTTGTTGTGGAACAGAGAGCTGGAGACCTTCCTGCTCTAGCAGAACACAGCACTGCAGTTCCTTAATGCCCAAAAGTGGGAAACTGATTTATCACCTATTAGGTCTTATTAGATCCCATTCAGTAGGAAAAATGAACTGCTGGAGCTGGATGGCAGAAAATTAATTTGAAATAAATGTTACAGAGTCAAACTTCTTCTGCTCTTCTCTTCAAGCCTCTGTGGCTGGGGTTTTCCAGTTGGATGTGGGTTCTTGCAGGGAGGCACACTGTGATCATTTTACACATTTATAGTTTAGATTTAAAAAAAATCCCAAACATTTTCAGTGCACATCTCCTTCATGGAAGGGCAGCTCTCCAGCTGTGCCAGGGGATGGGATCCACTGGGGTTTATTTATTCCAGAAGCACTTCTTCCTCAGGAAAAGGAGCCTCTGCAGAGCTTTACCTACAGATTTTTATGACTTTTAATCTATTGTTTATAAGAATGGCTTCCCACTGCCAGAGGGCAGGGATGGATGGGATATTGGGAAGGAACTGAGAGCCCAGAGCAGCTGTGGCTGCCCCTGGATCCCTGGCAGTGCCCAAGGCCAGGCTGGACACTGGGACAGTGGAAGATGTCCCTGCCACGGCTGGGGTGGAATGGGATGATCCCTTCCAGCCCAAATCATTCCATAATTCTCTGACAATTCCATGACCACCAAGGTTAAACTCCCCAAAAATTCACAAGCCAATGGATTCTCTGGGGCAAATATTTGCCCACACCTTTGCTGACCTTAAAAAACTAAGCATTACATTAACCTTCCTTAATTTTGCATACAATTTTAAATATTTTTTCAGCTTTTACGCCTCAGATGTGAACTGGGCTATTTCAGCAGAGAAATGGGTTAATATTCCTAGGGAAAATGGACAAATTATCAAAATGGAGCTGAACATTCCATGTGAAAATAATCTATGAGCTGACTCCTATTCTTCACTGCTAGTTGTTCACTGCATGGGCACAGGCAAATTACTTCATTCCTTCATGAATCAACTCGAACATCTGTAAGGTCAACATAATGCAGATGATCTTCCCCAGCTGCTCCGAGATTCTTCCAAAAATAATTCAAATTAATATTATTGTTGTTATATAAAACTGTCACTACAAATCTTTCTTTATGGCAAACAAAGCATCTTTGACAATGGCCCTTTAGCAAAGAAGAGCTGAAAAAGTTGGCAAAGTTTAATTTTCCCACAATGCCCAGTTGCTTGAGTAACAAATCCAATGGATGTTTTTTCAGCATAAAATGCAGGAATAAAATTCTATAAATATATTCTTGCCCACAAGATCATATTTGGCCCATTTGCCATTGATATTTGTGTGATAATTACCTCAAAAAATATTTGAAGTTACCTGAATTCAAGCCAAAAGTACCTTTAAATCGTTCTCAAGCCAGAAGTACCTTTAAATCAAACACCCAGTTAAGTAAGTGGACTGTGAATGGAAGATCAAATTTATGTGTGACTTTTAACATCACATTAAAAAATAAAAATATCTTTTGGCAAGATAAATGAGGCACCATGATAAAATGTTCTTGAAAAAAGGTCATTAGAACATTATAGATTAAAATTCACAGAAAATGGAAAACCACATTCTGAATTCCTGATAAAGAAATCACTGATTTCTTGAACCTTAGGTTGGGGTTTACACCAAGCTCACTCCCAGCTCTCTGCCACAGCCTCAGAATCAGTTCAAAGACTGCTGTAAAAGGGAAATGCAAATTAAAAGAATCAAAACTGCAGCCTGACTAATCCCTGAATCATGGAATCATCATTGATATGGATGCAAAAAGCCTCTGAGATCATCAAGCCCAACCATCACCACCACCACCATGGTCACCACTGTTCCCACATCCACAGGGCTCTGAAACCCTCCCAGGGATGGGGACTCCAGCACTGCCCTCCACACCTTGTTACAACACTTCACAACCCTTTCTGTGAAGAAATTTTCCCAAATATCCAACCTGACCCTCCTCTGGAACAGCCTGAGGCCATGTCCTCCTGTCCTGTCCCTGTTCCCTGCAAGCAGAGCCCAACCCCACCCTGGCTGCTCCCTGACAGGGAGATTTATGGACCAGCAAATTCTTTCCTGAGCCTCAATACTATCAGTAAATCTCATTTTTACACCATTTTCATGTAGAAGGATCTCCCACCCTGCTCTCCTGTGCTCCAGGATGGGCACTGACCCCAGCCCTGCTATGAAAACCCCTCTGATCTCCTGGAGAGCCCTCAAATGGAGCTACAAACCCTTTTTTCAGCATTTATCACAGCACATCCTCTTACAGCAGCCCCTGGGCCCAAAGGCAACATCTGTGTGGACAATTTATGGCCATTTTCTGGAAGCCTGTGTCTGTCAGAGCCTGCAGCACACCCCAAAATGAGCTGCACCACATTTCAAACCTTGGCTGCTGGCTTGACACCACCGTGCCTTGACTGCTGGCGTCCCTCCTGACACCTGCACTATCAATTCTCCACGTTTGTGCCTTGAAACACCTGAATTCTGACATTAAATCTGTCCCTTTCTCAGCCTTCCAATAACTCAGCCTCCCAAATGGAACGAGAAACGAAAAGAAAAAAGGGTTAAAATTTAAAACCTTCACAAATCACATCCTTCTTAATCCAGTGAATTTGCATGGCAGAATCTGATTTCTTGAGAAGTTTTCCTGCATTTCTATTGGATTCCTTGCCAAGCTTCAAGCAAAGCTCCTGAATACTGGCTCAGGTACGTGCAGACATAAATTCTTGCAGGGATGAGGAAGTTTTACAAGTTGTTGCTTCTTTTTTCTTTTCAAACTTTTTCGGAAGAATTTTGTGCTGCTTTTTAGATTTCTTTCACAGCAGTATAACTCACCAAAATCTCATTACAAAAAAAAAGAGAAGTATTTACACTGAGTTACTGATAAAAGAGAAAGAAGCATGAAATTATTCACTTGTGCCATGTTACCTCTGTATCTGGGAAATAAATTTAAAATAGGATAAAAACAACTTGTGCAAAAAGCTTTTCACAGAGCAAGGAAAAACCACATTTTTTTCCCCCCTCTAATGATCCATAGAGTAGGACATTGAGCACAAATTCCATTCACTCTTTTCAAAACCTGGGCTTCCATTTCCTCTTTCCTTTCACTCTCTGAGCTGCCCTGGCTCGGGTGTGAATAACCAAAGTGCAGGCTCCAGGTGCTGCTGCTGGATTGAGGGGACGAGCTGCACTTTGTGTCCCCCCCGTCCTGTGCTCTGCTCCCGGGCAGCTCAGCAGCCTCAGCACTTCCCCCATCCCAACAGCACTCCCAGAGCCAGGGATTTATGACTCAGGGAAAAATGGGAATGTTTAATGTTTTGTGGGCTGGCAATGGACAAAGCAAATGTTAATGCAGTCAAGGAGAGCTCAAGGACACAATGTCCACCTGGAAACCCAGAGCCAGTGCTGGTGAGTGAGTTGCAGAATATCCCAGCCAGGAAAAAAGTTATTTTCATAAACATAACATTTTAATTATCCTATTAATTGCAGATGAAAAAATTTACATGGTAGGGTAACAACATCTCGTAAATTTAAGTTTGAAATGTAAGTCTGTATAACCAACACAAAGATATTAGTCTAAGAAAAATTTGCCATGGAGGAGAAAAAAAATGGGTGACCAAGATTTAATTCTTAATTATTTTCTTCTTTTGTGTGTATATAAAAGTTAATAAAAAATTAGGATCCTTGTTGGATCACTGTCGCAGACATTTCTCCACAGAAATCCTTTCTTTCAGATTTCTGCGTCTTCGGGAGGCCAGAGGCCCCCGAAGAGAAGGTAAACAATTATTATCAGCTGCCGTGGAATGCAATAGGATTCACCTTGATTGGCTCATTTTCTATGTTTATAATTAAGAGCCAATCACCAGTTCAAGCCAGGGGACTGAGTCCTTGGCCACAACTTTGTTGTGGGTTCTTTTCTATCTCTTCTCAGCTTAGCTAGCAGCTCTGCAAACCTCTCTCTATATTCTATTAGTATAGTAATAATGTATTATATATAATATCTTAATAAATAAAGCCTTCTGATTCAAGAAACAAGATTCACCGTCTCTCTCTCACCACCAGCGACCCACGCAGGTCGCAGTAATAGATCACAGCTTGGATGGGCTGTAGAACAACCTGGGATAGTGGAAGTGTCCCAGCCCATGGCAGGGGCTGACATGAGATGGGATTTAAGGTCCTTCCAACCCAAACCATGCTGGGATTCTGTGGCTGTACCATGAGCAGTTTGCTCATGCACTCAACAGCTGAAATGCAGCACTCAGAGAGTAAAAAAATACATACATTAATCAAACCACAAGCAATTAATCAATATCCAGAAGGGGGGCAAAACAACAACAACAAAAAAAAAAAAAAAAAAAAAAAAAAAAAAAAAAAAAAAAAACCAGAAAAAAACAACCTAAAAAAATGCGAAATAAACAAACAAGCAAAAAACCCAACAAAAGTCAAATTATTCCCAATGACATCTGAAGAATTTGTGTAGGGAAATTCAGATCCACACAATGATCAGTACCACATTGAAATGGCTATCACTGTGTTCCAGTGGACAAACAGAGACCAGCACTAGAAAACCTCTTTTCTGCTGTTGGTGCATCCTAAGTGCATCTTCACCCTGAATTTCCTAATTGATGCACCAAACTTAGTGACACAAAACCAGAGAGTAACACAAGATTAAACCTTTACACGGTAATTTTTCTCAAAGCATAAAGAAACCAAACCATGTAAATCTCCTTTTTTTTATTTTAAAAAAGATATTTTCAGGATTGTTCCTCTGCAGCCTAAAGCTCCTGACAGAACCTGCAGCATTCCCAAATCCAGCCCTGGCTCTGTAAGATGTATTGCAGTACTTACATCCCAAACAGGCTTATTCACTGCATGGAGAGAATTCATTTATTATTAAAGAGCACTGGAGAGGAGGCAAAAAAACCCTAAAACCCTAAAGCAAACTGGTTCCTTATCATTGCAATTTCATTTATTGACACAGCTGGAAATGAGCTGGCGGTAACTCTTGGAGTACGTGGACAGGACAAGGTAGGACAATGGGAAATGGCCTCAAGGTGCACCAGAGGAGGGGCAGGGTGGATATTTGGGAAAATTTCTCCCCTGAAAGGGTTGTCCAGCCCTGGCACAGCTGCTCAGGGAGGGATTTAAGAGCTGTGTGGATGTGGCACCTGGTGGCCTTGGCAGTGCTGGGGGAATTGGACTTGATGGTCCTGAAGGGCTTTTCTAACCTAAACTGAAGTTCAAGGATCTGTGCATTCATCCTTCCTGACCATGCACAACTGCCACATCTACAGCCCCATGAACATCTCCCACAAACCAGGTGGAGGAAACAGAACCTCCAGCTTTTCCTGAGAATCACAGAACCACAGAATCCCACATTGGTTTGGGTGGGAAGGGACCTCAGAGATTATCCCATCCCACCCCAGCCATGGCAGGGACACCTTCCCCTGTCCCAGGTGCTCCAGCCCCAGTGTCCAGCCTGGCCTTGGGCACTGCCAGGGATCCAGGGGCAGCCACAGCTGCTCTGGGAATTCCAGCCCAGCCCCTCTCCACCCTCCCAGGGAACAATTCCTGCCCAATATCCCACCTTATCCTGCCTTTCTACAGCTTAAGGCCATTCCCCCCTCCTGTCCTATTCCTTAACCCAATGAATCTCTTCCACTGCACAAGAACCTGCCCTTGGTACCCACCAAGCTTTACCAGCATTTATTTGTATTTATCATATCTATCCACAAAATACAATCCAGTCCTTCTGGATTTTCAACTGAATGAGCTGAGAAACTTGAAAAAACCTCATGTGCCAGTCAGCTTTGTCTCATCTGAAGCTGCCCGTCTCAGGTTAATTGTGGTGCATCGTTATCTCACCCCATGTGCTTGCTGTGGGACATCTCTGACAGACTGAACTGAGCTTCCCCAGATCTGGAGATTAATTTCCATGATCAGGGAGTCTTGGAGCTGTTCTGCTCATCCCACACCCACATCTCTGCCCAAAACCCACTCCAGGGTGCCTTCAATCAACCCCTTTCTATTTATCAGGTCTAACAAAGCTCTCCCCACGTTAAATCAAGGCGAGCGCTGCGTTCCATCCATCACACTCGTACAGGGAGGATTTCCATGTCAGAACAAGGGAACAGCTTTCACAGAAACGTGTAAGTAGAAGGGATTAGATATTTTACAGCAGAGAGAACAGCGAGCTCTGATACGAAACTCCATGTAGGGGCAAAGTTTACAAATTTCAATCAAATCCAGGTTAAGCACAAAATGGAGGAGTCGGTCACGTCAGGAGCAGCACAGCAAAAAATGCTGAATGCAACAGTGGTTTTGCACTCTGGCTTCACTGGAGTCCTTATTTCCTACCAACTTTCAGACCAAACAAATTAGCAATTCATGCTACAGATGTCAGAAGTTATAAAGGAAATTAATGCAACAGTCGAGCTGAAATGAGACTGAGGAAAATGCTGTTATTTCCCCTGTGGACTCGTACATCCACGCACCGAGTTCTGCTTTGTGAAGATAATATCCAGAAAGTGCTCAGCAAAGCTTAAAAAGTAAATATCTAAACCAATTTTTATTTTTTCCAGAAATGCACGTGAGTGCTGGGTTGAGGTTTGGGTTTTTTTAAAGATCTAATATTGAAGGATTTGATGTAAATTTGTCATTGGCAATATTCCAGCTTTCTTATAAGGGGCTTTATTCCATGAGTTTTGACTAATGCAAAATAAGTTTGACATCCTGACTAACAGAGAAACAAACTCAGTTCTAAGTTAGAAATCCAAGAACTACTGCATTGATGGGACAAAGGAAAATGGCATTAAGCAGAAGGAAAGTAGATTTCTATGGGATTTTGGGGAGAAATTATTCCCTGTGAGGGTGTAAGGCCCTGGCACAGGGTGCCCAGAGCAGCTGTGGCTGCCCCTGGATCCCTGGCAGTGCCCAAGGCCAGGCTGGAGCAGCCTGGGACAGTGGAAGTGTCCCTACCCATGGCAGGGATTGGAACAAGATTATCTTTATGGTCCCTCCCAGCACAGCACAGGATGGAAATCCAGCGTGGAATCTGCACATTCACACAAAACAATCAACAGTTTTAATCTATTTCCAAATTTCCTATTAGCAGCTCTGATGTCAGGATTTAAAGCACACTTTCTATGCTGGATGAATAAATCTCATATGCCAGCATAAATTTTTCATGATTCCTTCATAAATTCCTCATTCCTTGTTGTCAGTTGTCTTGGCAGAAACTAAAATATAGGAAGCTGTAAAAACGTCCATCTGCTTTAATTAAGCCAACTGCCTCCTCCCAGTGGTGTCAGACAAGGCCTGGGTGAGCCTACAGATCACCCAGAACACACAGCAAAGAGTGCAAGGGCCTTTTAAAGATAAATACAGAGAATTTCAAACCCTGCCTCACCCATGACTGGTTGGTGACCATCCCACAGCTCCCTCAGGTTTTCTAATCCATGTTGGGAATTCTGTTTGTTAAACCTGAGTTGTGAGCAGCAAAGAAGAGAGGGGGATTTTCACCCTCTGCAATCAAGAGGCAAGAGTTTACTACAATGGTGCATTTTTTTCATTAGGCTAGATCAGAAAACAGTAAATTAAAACAGGAAAAATAAAGCAATGGATTCCCATCTGGAGTACTGCGGACAGGTGTGGTGCCCTCAACATAAGGAAGGCATGGAACTGCTGGAGCAAGTCCCCACAAGGCCACAAAGGTGATATAGGGGATAGAGCACCTCTAGTATGGAGACAGGCTGGGAGAGTTGGGATTGGTCAGCCTGGAGAAGAAAAGGTGGTGTGGAAACCTCCCAGCACCTTCCAGGAACGACAGGGGCTCCAGGGAAACTGGAGAGGGACAACTCACCAGGAACTGCAGGAACTGGAGTGACAGGACAAGGAGGAATGGGAACAAACTGCCAGAGGGCAGGGCTGGATGGGAGATTGGGAATTGGGAATTGTTCCCTGGCAGGGTGGGCAGCCCTGGCACAGGTGCCCAGAGCAGCTGTGGCTGCCCCTGGATCCCTGGCAGTGGTTGGACATTGGGCTGGGAGCACCTGGGACAGTGGGAGGTGTCCCTGCCAAGGCTGGGGTAGAATGGGAAGAACCATCCTGTGGTTCCATGATTCCATGCAGAATGAGAATCCTCTCAAGAGACAATCACAGCAGAGCTGAGCACGGCTCTCCAAGGAGAACCAAACTCCCTTCCTGAGCTTTTCTCTATGCTCTTCCCAAGGAACACAGCACCAGATGATCCTTGAGATGCCCTTCCAGCATGGGATCATATTCCATATAATTCCTATAATTCCATGCTGTATTCCATATCTATTGCTCAAGAGACATTCCAGAAGGGCCAAGAGTGGGTCCTTCAAGGAGCACCCAGGCCCCACTGCTCCCTCAGCTGTGTCAGAACATGGTGAGAGAGAAAAAGACTTCAGAGCTTTGGACAAACCGGAAAAGATGAAGAATAATTCTTAAAGAACTTAAAATCCTTCAATTCTGTTAAAAAACCTTAAAATTACAAGTTTATGAAGAACACAAAACTCAGGAACTCTGGCTAGGAAACATTATTTTCAGGGATACAAGCACTGGCAAGTGCTGAATGCACATTTCTAAGTCTAAAAAGTGCTGCACCAAAACAGGAAAGTACAGCTCAACATGACACCAAATATAAGGTAATAACTGTGATTCATATCTCAGAGATGGAAATACTTTTCCTCAAGAAAACTTTGTCCTCATTTTCCTCGAGGAAACACAACTGAAGCAGTTGTGGAAGGAGCACATTGTCAAAAATAGTCTGACAAATAAAAAGTTACTCTGTGTTCAAGAGGAACTTACAGAAAACATGTTTGGTTTTGACAGTTGGCAATTTCACTTTGATTTTTAAAAATGAAACGTGGTTTCTGCATGAGAAGATGCAAAACAGTCCAGAAGGAAGAACACGAGACAACAAGTGTGGGAAGGAGAGTGAATCCTCACAAAGCCATCCTAGTATCACACCTCCCTTAAAAACCTCACTGACGCAAACACACAACTGAAATTCATCCCGAAATGTTTCTGTTTGTACATCTTTATGAGAGAACTGTCAGAAAATCATCATTATATTCTCCTGCATGTTTTTTTGAGTACTTCTGTTACACCTCACATAGTGCAGACGTGACCAGGCCAGCTACAGGCAAATCATACAAAGTAATTACATTTTAACAGTCAAACACAGAGAGGAACAAACCCAGGGAGTGCCTGAGTCCTCAGAAGGAAAATTCCAGCATTAAGAAACACAGAATGTCACAAAGGTGATTTTTTTGTTAATACAGAATCATTGTTCCTCCAACTGACAGGAACCAAAATACATTTTCAGATGACAAAAGAAGAAATTAAATTAAAAGCTGAAGGGTGATGGGGGATACAGCTGTTGAAGCCTTTCCTGCTTCCTGTGCAGATTGTCCATCCATCCATCCATCCATCCATCCATCCATCCATCCATCCATCCATCCATCCATCCATCCATCCCTGTGAAGGAGGACCAGGACTCTGCAGGAGCCCATCTGGTGGACTCCATTCCCAGAGTTTTTTAGGATAAGCTGACTCACCCCGTGCTGTGATGCATTTCTCTGTTCATGTTCCAGAAGACTCCTCCTGCCCAGGGGACACCTGAGCCAGCAGAGAGCTGCCCAAGCCAATTAAACCACCCAAAACTTCTCAAACTGAGCCAGGACATGATGCTGCACCACAGGAGTGCTGTGGGTTGTGGAGAGGCGGCTCCAAAGGGAATTGGGTCAGAGATGGGATCAGGGATCAGGGGCTCCACTTCAGCTCCTTCTCTCTGAAGCCACTTGCAGAGAGAGAGAAACTTTCCATGCCGCTGATAACCACAGTGACCTGAGAACTGACAGTTTTCACACTTCTGCAGCAGCCATACATTATTATTTTTCTCTTTTCCCGGAGTTGCTGGCAAGCAGCAAACAACTCCCACAAAGGGCAGCTGGGAGCTCTCCCCAGCCTCCAGGTGAGGGCTTGGGGAAGCTGAAGGCAGGCAGGGGTGGGGAAGGCCAGAGCAGGAACAGCAGAGGCGTTTCCAGAGCGCCTGGATGCTCTGGATGCAGCCGGGAACATGGGCAGGCTCAGGGGAAGATGGAAGGTGCAGGGGGAAGCCCTTCCCACACATCCAGGACAAAAAAATCTGCAAAAGCTGGGAGAGTAAAGCTCCTGTCCCAGGAAGAGCAAATCCAAACAGATCCCTGAACACACTGACAGTAAATTCCCTTTGCAGCTCAACAAGCCTTTGGTGAATGTTTATGCACAAGGAATTTAAAGAAGGAAAAGGTTTGCTTTTAATATCTTTCATGTTATTGCTTTGAACATCCCAAATGAAAAACATGCTGCAAGTTTAAAGTTCAGCCACTCAAGGCACAGTGTGTGCCTCAGGATGGATATTTCCTAACACCACTGATAATCAATATCCATCACCCATATCCTAAAGATGCTCTCATTTTAGTTAATGTTAAAAAATCATGAATTTACCTTCTCAGTTCAGCCTGTTTATCCCAAGATCTAGAAATATCTCTGTTTTACGACCTGCAAGTGCCAGCTTTCCTGTGACACTTCTGATGGGAAAGGAGAAACATCCATCAAGAAAGGCTGAGCTGAAAGGCTGCAAAGCACTGAGAGAGAGAAGATGACTTTTCAGTGCTTATATTCAGTGATATAAACCTTCAAACTGGTGATAGCCAATGATCTGACACCTCTTTTCTCCCTAAATATGCTTTAAACTCTTCCTGCCCTACAATCACCCATCTGTTATATCAGAGCATGAATAATTTCCTTCTTTAAAAAAAAACTCCAGTTCTTCCTATAGTGGCTGTGCTTTCTCATACTCCCACTGTAAAAGCTTGTTTTCTAGAATGTGCTCATGAAATATTTCTGATCCTAAAATTTAATAACCCCAGAAAAGGCCTTGCTGGCTTTTTAAGCATCGAGGCTGCTGCTCTCAGAAGCCAAAATGCTGCACCATTGTCAGTCACTGAAAAAGATGAAAATTCAGAAAAGGAACATGTTGGCAAGGTAAGAACAAGCAGGATTTTAGGCATATTTCACCCAAATTGTATTAAATTAATAACTGGGTTGGACACTACCCTTGTGAATCATTAAAAAATTAATACATTAAGAGCAAAGTACTATTTTATAGTTTGTACAATATCTCTGTTTAGTCAAACTGCTCTAAGTGCTGAAAATCCTGAAGTCACTCATGGATGGTTCAAGCCCACAGAATTTCAGTGCAAAGCTCACTACAGAAATCTGAATTGCAGATTAACAGCCAAAAATGCATTTAAGCCTGAAAATAATATCCAAACAACATTTTTTGTTACTTTTCAAGACTGAAATATTGGGTTTTTTTACAATACTGGAAAAGATTAATAAAATCCAAGTGTGAAAAAGCAGCCTATCCCTGGGTATTTTTAAATGGGCAATGGTAGTAACTGGAGTGATGCTGATGTGGAAAAAGAATGATTCAAAGTGAAAGTTGCTACACCTTTCCTGTTAAAAATAAACATCACGTGGTGTTAGCTTGGACTTGGTAAAAATGGAGCCCTGCTTTGGGATTTAACACCTTCAGCTTTATTTAATTAGCTCCTTCACTCTGCTGCTTTTATAAGCACCAAGTGTTCCCACATCGTGCTCATGCCTCACATCCTGTGCTAAAAACATCCCAGAACGTTCATATTTGGGGCTGTGACGTGGTCACCCTTCCTGGGGAGTTCAATGAGCACAAAATGAGCACTCAGGGCACCACAATTCCAATTAAAAACTGCAATAGCACATCCAGGTGGGTTTGGGTGCTAAGATGGAATGTTTTTCCTGTCCACCACAGAATTATGGGATCATTTAGGTTGGAAAAGCCCTCTAGGATCATTAAATCCAACCTGGCATTCCAAAGCCACCACTGACCTGGGTCCCAAGGTGCCACCAGGATGCTCCATGGTCTTTGGATTCCCATCATCATTTCTCACTCTTGGTTTTGGCCACATGTCCCAGGGATCATTTTTCCTGTGGGATCCTACAGAGCAAATCTCCTCTGGGTGCTCCCAAGGAATGTGGTGCTGCAGGCACCAAAACTGGCTGTGAGGAGCCAGGAAAAGCAGAATAAAGCTGGAAAAGTCCCCAAAGCTCCATGAAATGAGAAAGCAAATACTTGGATGCAGCTTCATCCCAAACACCCACACTGGTACAATAATGTGAATTCAAATGTTCATGAGCTCATCTTAGAGAGAGCTAAACTTTGAGTATCTACTCACCAGGGCCTCTGGAGTGGGTTCAGGCAGCAGTGGGGAAAAGAACATTGGAATCACAAGATGAAATGTCAAATTTAAAATGACAGTTAAGGGTTTTTTCAGTTGTAATTAGGAAATTGTAAGAAAACTTTAAATTAAAGGAAAGTTTACACTAAGGATCTGTCTGAGGAAACGTAATCTGCCAAGGGTTTCTGCTACTCCTGAAGTAATTAAAGCACAAAACAAAAACCAAAAATGTGTAACAACATTATTATCCATCATTTACGGAACAATATATTGAATTCTTCGTGCTTAATTTAATAAAAAAAATCATAAAACCCAAATTGATAAAGATATTGGCTGCTAAAAGGCTTCTGAGTACAATCATCCCAAAGTACCTTAATGTCAACTCATGTTTAGATTCCAGAAGGCAAAATAATATTGGAATCATTGTGTTCCATTTGAAATTACTTTGGCAAGGCTTCTTCAGGTCTCAATCAGCTCTCAGCAGAGAATTACCACAACACACAGCCTAATAACCTCTTACAGCTTTCATTCTAAACAATGTGTTAAATCCAGCAGTTCTCAACACTGTCAAGATGCAAGTTGAGAAAAAAAAAGAGGGCAAGTAGCCAAACAAATGAGTTGGCTTTCCAAGGATCTTGTTAAAAACAAAGGAAACCAGGCATCCATGGCATCCTGTGGGTGATGGTTCCAAAAAGTGAGGAATAAAAAGCCATTTTCAACATTCTCTTGCTTTTTCTTAGCGTAGCAGTTGAGCCACATTGCCTCTTGCACTGTGTGAAGATCCTGTGCCCTATTTCTCCTTAAAATATCCCATTTCTGAGCCACTCTGGAAATGACAGCCTGGGAGGTGCCTCTCAACTGTTCGTGACTTCAGAGCAGGTAAAATACAGCAGGGGACAACCAGCAGGGGTTTGGGAGGAGCAGCCACTCCTGCCTGTGATTCCCTGAGGAATATCCTCCATGGAAAACCCCCAGCAGTGACATGGGATGTCCCCTGGATTAAAGGTTCTTCTAAATAATACTGACAGGATGAGGGAACCCTCAAGTTTAGGTTGGACATTAGAGAAAATTTCTTCATGGAAAGGGCTGTCCAGCAGGGCAGTGGTGGAGACACCATTCCTGGAAATGTTCAAGACCTGTGTGGATGTATCATTTGAGGATGAGGTGGTGCTTCTGGGTTGGTGCTGGGCTCTGATCTCAGAGCTCTTCCCCTGCCTAAACAATTCTATGATAAACCCACAGATTCCTTGATGTTCCCCAGCCTTATAAGACACACAGAGCATTCAAAAGGTTTTGAAGGCATTGAATTTGTCCCCACCTCAAGGAGGACAATCAACTCATGCTCAGGAATTTTCCAGGTCTAAACCTCAGCACTGCCTCACTACCTAAAACTTTGCAAGGTGCCAAAACCAGCAAAAATTTCTTCTTTTAACAGAAGAAAAGATGAAAAAACAAATCTCTAAAAAACCCTTCATTCACCTTTTCCCCCTTGAACTCAAGAACAGCAGCAGTTGGGATCATTTTATCCCTCTGTGTTTCTTCCTAGTGCAGGGAGAGCTGTTCCCTAACACAGTTCTTTGCTTCCAACTCACTGGAATTTTCTTGCAGCAAAACAAAGCTGAAGTGCCACGGGGCTGCTGCTGAGCAATGAAGGTGGAGCCAATGCTGCACAGGGATGTTTTGGAAGCAAAGTTAAAAGCAAGATGTGCTTTAGGATGAAGAGGACGTGCAACAGCCTCCTCCTGGTTTTACAGAGCTGCCATGGCCCTGAGATCTCCATTCCTGGCAGGACACCAAATCCCATCCACCTTTAGGGACAGGAAAATGTCTTTGTCAAGGGAAGCACAATAATAAACTCCAGAAAACAGCAGCATCACAGTGAATGCTGGACATGGTCACCAGCCCAAGCCCATCTTGCTGCAGGAAATCTTCCCAAAATCCCAAGACGGCTCCAAAGACACAAAAACCATAATTAAGATGATACAACTATGACCAACAAGGTAATTATTTTACTGCTGAAAAGCATTATTCTGCCTCTAGACCACAGGAGGGATTAATCATGACCCAAATAGATGGAAGGAGTGCTCAAAACAGGAGCAGATGGATTTGGGAGGGCTCACACCTCACACACACATCCCAACATTGGCAGCCTCACCAGGTGCTTTTCAGAATCCCAGACTGGTTTGGGTTGGGACCTTAAATCCCATCCAGTGCCACCCCAGCCATGGCAGGGACACCTCCCACTGTCCCAGGTGCTCCCAGCCCCAATGTCCAGCCTGGCCTTGGGCACTGCCAGGGATCCAGGGGCAGCCACAGCTGCTCTGGGAATTCCATCCCAGCCTCTGCCCACCCTACAGGGAACAATTCCTTCCCAAAATCCCATCTACCCCTGCTCTCCTTCCATGACTTTTCCATCCCAAATGATCACAGACTGCAGAAATTAAGGAGAAAACCAGACCATGGAATCCAGAGGGCTGCCCCAGCTGCTCATCAGCTCTCACAACCACACCATTATCAATATTCCATCAATGCCAGGGACATCTCTAACTCCAAAGGCTGGCAGAAAACCACCTGATATAGGGTGGAAGCCATCACGGGAAAAGAGCAGCTGCTGAAGAATATTCCTTCAAGGGACCTCAGCTCTTTGAATTAGAAAATACCCTGTTATTTCAAACACAGTCAAGTATATTCATTTTCCTCCCAGGTGCAGTTAATTTGACAGGTACAATGCTAAAGCAAAAATCCTGCAAGGTCTTTCCTGAAAAGGTCAGTACATTATGCAACGGGGTTTTATGACAGCAAAAAAAATCCCTCCATCTACAGAAATTTTAGATTATTTACAGAAATTTTAGATGATTTATCAATGTGCATTTGTGTCTTTTATTCCCAGATGAAGAGCAAACTTTGGGGCACACGAGTTAATTTTGAGAGTTGTTTTTTTCAGGAAGTTCTAAGCTTTGAAAATTGTTATTCTCAGTCTATACATGGGAAATAGGGGGAGGTTTTTCTATACAGAGAAATCTTCAGCACTAAAGAAAAACAAAATTGCTCCCATTTGAAGTCTTATTGCATTCCAGCCCTGAATTAAATTATTTGATTGTTCAAGCTGCATGTCTGGACTCTTAAACTTTCTAAGTAAGCACAGAGTCCTGTAGGAAATGCATTAATAGTCAGAAAAAGTAGCAGCAATTCCTTCTAATCCAAGCTTTTTGTACTGTTCAAACTCTTCTTGAAACAATGCATCCCTTGGCCTCCTAAAACATAATTGCATTTCAACCACTTCCTTCATCCCAATTGCAATTTGGAAATGTAAAGCAGTCACCCCATTCCACTAAAACATATATTGAGGGAATATTTAAGTGATCAGGGCCCCAGTGATAAACTTGGAATTTCAAGTAACATCCAATAAAATTGAGTGGTTAAGGTTGGTAAAAAACCTTTAAGGTCATTGAGTCCAACCCTCAGCCCACCTTGTTCCAGATGTTTTTGGAACACTTCCAGGGATGGGGACGCCACCACTGCCCTGGGGAGTGCTTCACAACCCTTTCCATTAAAGAATTTTCCCTAATCTCCAATCTAAACCTCCCCTGGAGCATTTTAAGGCCATGAATAATGTCTTTGAACATGGAATTAACACAGGCGTGAACCCACAAAGGGATTTGGGAAATGAAATGATGATTTTTAAAGCCTTTTTTCCTGCTCCCTTCACCCCAATCCCAAAGATTCAGTAACACCTGATAGACTTTGAAACTGGGGTGCCCTGCTTTTCCTGTAGTTTGCAATCCAGAATCTTTGCCATCCTTCTGGCCTCTTTTCCCCTGTTATGAAAACTACCCCCGATCCAGCAGGAGCTCGGGATGGATTTTAAATCAGAGCTTTTGCACTTGCACTCATCTGATGGATGCGACTTGACTGCTCAATTATGTAAGTGCAAAGAGCCTATTTTCATACATTTATTAAAACCATCCTGCTTTTGTTTCCATAAGCCTGCCTCGAACCCAGCACAATATCACCATGAAGCCAAATTTCCATAAGCTAAGCCCAGATTTCAGTGTGGCTTTGGGGGCCTTGTCAGGAAGGATAAACTCAGAGCTGGGAAGGTCCCGAGCTGCGCAGAAGCTGCTGCGGCTCCTGACGCACGTCAGGGTTTGCCCACTGCTGATGGATGGTCACAAACATCACTGGAGGTAATTCTGAGAGCACAGCACGGATCTGACAGGTACTGCTATGACAACAGGCAGCACAACTGCCTACATTTCCCTGGAAGCTCCAAAAATAAACATTCCAGGACATGTTTATCCCGAGCGGCTCCACCGTCCTTTGTCCTCCTCTTTGCAAGGCTTTTTTTTGGCTTTTCATACAGAAAATTCATTGAGATTCTGGGCTGGTGGGCTGGGTTTGGGTGGGGTTGAGGGCATTTTCTTCATGGAAGGTGTGGGGTGGTGGTTTGGATTTGTGCTGGGAACAGGGGGCACAATACAGGAATATTTCTGTTGCTGCTGAGCAGAGTTTGGGGCTGGGACAATTCCCTGAGGAGCTTTTCCAGTGCCCAACCATCCTTTGGGAAGAATCTTCTCCTGATTTCCAACCTAACCCTCCCTGACACAACAGGTAACACCCTCCAGATTCCCTCCCCAGGCCAGCTCTATTTCCTCTGGAATAAAAAACCAACAGAGACAAGAAACCTCATTTTCACTGAGAGCATCTTATCCCTTTCTCTCTGACTTCAAAAGGCAAAACAAACAGGTATTTTATGTAAATGTGGACATTAGAAACAAAAAATAGAACAGCAAACATCAAATTCCTTTTTCATAGGCAACTCAGCTTCCACTGGCACAGCTGCAGATGAAAGTAGCAGCTACAAATTAATATATCATAAGGTCTTACCAAAGGAACTGAATTGTCTCAAATGCCAAAAGTAAGACCAAAGACTAAATTATTTTCATTTACGGAACCGTAGGGAGGAATTGCTTTCATGTTCTGAGTTATGTGTTTAGGAGGAACCTAAGTTTAGCTTGTCAGCTTCTGACAAAAGTTAACAACAATTTCTAAAACATTTCGGAATCATTTCCAAACGTGCTTTCGATGGGGGAATGGAAACAAGACAAAATCACAAAATCCCTGCCTTTTTTTGTAACTGCTTTTACAGTTCCAACTCCTTGTGTGTGCTTTCCTGGAGATGCCTGGAATGAACAATCTGCCTCCAAAGCACTTCCCAAGCCTAGCCAGAAACACAGGAAAACTCCCTGATTGCTTAAAACTGTTAAATACAGATATTGTGGCTTGAATTTCCTGAAAATGTGGGCACAGACAAACCCTACAACAGTTGGATTTTTAAGGTGGAAAAGTATCCTAAAAGGAATTTTAAGACACTTCCAGCTCCTCCTTACAAGTGCATTAATGGTCCCTTATCCACCTCTCCCATCCCTCAGTGTTTTTTTCCATCTCCATTCCTTGGATATTGTTGTTTACAGTAAACCAGGGGAAGATCTGGACCAAAATTTGGAAGTGAAAGGAAAAGCCACTGCATCAGTTTGAATATTCTTTTCTTTTACCCCCAAAATGCTGATGAGCCACCTGCAAACCAATGTCACCTTGAACACAATGAACACCTTGAACACCTTGAACAATTTAGTGGCAATTCCACCAAACTGGTAACACCAACACCTTGGACTCGGAATCAAAAAACTGCTTTGTTAAAATGAGAATTTTACTACATTAGACAAGTCAGCAAATAAAGTATTTTACAAAAAATGAAGAATTCTCTTGTTAGATATGAAGATTTCTTGTGTTCGTTTTGGCATGAAAGGTGGGAACACAGTTTGGCTCCTTGAGGTGTTGGAACTGAGGCATGGGATGTCATCCTGAACTTGGGATGTGATCCTGAGCTTGGGATGTGATCCTGAACTTGGGATCTCATCCTGAACTTGGGATGTGATCCTGAGCTCGGGATGTGATCCTGAACTTGGGATGTCATCCTGAGCTTGGGATGTCATCCTGAGCTTGGGATCTCATCCTGAACTTGGGATGTCATCCTGAACTTGGGATCTCATCCTGAACTTGGGATGTCATCCTGAACTTGGGATGTGATCCTGAACTTGGGATGTCATCCTGAGCTTGGGATGTCATCCTGAGCTTGGGATCTCATCCTGAACTTGGGATGTCATCCTGAGCTTGGGATGTCATCCTGAGCTTGGGATGTCATCCTGAACTTGGGATGTCATCCTGAGCTTGGGATGTCATCCTGAACTTGGGATCTCATCCTGAACTTGGGATGTCATCCTGAGCTCGGGATGTGATCCTGAACTTGGGATGTCATCCTGAGCTTGGGATGTCATCCTGAGCTTGGGATCTCATCCTGAGCCTGGCACAGCACTACTGGGAGGTAGAAAAGAGAGAACCCTGATGTTTTTATGCACTGGACCAAAACCAGGCAGGCAAAGTTTTCAGAATAATTTCTGTCACTGTTATGAGCGCACAGATTTTTATATATATAATATATATAAAAAATATATATATTTCTATATATTTATCCCACTGGTGAAGGTCAAAAAATAGAATACTAAATTTGAACTAAACTTATATTTGCAAATATTTCCTGTAATCCAGTCATTCACAAGCTTTTCTCCATTTCCCCTCTTCCCCCATGGCTATAACTTTATCTCATCTAGAATATTTGAAGCCACTGCTTAATCCAGAGTATTTTAATCTGGAAGCAAAGCACTGCATGGAGAGGAGCTTTAGGAGAAACCTCCTAAAGGACTGGTCTAAATAGGAATTAGAGCTCCATTTTCCAGCTATTTTTAATTCTTTTCCCATTGTTTCACACTACCAGATACATTCCATGCAGGAAACAAATGAAATTATGGATACATTTAAAATTGAGTTCCCTTGATTTGGTTCATGGCACAGAAACTGCCCAAGGAGGTGCTTTCAGAAACGACACAAAATTGCACATTCAGAGTTATTTCTATGGAGGGGATGCCACAGCTTTAAAAGACAAAATTTCTTCTTAAATTTCATCTGGTTTTCTTCAATAAAACTTTATAAGGGTGGAAATAAATGGAGCAGATGGACAAAACAAGGTATTTTACAATGCAGCTTTCTGGGCTAGGAAACCACGTTAACTCCAACAGGAAAAATGAAAAGCACAGAAATCAACTGAGAAGAATTTCCAAAGGAGCTGGTGCAATGGGAATGGAAGAAGGAGGGAATTAGGGATGAACAACCCCCCTTAGGACATCTGAAGATCCTCTTTAACACCAAAAAGGCTGGGAAATGTTTTTGTTTTAACTTTAAATACTACTCAGATATTCTGCAGACACTGAGGGGAGGCAGGATGATTCAAAGATCAACACATCCCATTTCTGCTTCCTCAGGACTTCATGCTCAGCATGGAAAAGACAAGACTATTTTTAAGGATAAAAATTCCAAGTGTCTGTCCTAACTGTGAACCATCATGCTTTGAATTCCTCCAAATTTTCCACGAGGAACTGCCTGTGGAAAGAATTCCTTTGTGCTGCTTTAAGGAAAAAATCAGAAGCAGGGAAAGGTTCTTTTTGTACCTTTGCTCTTTCCTTTGCTTGGCCAGAATTTCACGGTGCCAAATAAAACCCAAGGTGAAATCCCTACCCCAGTGAACACTGAGAGGTCACCTGGCAATAATGTGAAGAGAACACAATTCCAGACTGGTTTGGGTGGGAATGACCTTAAATCCCACCCCTGCCATGGCAGGGACACCTCCCACTGTCCCAGGTGCTCCCAGCCCCAGTGTCCAGCCTGGCCTTGGGCACTGCCAGGGATCCAGGGGCAGCCACAGCTGCTCTGGGCACCTGTGCCAGGGCTGCCCACCCTCACAGGGAAGATTTTTCTCACCAGTATCCCATCCATCCCTGCCCTGCGGCAGTGGAAGCCATTCCCTGTGTCCTGTCCTGTCATTGTCACCACTAGAAATGAAGGGATGGGACAATTTTCAGGCTAAGAACGATTTACTGCTCAGACAAACATCAGTCTCAGAGTCCCTGAGATTTCAGAGGAGCAAGCATTCGGCCATAGCTCAGAGCAGTCACAAGTTCTTTGTTGCAAGGCAATCTAGAACTTTCTAACCCCATGGACAGCTGCCACAGGGTTTATTTTGCTTTTCTGACCCATCACCTTTACTCACTTCTGCTGCACTGAGGATGCTTTTGTCCAATGGGCTTCTGTCTCACAGGCACACATCTGCTTCTGTTCTAACTTCTGAACTCTCAGCTCGTTCCATACAGCCCCACCCCTGCATTATAAACCTTCACCATCTCAGCAGTGCAGTTTCTCACTCACTTCAGGCAGATTCTTACTTACAACTATAGAAATAGGAGTTTATGGTTTTTCTGCTTAATATCTGTGTATTGTATTTTTACATCAATCCAAGGCTGCAGATCAAACCCTCCAGTGTCTGTTTGGGAGTTTCTGTTTTTCTGATTCCCACAGTGTCCCTCCATCCCTGTCCCCAGTCCCTCTGCAGCTCTCCTGGAGCCCCTTCAGGCCCTGCCAGGGCTCTGAGCTCTCCCTGGAGCTGCTCCTGCCCAGGTGAGCCCCCCCAGGTGTCCCAGCCTGGCTCCAGAGGGGCTCCAGCCCATGGAGCAGCCCCATGGATCCTGTCCGTGAGCTCACTGTCCCTCCTGTGCTGGGCTGGCACAAGGAACACTCCCTGCAATCTGACCACACTGTAACTGCCCTGTCTCCATTTAGCAAAGCCACTTAAAGCATTAAGAATGTCCAACCACAAACCTTCCCAATCCTGTTTCAATCTCTCCCAAACTTCAGGAACCCCAGAGTTCTCCTGTTCACAGGTAACACATGCTGGGAGGGTTTCCCAACACCTCCAACACAGCTCTGAAGGCACTCAGAGTTGCTGAAGCAAAACCACTTTCAAAATGAATAAAAAAAGAAATAAATCCAAAGGGCTTCAGATGTTCCTCATGAGCTCTCAAAGGGCTCCTTATTTCAAACACCAGGTGCTTCCCAAGCATTCCAAACCAGCAGGAAGAACCCAAAGATGGCTCAATCTCCTGACTCCTACTTATTCAGAACAGATTTTATTAGGGAGTTAAGGAGACTTCAGAAGCCAAGATTAAAGTTATGGTGCATTTTTATAAGGAGAGCAGGAGCTGTGGTTCAGGATTTTATATAAGGAAACACTGACAACTTTACAGCCATGGTAGCTTCCAGTAAATGCAGAAGAGATTTCTCCAGGCAACTGGTAAATATAATGTTTTTCCCTTATACTTTCATCTCAGTACACATAAAAGCATTTGACACATTTAATAAAATGTCACCAGCATAAAACACTGCACAAAGAAATGCTAAATAATGACAGAACTGCAATTATTGGGGAAAAAATGAGCATTAGGAACACTTTCAGCCTCTCTCTACATTACTGGGGTGATGGAATTTGGATTTAAAAACTTCCTTAATTCTTCTTGAACCAGAGAAAACATTCCTGGACATACAACTCCATACAACACCACCTAATGTGAGGTCATATGCAAAACATGCAATTCACCCTCCAAAGAATAAGATATGGATAGAAAAATATGTAATTCACCTTCCAAAGAATAAACTGAATTACTTTAAGATTTGGATAGAATTTCACTGCACCTGCAGTCAGCTCCAAAGTCCAGGTTCTCAAACTGACACCACCCTAAATTTTAGGCAGCTTCCAAGATCCCTAAACCAGGCCACTACAATGCTCTTCCAGAGGCAATATTTCAATAATTCTTTGCATCAGAGGAGGAGGAGAAGGCAGGGCAGGCCGGCTGCAGCTGCTGTTTCCAGGCAACCCCGGAGTTGTGGAGAGCTCTGGAGCTTCTCCCTCTGTCCTCAGCTCTGGAGCCTCTCCCTCTGCTCTCAGGATATGCAGCCTCTCCCTCTGGACTCAGGAGAGCTCTGGAACTCGTCCCTCTGTACTCACTTGTTCTGCATCATGTTCATGATCACCCAGTCGAAGGGGTAGACGTTCTTCCCAATCAGGTTCTTGAACATGATGAATGTCTCCATCAGGAAATCCTAAAAGAAGAGATAATATTTGGAGAAAATGGGACCGAGGAACTCCAAGGGGTGGTGGCAGTTATTGATGATTGCACTCCAAAGGGGTCTTTGTGCTCTGCTTCATCGAAAAGACATTTTTCATTAAAAACACACCTAAATCCTACTCAAGCTCATTTATACATGATGCCCATAAATCCTACAGTAATTTCATTTCAGAAATTATAAAAACAGTAATCCCACCCTTAAGCAAAGGGATTCATCAAGAGGATCAATAATGGGATTCATCAAGGTCAAGCACTGGCTCACCAATTATGCAAAAGGAGTTTTTACTGGAAAAACCATCATTTTTTTCCATACTATGGACAAAACCACCCAGTTCTTCAGTGTATTGTGATACATCTGTCACAACATACTCTTGGGAAGTTGATAAAAGCACACTGGTTCATGGAAAGAGGAAAAGAAATCAAAGCTAAATATTTATTTAACTCTTAGGATTGCACTAAGAATGCTCCCAGAAGTCAGGTGATGAATAATCCCTCCCTTCATGGATATTCTCCAGAAACTGAGATTATTTATGAATTAAAATAAAAACATCTCCCAGCTCAAATCATCACCCCTCACCTGGGGCAGAGGACAGACATGGCTTGGACATCCCAAAATTGGGAGGGACCCTCCCTAAAGGGAGCAGCAGGAATTGCTTCTGTAAGTGAAAAGCTGCCCAAGAACAAGTTAATTTAACAGCATAAACCAATTTATTTCCACACAGCTACAAACACACAGTTCTTCGGAGCAGAAACTTTGTGTACTTTACAATGTAAATCATCTCCTACAATTTGGGAATCTGTAATTGCTATCTAACAATTTCAGTAATATCAAATGCTGCGAGAAAGATAAAGGGGAAAAGAGAACTTCATGCAGAAAGTCCTTGATCCACTTCACACAGAGATAAAAATGAACTTTCATTCCAAGGTTAGAATATCTTCCCTTTGATACAGTTTCTCAGCAATGGTATTTATCTGGTCTATCTTTAAAATGTCAAATGCCTACAAAAAAAAAAATCCCCAATATGTTCCATCAACTGGACTTTTAACTAAGACTGGTTTCTGTGTAACCTTTTCAGTGAGAAACCAATCTGAAGTCCCTGCTCTCATCAGTCTTTGTTCAGCTCTGAGAGCCAGGATCTTCAGCAGATTTATCCTTTAATCCACTGTTCTGTTCAAATGTTTTCCTGGCTCAGAAATTCCCCATCAGTGGATGCAGGGAGCTGCAGAGACTCTGAGGACATGGCTTGGGGATCAAGAACCCCAGAATCCCTGACTGGTTTGGGTGGGAAGGACCTTAAATCCCATCCCATTCCACACCTCCCACTGTCCCAGGGTGCTCCCAGTGTCCAGCCTGGCCTTGGGCACTGCCAGGGGTCCAGGGCAGCCACAGCTGCTCTGGGAATTCCAGCCCAGCCCAAAAAAGGGAACAATTCCCAATTCCCAATCTCCCATCCAGCCCTGTCCCCTGGCACTGGGAGCCATTCCCTGTGTGCTGTCCCTCCATCCCTGTCCCCAGTCCCTCTGCAGCTCTCCTGGAGCCCCTTCAGGCCCTGGCAGGGCTCTGAGCTCTCCCTGGAGCTGCTCCTGTCCAGGCTGCTCCTTCCCGATCCCCATCTTTCTGCTGGAGGCTCTCACTTCCCAAATATTGCTGCAAAAGCACATTGTGCAAACATCCCCCCTGGATTCAGGGAAAATGAGCTCAGATGGGTTTGTGTGACTTAAACCAACCCAGTTACCCCAGCTGATTCTGACCAGCTGACAGCTGCTCTGGGCACCCTGTGCCAGGGCCTGCCCACCCTCACAGCCAGAAATTCCCAATTCCCAGTCTCCCATCCATCCCTGCCCTCTGGCAGTGGGAGCCATTCCCTGTGTGCTGTCCCTCCAGGCCATGGTAAATATTGTCTCTCCGTGTTTGTTATCTCACAAAGCAAGGTGGAATTTCCCCTCTCTGCAATTATCCCAGACCCACCTGGACCCTGCCCTGGCAGGGGCTGCACTGGTGATTCCCAGAGGTCCCTTCCAACCCCAGATGTTCTGGGAACATCCAGGGAACTGGGTTCCACCATGTGCAGAACATTCCTGGTGAAAGAGCTCCTCTGCCATTTTACAACATCAGCAACAATCACAGAATCCCAGAATTCTGAATTGGGAAAAGCCCCCCATGACCACCAAATCCAACCTCTGATTGAGCACCACCATGCCCAGTGAACAGATCCTGCTGCTTTGGCATGGATGGACAGCAAGTCTGGAGCTGCTCCTGGTTCAGGTGTCACCACTGCCACCACTCCTCCACCCCACAGCCTCTCCTCCAGCTCAGGAAGATCTGCCTTCAGTTAAGAGCTCAATTTGCACATTTCCTGCTCGTTTTTTCTGTGTTTGGGTGACAGAATTCCATTGATGATGGTTTGGTTCCTTCCTGAGCCTGGGGGTTCTGACCTACTTTGCTGATTCAGCTCTGCATCTCCACCCCCTGATATTTACATTTTAATAACCCCACACTCACCCAGGTACTTTAAATAATGCTCTGTAACAACCGAGCTAATTATTGATCAAATAAAAGGCTCCTGATGCTCACCTGGGGTTTATGCACTCATAATATTGCTCTTTTTTCCATTTTATGGTTCTCATAGAAAAGAAAATGATTTGGATGAATTAACCTCATTTTATGAGGAAAACTCAGGGTTTTTGAGGGGCTGGGAAGAGAGGGAAGCCAGCAGGACAAGAAAAATCTACTTATTTTCAGAATAACTGGAAGCAGGACAAATATTTCTGAACATAAAAACCTGTACTAAAGGAGGAAGGGTTACAACTCCTGCTCTCTCTTCAACTACAAATACAAATCCTATTTAATAGGAAATAGAATTCACAGCAGGTAAGACCCCTAAAAAATTCCCATCCACTGATGGAAAGGAAACAGCCTGGGCTCAGCTGAGATTCTCCACATGGCAGAACATTAACAGGCACTTTTTGTCAACTAAACCAAATGTGTCTCAAATAAAAATATTTTTTACCCAGTAAAAAGAGGGAAAAAAATCAGTCCCAGAAATAACCTCCCTGATCTCAGACAACATTTCATCTCAGGATGACAGCAGAATCACAGATTTTGATTTTACAGAATCACAGCAGAGTCTGGGCTGGATGGGATCTTAAAGCAAGAAATTCCTCTTTGAACAGACATTCCTTAATAAATCTAAACTCTCTATTCTGCAGAGAGGTAAAAGACTGGTTTTATTGCACTCCACCTCATCTTTTTGAAGACTTTTGAGGCCAAATATGACCATTATAATAATCTAAACCTGCCACCTACATAACACAGACCATAAAGTTTCCTCCAGCACTTCCAGCCCTGAGCTTCCAACTCCTGCTTGAGCAAGAGCAGAGGCTGAAGGAAGATTTAAGGATCTCCAGTGGTGAAAAAGAAACCACAGCTTAAGTTTTCCCTTTTTCTTGCCTTTTTTTTTTTAAGAAGAAGCTTTTCATTTCTGCCTGGCTGAATTTAGTCTCAGTTCTAAATCACTGATTTGTGATTAAATGGAATCCTCTGCAATAGGAGGTGCAGTTGTCCCCTCCAGCTCTGGGTTTAAAAGCAAAGATTCCTGGATTTCAGTTCTACTGGCTGAGTCAAATGAGAGTGGCACCAAAAATTGCTGGGTTAAAGAAGTGAAAAAATCATAGAAAAACAAACAGAAAGAAAATTTAGTTTACTCCCTGTAGTTTCCTTTACTCACAGGGTCAACAATGCTCTGCCAATAAACCTCCACATCTTAATGAATATTATTTAAAATCAGCTCTGAGCTTTAGAGATGCCAGAGCAGGTGCAAAAAGTGGCTGAGAAATGGAACAGGGCAAAGAGCTGAAACCTTGCCCAACACAGGCAGAAAGAACATAAATTCAAGATAAACTGGGAAGTCCAAACATTAAAATCACACAAAAGAAAGATCCAGACTTGCGTTTCTCTTCCCTCTGCTGTATCCACACTCTTATCAGCCCTTTATCTGCACTTAGTTTGGGAATGTTCTGCTCTCTGCTGAGCAAAGAGCTCAAACCTTGCCCAACACAGGCAAAAGGAGAAAAACACAAATTCAGGACAAACCGGGAAGTCCAAACGTGAAAATGACACAAAGGAAAGGTCCTGGCATTGTTCTGGTGGGGCTGGAGGAAGAGGAGAAGCTGAGGAAGGGCCCAAGCCCAGCTGGGTGGCAGAGGGGATGATGTGTGGTCACTGCTGGAGCTCAGCCAGGGGGTTGTGTCCCCTCCCAGCCCTGCCTGGCCATATGGCAGTGCCACTGCCAGGTTGTTACAGACTTATCTCCTCAGCTATAAACTCCCTTCTATTATGCTTTAATTAACTTGGGTTGTTGCCTTAGCCAGGCTACCCAATGACTCTGAGAAGACAAATTTCAATTATTATTGCTTATTTAACAACTAAGGGCATCTTTAAGGTTAAAGTGTTTTGCATAAAAGGGAAAAGGGAAAGTGAGCAGATCTCTAAGTAAAAGCTACTTCAAGAAACAAAATCAGGACATCTGGAAGATTTAACACTGAAAGTTCCTTTCCTAAGAAAGCCTTTTTTATATTCTTTTTCTTCTTTCCTTACCAGATTTAAGTAATGTCTCATCACTACTATTTTTACTGTTTTCTTTTAATTGCCTCCAATCCACTGCCTCATGTTTTAAAGCACTGAACAGCTCCAGCTGTACTCCTGTGCATGTCACAATGCCTAAAAAATTATTTTCTATTAAATTTATAATGCCAAACACATTTTGTTCACATCTCACAAGTGCATTTAATGACCAGTAACAGGAAAAAAACCCAAACACAAGCTGAGCCATCTTATGAAGAGATAAAACAAATGAAACTCACCACAACATCCGACCTCATCTTGCCAAAAGTCTTGATTAAATGGGCATAGTGGTAATCCTCCATTTGCCTCAGGATGGCTGTCATGCAGGCCACAAAACTCCCCTGGCAAAAAGCAAAGGAAAGCAATCCATTATTTAGGATAATGCAACACAATACTGGCCAGCAAAACATAATATTGCTAGAGAGAACCACAGAATGCAGTGGAGATAATTCTATCATTAAAATTCATTAATGGATATGCAAAATTCTGTCAAGGAAACAAAAAAAAAACCCTTCTCAAAAAGTTTCCAATTTCATGGGTTTATCACCGAAGTTTTTGCGACATATTCTTCTTCTAAAAATTGCTCAGACATTAAAGTGTCTGCAAGGTAATAAACAGCACTCCTAAAAATATCACACAATATCAGCATTTGCATTTGGAAAGTCAATATTCTGCTCAAGGAAGAAATCTTTTCAGAATTATCATATTGAGCATTGAGCTAAACCAACCCCAAGTTTTCATTTCGCTGCGTGGTATTTTCAGATACGGTGATGCTTAAAAAAACACCACCAAAATCCAGTGAATTCCATCAAACCAGAAGAGCAGAACCATCCAGATCTCTCTAAAAACACAGAAAGGGTGAAAAATGACTAAAATAATGTTTAGTTTTTCCTTCTCGTGGGTGAAAGTGTTGTAGTAGAAACAATCCAACCCATTCCCAAGGTTCCTAGATGTGGTAAAATGGAGCTTCTTGTCCATCCTCCCTCTCTGCCTATCTGCTAAGAGCCTGTTAATGATGTCCACATCTTTCCTGGTCTTTAATGCAGGAGGAAAAACATTAAAAATTAGTAAAAACCCCTTCAGAACTACTTAGAAAATAAGTGATTCTTTCTGTGGTTTGATAGAATTGCAAATCCCCATCTCTGTGCTGTTTTCCAGGTTATTCCATGCCACAGCCCAGAAGAACACTCAGGAATTTTCTCTTCATAAAGGCACAGAGCCTTTATTGTTACCTTTAAGTTCAGCATTAATTTCAATTTAAAATCTTTATTTCCACATCAGTCCAAGTAACTGAGATTAAACCTGAAATGACACTGGGTCACCTGCATGTGCTCTGAGCCCTCTTATTTACAGAATTTACAGGTTAACCTTAAATTCCACCTGATCAGCACTCCTGGAATTTGCTTTTCTCCTGCAATGGAGCTGAGATCTAAACTCATACAGGACTGATTTTGTCCATGTGGAATATTGGATTTTCCAGAGGATGCCAAGATGATGGGAGCTCTGTGGCACCTGCAAACTCCATGAATATGGAAGCAAAGTCCACCTGAGCTGCTGTTCTGGGATATCAAAAGAACTTTCTAACAAGAACAGAATCTGGGGCTCTACAAAGACAACATTTCCTACTATGAAATGGAAATAAGACAGGACCATCTCAAAATCCAAACATTAATTGTCAAATCAGTGCCTAACGAGCTCCTGGCACAGCAAACACTGGGTTTGATAGGAGCCAATAGGAGAGCTGGGTAAAAACCTGGAATGGCTGCTGGAGCTAAAAATAAATACAACAAGCCAATAGAAATGGAACACGAACAGGAGGAAATTCTGTAGGGCTGTAAGTTTTAGTTAAAATGACAGAAACTTGTTAAATTTTGTCATTTCAGCTCAGGCTGAGCCCCCAAAGTGGTGCTGAGCAGACTGGGTGCTGGTCTTTAAGCAGTTATCAACACTTCTTCCTGTTTCCCTGCATCAAAATAATGATTCATGCTCATCTTGGTGTTTATCTTGGTGATAAAAACCCTTCCTTTGATACAGAATTGTTCCTTGAATCCAACATTCCATCACACACACACATCCCTGCTCCAATGCTGATCTGCACATCCCCACCTGCAAACCACTGCTCAAGGTTCTGCTGGAAGGAAAATCTATTTAATATTAGGAGGAAAGTACAACTACCAGTCATCATTTCCTTTGTGAGGTATCACTTGCAGCCAGCGCACTCTTAATTACAGTGCTAATAAAGGTTTGTAATTATTTAGAGGTAATATTTGTACTCTAGGTGTTTTTAATATGCTCTAACTAGTTAGCAATAGGTAACAACATGATTAGATTTTAATCTTAAGTTGATTTTTAATCTTTAGTTGTATTTGGAGATCATTGTCATCATCTACAGTCCAGCACTGGAAGCAATATATAGAAAAAAGGTACCTAATTCTCTAAAAAATCAATTTCAATTTAGCCATAGGAATAATTGCAAAGCTGTGTTTACCCAAGCAGTCCTGCAAGGGGTTTCCATTGTGCTGGGCACTTCTCAGCTATTTATTCACTGAAAGAGTGGCAGGCCTTACCCTGCAAGTCCTTCCCTACTGCAAAGCTCAGAAATGAGCTGGTCACACAGACAGGAAGATCATTAAAGAATATCCACTAGAGAAGCATTTTGCCAGCAGGTTGCTGCAATTCCTGCCTCTCCTGGATTGTTTCTCCCCAAACCAGGGACACTGAGGGTCCCTCTGGGCCAGTGGGGCTGGGAAGTGCCTGGTGGGAAAGGGCCTGGGGGTGCAGAGGGGTTGGAATGAGCCCAGGTGTGCCCAGATGTGCCCACATGTGCCAGAGGCCACTGGCTCCTGGACTGGAGCGGGATTTGTGTCACCACAGGCAGCAGGAACTGTCCCCTGATTCCTGAAGCTTTTCCCAGGAGCATCACACCAGGAAGGGCAGGAGGAAGACTCAAAACAAAGCAGAATCCCCCCCAAGGCACAGAAATTTCTCTCTATGTATAACAGTTCTCTTCATGTATTTCTCACACTACTAAAACCAACATTTCTTTTTTCATAATAGAAAATCCCACAGTAAATTCAGCAGCACCTTCAGAGACAAAACTATTTCGTGGCTACAGCAGCAGGATAAAACCAAGTGCAAAATGTTGCCATTTATCCCATTTTTTACTGAATACACAGAATATTCAATTTCCTCAGGACAAACCTTGCCTCTTGAACAAGAGAATAAAACATGTGAGCCTTTCTCCTTGCAGGAACAGAAGCTCACACCTGCAACAGTGGCAGTGATAAATATCTGGGCAGTCTCCTGCTGCCACAAACATTCATTTGAAGCATCTTTTTGCCAATCAAGATGCAGTAAGGTATTTTCAGTGACAAACTTTGCTTCCAGAGCTCCTGGAAAAGATGTGAAACCTCCTTTACCTGACGTGACTTAAGGAGTTCAGAGCCTCCCCAAGCAGCAAAACCAATTTTAGGTCAAGCCAGGGAAGTCCATGCAGAATGCAGAGCTCTGACATGGGAGTTTAGAGGTGAAAATGAGTTTATTTAGTCTTCAAACCTTGTTTTACACCATGAAATACTTTACAGATCCTCATTTGATCTCTGACAATTCTGTCTTGGTGAACAGAAAACTTGTTTTAAAAGGAAAACTTTTCCAGCACTGAGTCCCTGCAGGAGTGGATGCAGGGAAAGCAATTTGGGAAGGAAATCAAAGGGGTTTCACAGAGATCACAGCCAAAATCCAGCCCTGATTGTGGCCCTGGCATCTGAAGGAGCTGACAAGAAAGGGAGAGGGAATATGGACACAGGGAATGGCTCCCACTGCCAGAGGGCAGGGATGGATGGGAGATTGGGAATTGGGAATTGTTCCTGGCAGGGTGAGGAGGGGCTGGGATGGAATTCCCAAAGAAGCCCTGGATCCCTGGCAGGGCCCAAGGCCAGGCTGGACACTGGGGCTGGGAGCACCTGGGACAGTGGGAGGTGTCCCTGGGATGGGATGGGATGGGATGGGATGGGATGGGATGCCATGGGTTTGGATGGGATGGGATGGGATGAGGATGGGATGGGATGCCATGGGTTTGGATGGGATGGGATACCATGGGATGCCATGGGATGCCATGGGTTTGGATGGGATGGGATGCCATGCAATGGGCTTTGAGGTTTTTCCAAACCATTCCACAATTCTGTGATTCCAAGATCACAGCAGCTCCACTGAAATTCCCTTTGCACAAGGTTTATTTGTTAGGAAGTTGATGGTAACACAGTGGGAATAGACAAAAAAAATTCCCTGATTCAAAAGTGCTTTGCATCAACTTCTGTAAAAAGCAGGCGAAAAAAGTTAATGAGATGTTTTAGCAACACCATTTATCATCTTTCTAAGGCTCTTTTGCAAAAAAAAAAAAAAAAAAGTCCATTTTAACCAAAAAAAATGTTTCTCTTTTAAAAGCTCCATGCAGTGTCAGTATTGAACAGTGCCCTTCAATGGAACCCACAGTGCTCAGGAGTTCTCAAGGTCAGTACATTTATTTCTGGTTTTCTAAATGCATTTGCCTTTCCTCATGGTTTTTTTTCCTCCCTCTGCTACACTAAACATTATTTCACTGAAAATCTACAGAACTGCCCTCAATAAATCTGATTCAGGTATCTTGGTTTACACATCTATTAATGCTGATAATAAAATTATAAATGCAGTCATAAAATACAGAAAACAACTGAATTTATGGGAATGGCCAGTACTCAAACAGTAAAAAATAAAAAGGAAAACCCATAAAAATGTTTTAAAGTAATTTTGCAAAAATGCAGCACTGAATATGGAAATATAACCCTGGTGCCAGTGCCTCACCACCCTGACAGGGAAGAATTTCTCCCTAATATCCAATCTAAATCTCCCCTCCTTCATTTTAAAGCCATTCCCTGTTTTCCTGTCACTCCATGCCCCTGTAGATATTTCCTTCAAAAAGTCACTGAGGAGGAACAATAAAACCAAAGCTATGACAATGAGAACCCCTATTTTATTTATCAAATACAATTAATGTTGGAAGCGTTGTAAAAAACTTTGATACAGACCAGGAAAAGAATTAAAGGACAAGATAAACCTAAAGAGAAAATGATACTGGTGACAAGTGGCAGTCCCAGTAATTGGGATAGCCCACAGGTATTTGGGATATTGTCTCTGCAGTACTGAGGGACCACTATGACAAATTATGGGAACAAGAGGAAGAGAAATGATCTTTTAAATGATAATCTTCACACCAGACAGGTGATGCTGCCAGATGAATACACTCCTAAAAGCAACAGCCATTTTGAAGACAAATGATCCCACTTTTGGTGCTTCTCATCCTCCTGTTTTAATGTAAATTATTTAGCAGCTGCTTTATGGAGGGGCTCAGCGAGCATGAGAGATAAGAAACGTGTGCAATCCAAATTTAATTGATGAAACCACGCAGTTCGCAGATCCCTGGATTAAAAAGCTCCTTGCAGGAGGAGGTCTCTTTGGGGAGGCTTTTGCATTTTGTAATTAATTCCTACCTTTGGTTCACTCAGCACATCAACCCCCACACCATACCCTGGGGGCTGTTCCCTCCCCAGTTTTGGGACAGAACACAGAGGACATGGGAAGGTTTATGGGATGCAGGCTCTGATGTGCTGCTGTTCTCAGCTCTCTGAAGGTGACCCAGTCCTTGCAGACAGGAACTACTGCCAGGCTCTCATCAGTGGGGAAAATAAAGGGGAGGGCTCTCTCCACATTTGCATGATATCAAAATGAAATCCCCAGCACAGGCAATGTTCTCATTCCCTCCTCCCAAAAGAGCAGGAAAGTGATGAAATCCAGAAAGACTCATAAGAAGCTGGTCCTTTGTTCTGACTTCTCTGACTTCAGCTGAGTTTTCTGTTATATTTTATATTAGAGCAGCAAATTAATGCTATTTACACAAATGCATGTATCAATAACGGTAAATAAGAGAAATACAATTTCCAGACAGGTCACATTTCAAGTGAGAATTTCTGTTCCAATATTGACAGATAAGAGGAGCTGAACAGATTAATACCCAATAGCAGCAAAGAGGGGATTTCACAGGAGTGAAATTGTTCTTCTCTGCCTACAGGAATGTCCTCACCTTACCTGGTTCTTCCCTTGGAATTTGGCTCCTAAATCACTCATTCCATCCCTGCCATGGCAGGGACACCTTCACTGTCCCAGGTGCCCCATGTCCAGCCTGGCCTGGGACAGTGCCAGGGATCCAGGGCAGCCACAGCTGCTCTGGGAACTCCATCCCAGCCAGGAATTCCCAATTCCCAATCTCCCATCCAGCCCTGCCCTCTGGCACTGGGAGCCATTCCCTGTCTCCTGTCCCTCCATCCCTTGTCCCCAGTCCCTCTGCAGCTCTCCTGGAGCCCTTTTAGCCACTAGAAGGGCTCTGAGCTCTCCCTGGAGCCTTCTCCTCTCCCAATTGACCAATCCCAAATCTCCCAGCCTGGCTCCAGAGCAGAGCAGAGCAGAGCAGTTTTTACCTCATCTCACAGGCACAAATTGTCTCTTAGCACAATTTTACTTCACCTGTAACTTCTGCAGATTGATCAATTTTATAGAATGTGTGCAAGGTTTGCAAGGAGCAGAGGAAAACTTCCACAGCATTTCCCTTGTCCAACAGAGATTCATAAGCTCAGGTTTCTATATTTTCCAGGAGCTGTCTGCAGGTGTTGGGAGAAGCAGCCATATCTGCATTTTACACCCTCTCAAGGAACACAGACCTGTTTAATACCTTACATTTAATTAAAGGGAGCAGTAAAGCCCTCATCTGCAGAACCTGAACACAAGAATATGTGGGCTGAGAATCCAAGAATGACCCAATTCTTCCCTAACATTATTAAATTTGAATTTTGTTTCTTATTAAACTCACAGCAACTCAGAAGACTTTGGGGGATTCTCTCAGACAACTCAGTGCTAAACAATGTGCAGTCTCCAGAAGAGCTTCAAAGGTGCCTCATGAAAAGAACATGAAATCAATCTCTAAGCTGCAATCTAAGCAAAAGATGAACTTTTCTATTGTGGAAAAGTGAATTAATTAAACCCCTTCTTTTATTATCATTTGGGACGATGACCAAAACGTTCAGCAGAATAAGCTCCAACAGGATGCTGCTGATAAAGGCTCTTTATCCTGATCCTGCCTGAACTCAGCAGAAATCCAGCCCCAACAGGACAAAAGGAGACCAGCAGCGAGGTAAAGGACAAACTGCCTGAGGTAAATGAACAGTGGGGACCCAGGAAATTCCTGTCACACACAAGAATTTTGCTTTTATATTGATTTTGAATTTGGAAGTTAAGAAACAAGCTGAACATGTTAAACATATCTCATTCCCTTCCCCATTCCATGGAAAAGCCAAGATCACAGAATCCCAGACTGGTTTGGGCTGGAAGTGATGCCTCAGGTTTGGCTTTTCTATTTTTCATATTCTGTGCTGCTTTAGTGTGTGGGGCTGGGCTCACATCAGGGATGCTGAGCTCTGTGCACAGAGCAGGGACACAAAACAATTCCTGCTCCAGCTGGGCACCAAGGACAAATGACCCAAATCTCATCCCAGGAGCACAAACCCCGTGGGCTGCAGAGAGAAAAACAAGCAGGGTGGGACTGCAGGGGCTAAAGCTGGAATGGGACAATGAACTGCAAGGTGCAAATGGAGCAGAGCTGATCCCAGGGACAGAGCCCGTGCCCGGCCGTGCATTTTGGGGCCATTTTGGTTCATCTTGGGTGCAGCCCTGGCTGGGCTCTGGTGCTGCCCAAGGTGGATCCATGGAGGAGATGCTGTGAATCAATCCCTGCTTTACTCTGGAGCTCTGCCCAGCCTCTGCTCTGGTCAGCCCTCACAAGGCATCAAGGGGACCTTAAGGCTCATCCCATCCCACCCCTGCCATGGCCAGGGACGCTTCCCACTGTCCCAGCTCCCTCCAAGCCCTGTCCAACCTGGCCTTGGACACTTCCAGGGATCTCCTCCTGAAGGAAAGAATGGAATATTTGCTCAGGAAGCTCTGCTGCTTCCAGATGAAGCTAATTCAGGTTTCTCTGTACTTGCAAGTCAACCAAAACCCACCTAGAATATTTTAGGAGAATGACTTATTTATTTTCTCACTAAACCAAAGGTGCAAAACATGTTTTGACAATTTTCCTCATGACAGCCAGCACACTCCATGTATTCCAGCAAAAACAAAACATTTTGAAGTGTTGGTTTTCCACCACCAAAATAAATTCTGACCTATAATTGAATTTTATTTTCCTCCCCAACTTTGTTCTGGCAGAAATCAGAAGGGAAAGAAGTAAATCCCTCCCAAATAAGGAGTCGTTTATCACATTCTAACAACAACACTCCCACATTAACAACAGGATTAGAGATGGATCTTCAGCTCTGGAACTGCTTTCCCCAGCTACAGCCCCGGCGTGTGGGCAACAAAAGCAACTTAAGTTGAGAGATGTTTTTTAATTACACATCCACACTTAAATAAGAACTAATCTCTCCTTGGAAAAAGCAATTAAAACCAAACCAAGATTAAAATCAGTGGTTTAAAACATGCCAAAGTGAAAATCAGCTCCTGGGCTGCAGGGGCAGGACAGAGAATGTTCCTGGGAAGGGGCTGGTTTGATCCAGAGCTCAGCTCAGTTCCTACACCATTCCAAGAAAATGCATGGATATCCCATGATTCACATCCTTTTTTTTTCCATATTTTTCCTCCCACCTGGGCAGTAACCACAGGACCAAGCAGAATCTCTTTTCCAGGCTCTGATATTCAGCTTCATGCCCAGACTCACCCAGGATTTCCCATCCCAGCCCTGGAGATCCAGGAATCTGCCCCAAGGGGAAGGCAAATCAAACCAGCAAAGGCAAATCAGCTTTAAGACTGATTCAGAATATAAAATAAATATTAAGAAAACAATTAAAAACCTAAAATCAGTGCACAGGCTACTGCAAAACCTCAATGGAATTATAGAGATTGGAACTAAATTTTCTTTAAGGCCCCTCCCAGCCCCACCCAGTTAATATCATAGAATTCAAATATTTCTGTATTTCTGAATGTTACAGTACTACTTAGATATACTAAAAATACAAAAAAATGGGAAAAGAAAAATACTGAAACATCCCAATTATTCTTTCTCATCTTTCAATCTCAAAACATGAGATTTTTTTTCTTACTTTTGTAATTTCCCTGCATTTAAAACCACCCCAACTAAATTTTTTGAGGGCATAACATTTGAAACCCCAGCAGAAAATCAACCAACCCTGAGTTATGGCAGAGCCTACAACACTCATCCCACTCTTGACATTTGGCAAAAATGAGATTTGTAACTTCTCTTGCTATGGCTGAAAAACATTCATCATCTGTTGAGGAGGTAAATTTAAGCATTATTTTAAAATGCTTTAAAAATACCTCAGAAAAGCTACTTAGAGCAAGACAAAATGATTTTCAGAGCCAAGGAAACAGCTCTGATTAGGTTGTCCCTATAAGTAACTGTGAGGTATATGGACAATTTCTGCATAAAGAGAGCACAAACATTACCCAAAGTCATTAACTGCTAGGCAGGAATTAATATGTTTACAATTCAAGCCAAGTGATAAATATGAATATATAAAAGGCAAATATTCATTGCATCCCTGTGAATTATTAAAACTCTTTCTTTCCTTAATAAATGGAAAACATTCTGCTTTTTCCAGTTACTGGGTTTTTTTTCTAGGCAGGAATCTTAACCTTGTAACTTTTGCTAACACCTGAAATTTAAGAAAAAAAATATTTAAAAATAAAAGGCCAAAGAAAAAAAAAAATATCATTTAAAGTTCAAGTCTGGTTAACTAAAATTTTATGAAAAACCCCACATCATGAATTGCCTGTTAAATGAGCTCCTATGGAATATCAAGGCCAGGTTGGATGAGCTTTGGAGCCACCTGGGATCATGGAAAGTGGCCCTGCCCATGGAAGGGGTGGGACCTGATGCTCCTTAAGGTTCCTCCAAGCCAAACCATGATGGGATTCTACAGTGAGAAGAGCAGGGGTTTGTCCTTTCTTCCCCCCAAGACTCGGTGTCCCTCGTCCCAGCCACCACAGACACCTGTGACATTGTGTCAGCTTCCATTGTGCCACCACCTGTCCTTTTGTCACCACCTTCAGTCCCCAGGAGCTCTCCCACAAGACAACAAGTCCCTCATTAGATAATCAATTGCTGCAGATCTCTGTCGCCTGGTAATTGATGTGAAATAACAGAATTATGCTTCCAAACAAAGCTCATTAGCTCACCACTCCATCTCAAGTAAAGCCCCGGTGATGTTTCCAACCAGGCTTCAATGAAAGCTTTGATTTCCACCAGCCCACAGAGAAGTAAAACAATTCCTTAAATAAATGGAGCCTCCAGAGCTTGAGGGGGACATCATAGATGGCAGGAGGAATGAGAAGGGCCACCGAAGTGACAGCCTGGGGAAGAGAAAGCTCCAAGGAGAATTTCTTGTGGCCTTCAATATTTAAATAGGGCTTGGAAGAAGGATGGAGAGAGACTTTTATCTTCCCACTGGCAGAGGGCAGAGTTAATGGGATTTTGGGAAGGAATTCCTGCCTGTGAGGGTAGGAGGCCCTGGCACAGGTGCCCAGAGCAGCTGTGGCTGCCCCTGGATCCCTGGCAGTGCCCAAGGCCAGGCTGGAGCAGCCTGGGATAATGGAAGGGTCCCTGTCCCTGGCAGGGGTGGAAGGGGATGAGCCTTGATGTCCCTTCAACCTAAAGCACTCTGACAAGGGATGGAGAAGTTCCCTCCTGAGAAGGGGTCACACAGTCCCAGATTCTCCCATGTGGATGGATTCACGTTTTCCTGAGGTTTCCAAACCCACAGCAGTGGGGATGAAAGGAGAAACAGCTGCTGCTCACAAGTTTCACTGTGTTAGAACCAGGAGCAGCAGCTGAAGCCAACAGGAGTTGAATTTCAAACAAATAAGATACAGGACTTTTACTGCTGGCATTTCTCTTTCCCTCCCAGGGATGATGGGAGCTGTGCCATGGGGACAGGCAGCAAAGGCAGCTCCACAAAGGGAATGCACAAAGGCAGGAGAAGGAGAGTTTGGGGACAAGGAGCAGCCTCCACCTCCCATCCAACCAACACCCCCACCCAGGCCTGGGCACAGGGCTGCTGAGAAGGGAAGGACGTGGGTACACTCCATTTGTTAGGGCACTGCTTTGAATTCCTAAAAGTAAATTGGGGAAGTGCCACATTATTATCAAATTATAACTTTATTTCTGGTTTTTCAGAGATTTCATCCTTTTCCTCCCCACAGCCCTTCCAGTTGGGCTTTTCTGTAATACTGATGGACATCCCTTGGATATAAAGCAGCTGCTAATTATGCTCCTCAACCACTGCTAAGTATTAATATTTAAAGTCCTGAACTTGTTTAAAAATTGAAGAAAATCAAAATGTGGTGCTGCTTTGAATGGTTTTTAATTCAGTGTCCCCAAGCCATAAAGGCCAGAGCCGTTTTTCCTGCACTGTGTTTTGAAGAGCCACAGACCAAGGATTAAGAAGGACTTCATGTGGCCTCTGCTGTCAATTGTAAACTCATTTAATGTCATTATCAGGCTCTCCATATTTTTCAGCACAGGACTTTTTGAAATATCTTGGGCTTTTAGGATTTCCAGACTTTTCAAAATAACTTCTGTTCCTTTCTTAAGGTAAAACTCAGTCACAGACATTTTAATATATAAAATAATTAGGTCTTTGCACAGTCAATGAGGAATTTAGCATATTCTTGTTTGCACAAGGCAAGTTTCTAGGTCATTTCATTTAGAAAAAAAATAAGTAAGGGAGGAGAAGCTCTTAATTGTGAGCATATGGCTAAATTTTTGGTGCCCATGATGCTGCAAACTGCCTCTTTATATCCCTTTTTTATTCACTGCCATCATATTTCCCTGTCATGTATCAAAGTTATTAAGAGCAATTTTATTTTGGCACCTGCTTGGGGATTTTAGAAACTACACTAAAGAGTTCATTTCTGAACATTATGGCCAAAATACTTAATTTTGGTTTAGAGCACCAATAGAAATGGTGAGTTTAATTCTATTTGCACTGCTCATTATTTCCCTCTTCCATAATTTTGTAGGATTTTCATTTTTCATTTGTTGAACACATTTAATTTCATTTCATTTGTTTTTTTCTGTTATGCATTGGGAGCAGGTTGCTCCCCGGGCTTCTAAATTGAAGGCAACATGCAAAAGCACATAAAAGTCTGGATTTTTATGCTATGTTCAAACTTTAAATAGTTCAATATTTCAAATGAGAAAACCTTCCTGAGGCTTGGGGAGTTTACATTACTTTATAACATCGAATGTTCTCCATTTGACAGAAAAGTTGCATTAAATCCTCCATCTAATGAAATCAATGTTGTATAAATAATATATTATTCCACCAAGGTGCAAATAGGAATCAGATGCAAGTATCCCCATTATTTGTTGGATTTGCCTTTTTTCTGCCCATAACTTGAATTTGAAGCTGGAATTCATGCTCATCCCACATTTCATTAGGTGCTTAAATCTGAAACCATTTGTCTAAAGGCAATCAAAAGTACGATCAGATTTGTTGCTTTTTATTTTTAAGCAGGACAGGATTTTTTCCCTTTGCCATAAAGCAGTCAGAGAGAAAACCCTGGAAGTTGGGAAGGTCATAAAATAAATGAGAAAAAGCAAAATATTAACAAAGTTGGCAGAATGTTCCTTTAAAAACATTCCCCTACATTTCCAGTTCCTCAAGACATCTTAACAAGGATGTAATTTCCCATTTGCTCTCAGTGAGCAAATCAAACAGGGTGATTTATTATTCAGATGGGCACAAAGGATTTCTGAAATGCAAAAAGAAGGGCTCTAAAAGCACAAGTCATCAGTAATGACGACAGCCTGAACTGCCTTTCAAATATGAACAAAATGCAGCCATTTAGGGGCTCATACATCACGCTCTCCCAGACCCTCATTTATTTCCCAACTGTACAGGCTGCATGAAAATGGACCCGGAATTTGGCATCTACTGAGAACATCTTTATCAGGGAAGTGATGCCACACCGTGGGAGAGCAGCTCAGACTCCCCACCCTTGGAAGAACCACCAAGGCTTCCCAATCACCACTTCAGTTCCCTTCCCAAAAGCATCTGTGTGCTGAAAAAAAAACTTTTCTGAACTATAAACACAGTGAAAATATGACAAAACTCCCACTCCTATCCCAAGAAAAAGCAGATTTTCTTGATAAACATCTCCAGCAATTAGGGCTCCTGATGAGACAGCATTCAACTGGAACCCAAAATCAGCTTTAGCTGGTGAGACCTGCTGTTACGTTTTTTCTTCCAATGATCTGTACAATGGGAAATTGAGAGAGAGAACTAAATCCTGCTCATTCTTATCCCAACGAAGCACAGAAATAACCATCAGAGCTAATGAGGTTACTCAGCATTTTTCTTCTCTGAGCAGAAAACCCACAAAGAGCAGTTCCCTCAATCAGCTGTTTAATATTTCAGCTGTGCACAGGTATTATGGGTATTAGACACATATTCTTAAATCCACTTTATCTTCAGAATGTTCCTTTAAGTAAAGAGATGTGGAATTAGCACTTTATGTATAAAGAACTGACATCAGCAGAGGCTCAAATGAATTTTCCAAGCTCATGGAAAAGACTTGTTATGGAGCAAGACACCCCAGCAAATCTGCCAAATTTCTGCCAAACATGACTCCAAGAGACCTTTTCCTCTGCATCACAGCCAAGCAGAAAATATCCTGCCCCAAAGCAAGGAGCCCCTCCCAGGATTGGACTGTTTGAAATTCCAGCCAAGTTTGCTTCACCTCAGCTGGAGCAGAGGAGCATATTTAACATCCCTCCATTTCTGTTCCAATGGCAGGCTGGAGGAAATAAATAAATTAATTACCAATTTAGCCCAGAAAGCCAGGCAGTTATCATCTAAAGGCATGGAAATAATCACCTAATTAATGGGAATGAAGGTTCAGCAATGTGAATATTCTTGGTTTTAGCAAAGGCTGGGTGGCAGCATTGGTCCCAAGTGACTACAGAGAGAAAAAGCAGAACTTTGTCCACAGCTCTGCTTCAAATCAAGTGAACTTCACCCTTCTTTCATCTCCAACACAGGTGGAAAGTTCTGAAGTTCTGCCATAAATCAGCCTGGTCCTAAGGAATTCATATCCCTGCAAACCCAGCTCAGGCATGTAGTGCTGGGAATTAAATTATGCCTCCTAATATAATTTACTTAACATAGATCTGACAATCCCCCTGGTGCTGGTTTATCATCCTCCCTCCCCACACTGGTGCTCACCAAACACCTGGCAGGTAACTCAAGCTCTGGCTGCCACGTGCTTTTCCCTGAGCTGCATCCAAGCTTTCCTGCACAAGAACTTCACAGACTGTTCCAGAAAATCACATTTTAGTGTTCCACTGTCAGACCTGCGTGTTCTAGAGGAGCATAATCCCACAAAGCAGCTGCTCTGCAAAAAAATCCCCCCAGGCACAGCATTTCCTGGGGCAGTCCTTGAGCTAAACCTGAGTGAGGGGAGGACAGGCCAGGCTGAGCCTCCTACAGTCACCCAGATGTGTCCTCAGAAACTGAATGTAAGGAAAAAAGTCAGGTAAAACCTTGAGTTTGTAACACCAGGCTGTGTGTGATGAATATTTCTGAACACACACACAGGTGCGTCCCTGAATTTACGGTGCAATTAGCAGTGAGGGAAAAGGGCCCCTCAGTGTATTTCTCCACAGAGAATGCCACTAAAAATCCATCTCACTGTTCTCCAACCCCTGCTTTGGCCACTGCCCCCAGAATCCCCAGGCAGGACTTCCACTTGCACATGTCACTGCAGCCCCAAGCAGGGCTCACTCCTCCCTGAGTGGAGAAAAAGCCAATCTGGGAGGGTAGGACACTCCATGAGCGAGAAATACATTTATAACCTAAAACAACTACAATTAATTGTCTCTTTTCTCTTTGCACCCTCTCAGGTTGAAGCCCAACCCCTCTCTCCCCTCTCAAGCATCTCTTCAACACTACATTTCATTATGCAACAGTCATGCTCAGCATTTTGAAAGGCTAAAATATTGACAAATGGGTGATGAAGCATTTCCAATTTCCCAGTGTATTTATTCTATGTGCTGTTACAGTAACATGGAGCATGATAATCACAAAACACTTCATTTTTCACAAACCCCGATTTAAAAAATCCCTGTATACACCAATGGTGTCAGCAGTTACACATGAATCTGGTCCACATCAGAAAGTGCTTTTTAATTCCCTAAAAACCTGCACAAGATGCTGTACAGTTTATAAGTGGGGCATACGCATAATGCTGTGCAAGACTAATCAGCCTTGAGACAACAGCTTCTAAATATCATTATGGAGAAGACAAGAATGATGTTTAACTGCTGCTTCTGTCAGACAGATTCTCCTTTCAAGTCACTCAGGATATCAAGTTATAGTATTTCCTTCCAGTAATCATGGGCTGGATAAACTCACATTTTCAGCTTGTGAAAAAGCAGCAGCATCTCCTAGCACTGATCTCTTGGCTCTGAGGAAGTAGCCTGTGTTATTTCAGACGTGCTCACCCTACCATGTAATTTTACCCACGTCTGTATCCAGGCTGCAGCCAAAAACCACATTTATTTTCGTAGAGAGGAATCCACAGAGGACCTGGAATACACCAAGTCAGCACTGCTGGAAAGAAAAACAAGAAGAAAAAAAAAACAAAACAGCATGGTGGTTGCTGTTGCATCAATAAGCAGGTCGATATTGAAGTTCTTTGGAAAAAAAAAATAAATCTGATAAGATACCATGAGAGATGCTGAGTGTGATCCAAGCTGTGTGACAGTCCCTACCCAGGGCAGAGCAGTGGGTGCTGAGGAGGGCACAGCCCTGGCACCCTCGCTCGGGGATAAGGAGCAGAGGGAAAGAAGGGGCAGCGGCAGCACCTGCACAGGTACAGGCACAGCGGCGGAGCTGCCCTCTGCCGACTGCCTGCCTTCCTGAGCGCTGCTCCGACCGCTCCTGCACAGCCTCACCGCGATGCCGGGCTGGCCGGGGCTCCCTCCCCACGATGTCACACACGGGGCGCCACCCGGACCGACGGGTCCCCTGCCCCTTCCCAGCCCCATCCCGGGCTGGCAGCACCGATGGGCAATGCCGCGCTGCAAGGGCTGCTCAGCTCAAACTGCAAACACACCCAGCGCCGGAGCCGGGGCTGCTCAGCTCGAACTGCAAACACACCCAGCGCCGGAGCCGGGGCTGCTCAGCTCAAACTGCAAACACACCCAGCGCTGGGGCCGGGGATGCTCAGCTCAAACTGCAAACACACCCAGCGCTGGGGCCGGGGCTGCTCAGCTCAAACTGCAAACGCACCCAGCGCTGGGGCCGGGGCTGCTCAGCTCAAACTGCAAACACACCCAGCGCTGGGGCCGGGGATGCTCAGCTCAAACTGCAAACACACCCAGCGCTGGGGCCAGGGCTGCTGCTGCTGCTGCTGCACCGTGTCCGTGCGTGGCCGGACTCACCCAGCGCCCAGCTCGCCTGGCCCTGCCTGCTGTGCTGTGGGGTCGTGCTGGAACACTTTGGGCTGGTCCAGCCGCTCTCATCTGCCAGTTCAAATCAGGGGTCGCTTCAGTAACCCCCTAAATCAATAACCCTCATGGTGAAGGCAGTGCTGCGACAGAGAACTCCGTGGCACACACCTGCTGGCACCCGGGCTAGTAGACTTTCCTGCTGGAAAGTATTGAGCAGCAAAACTCCTGGGAACCTCCGAATGAAGCACAGACCCAACGCTTCCCAACTCCCAATTCTCATGCCTCTCATGGCATTTTCTGTCTAGCACTCAGGTAAAATACACACGACCCATTTAACTTCCAACTTTTTGCCTTTTTAAAGTGAAAAACATCATTGCTAAACCCTCTGTAAAATGAGAGAAAAGTAGGAAAGATGTGATTCAAGTTTTACGCAGATGATCACGTTTATCAATCTCCTCTGCCAAACTGCTTCACTCCGAACTCGCGTCCATTTTATACAAGGTTTAAAAGCAAATGGGAGCAGCTACTCCTTTAGCACCTTAAACACTTTCCCTCCCAATAAAAGGCAGCCGTGTAGCTTTAACCCAGCGCTTCGCTGAAATTCCCAATGGATCAGCATCACCCACTCTGCGGCTGCTCCATCGCTCCCGTAGCGCGACTGGAAGCCCGGGCTGCGCGGGGACGGTGCGCACGGCTCTGTTATTACTGAACCCCCGCGCAGGGAAACCAGAGCAATAAAGACAGAATAAAACAAGCTGCTCAGCCAGCCTGCGAGCGCCAGCTCCGCGCTTCTCCCCTCCTTGTGCGCGGCGCCGAGCACCGCCGCTCCATCGCTCCATCCCACCTCCCCCGCCCGCCCCCGCCGCCAGCCCAGCCCCCGGCTCCTCCCCCCCGCTCCCGCCCGGCTGGGGGACGCCCGCCGGTCCCGCTCAACAAGTTCCCCTCGGCGGGGACCCGGCCGAGGGGACCCCCCGACAGCGAGCCCCCGCCGCAGCCCATGAGGGCAGCGGGGGAGCGCGGCGGCGGCGGCTGCGGCTCCTCCGGCGGCTCGGCGGCTCCGCGGCAGATGCGCCCCGGCGCCCAGGCTCTGACGGCCAGCTCGCCCCGGCGGCTGGAGGGAGATGCTCGCCCAGACCGCCGCTTCTGCGTGAGGAAGCATAAGGTAAGGCGCTCGCCCGAGCCCCCGAAATCGCCCGTCCGCCGCTTCTACCGGCGGAAAACTTCGTAGGGATGAGGAGAAAGGCTGGAGCTGAGCGCCAGCGTTATGCAATAGCGTATGTGCCTGCCTGCGAACAGCTCCTGCATCCAGTAACTTTCGTGACAGATAAGGAAAGAATATCCCGATACGCGACTTTCTTCTAGAAAGATACCAGCGTTTCTTTGCCTGCTTCCCTTCCAGAGGTGCCTGGGAGGGGAGAGGGGTAGCCGGAGGATTTTTGGAGGATGCACGAAGTGCTTTGGCTTTTCACATGGCTGATGGCGAGGAACTACCGCTGCTTATTAACTTCAGCCGTCCTAATGAAGTGTCCGTACAGCGGCGATGGAGGAACACGGGATGTGTTCATCGCTGAACTTGCAGTACGGCACTTCATTAAAAGCCCAACCAACCCAAAAATCCTCCTCGGGGACTGAAGCTGCCGCTATTCAGTGAAGTGTGCAGGGCTCTCCCGATTTAACGCACCCGAGTCCCCATCACCATCACCGACCACACAGAAATCAGGGATGCCGTGGAAACGCCGTAGGAAAACGGGACAAAGGTAGCAGGGAGCCATCCCTAAAGTCACAGTCCTTGCATCGTGCAAGGCATCCCGAGCTCTGCAATTGCACCGTGCCTCCCTCGCTGCTAAAGCCCTGTGCCGTGACCTGGGCGCTGTTAATGCCATGTTTACGGGAGTTACGGCAGCCAGGGGATGCAGGACTGCAGTTCCACGGGATCTGCCCGGGGAGGCGGGGGGATGGCCGGCCCCGGCTGAACAGGGACAGCTTGCACTGCTGCGAGCGGGGAATTTATTCCCTGCTTATGTCACCGTCTCCCGAGGGCTCTGTCCCAAGGGAGCTGTGCCCCCCTCGCAGCCGCCAGTCGGAATAGGGAATTGCGCGCTTCGCTTTGACCTTGTGTGTCTAAGCAGCTTAAAATCCTGCCCGGAGGAGAATTTAACTCATTAGGCTCTAAGACCGGCAAGTCTGGGAAGACCTGTTTTTCCCAGCCTCGGAGAATCATTTCTTTTTCCCCCAGCTGAATGCTGGCAAGTGCTAAGGGAAGGCAAACCAGTCTGATATAAACTGGGAATTTATCCCCTCCTCTTAAGTGCTGGATCGTGCTCGGATTTACCAGGCTGCCAGGAATGCTGCATGTATCAAGGTTAAAATCTGGCTTCTGGATGGAAAAACTCCTAGCTAAAAATAATTAAATAAATAAATAAAAATAATCACATGATATGCAACTATGTGCTAGCCATGGACTGGGATTAATTTAATGTCAAATTCCAAGGCAACAGAGCAATAGTAAAAATAGGAAATCAGGAAGAAGAATGGATCTCCTCACTCTTGGTGTTCCACCAGCCTGCTCGTGCCTGCCTGTCTGGACTACAACGATCTGTTCCCTCTGAGTACAAATAACAGTTCTAAGTTAAAAGCTGGGTTCTTCTCCTAGCATTAAAAATTCATATTTAGATGAAAATATCTCAGGGCTCAGGTATTACTAATTTATCACCTGGAGGGTGATATTCTGCTATACATAGGGTCCCTGATTCCAGGAGAAATCCATAATGTAGATTGCTAATCCAGACTCAGAGTGAATTGTTCTAATTCCAACAGTTCCTGCCCCAGAGTTTAAGGTGCTGTTGTATTGAAAGCATCCTCCCTTCACGTGATGGGGAAAGCTGACACTAAATCATCTTTTTTAGGGCTTTTTTGTAAGGATGTCACGACGCCCTTGATGAAAAATGTTTGTTCTTTAGGACTCCGTCATTATTAACGATGTGTGTTTTTACGAGATGCTCGAGATAATTCTAATCCTGGGTGGAATTAGAGCTTTTCCCTGGGACTGACACATAAAAATCCAGCTGGGTAGGAGCACCACAAGAGAAAGTGCTCAGTTCCTTATCAAGAGGGCCAGCACTAAGCATTCAATGCACCCTTGTGTTAACTGAGCTCGCAAACGAGGAGCTCGTAAGACCCTCACTGCCTGTTCCCCCCGTTAACCACTGCACTGACAGAGCATTTCTGCACGAGGGGCACACACTGCATATTCTGTACTCTAATCTAGATGTAATGAACTCAGCAAGAGGAGTGGTAAGCTCAGTGCAGAGGAGCGCAGGGAAGGAGAACGTGGTGAAGGAGCCCAGGAGTGCCCAAGTGCCGAGTCACGGAGCGTGCGTCACCTCCCAGAGCAGCACCAGGCACCACTGGCCACTGCCTGGGGACCCAAAAACCCAAACTCAGCCAGGGACTGTGCAGAAGGCAAGGAAATACCACCACTAATGTTTGCTTCTGCAGGATTTAAAAGCCAACTTAGCCATGCCATGCCTTTGCCGTGACTGATGGGGAAACCAGTCAGGGAAACCTGTGAGCTTGCCAGAAATCCCTGCTAAAATCTAAGGATACCTCCACAGAGCTCTTGAGCTGTGATGTCTCAAGGCCATTCCTTATCCAAGCACAGGACAGGGAGAACTAGGGATGTATAGTCCCATAATTCATGCCTACTTGAGGAAATGACAGCAAATCTAGAATATCTGAGCCCATAAAAAATTCACGTGATTATCTGAACTAGCTATTAATAAAAAGCTCTTATATTCTACTTTATGACAGGCACAGTTTAAAGAACTGCTCAAATTTGTCTGAGATACTAAAAAACATGTAAGCAACAAATTTATTTTATAGCCCAGTACTCCCTTGTATTTTTACTAATCAGTTTGCAAATTAAATAGGCTTTCTGAAAATGAAATCATGAGCATATTTGAAGGAAAAAAATAATCTCAGAGTAGTAAATTCAGTGGGAGCTCCACATTCAGCCTCCTGAAAACTGGTGCTTGCTTAGAAAATCCTGAATAACCTCTTAACACACACAGGTACGACTCCCTGGGTATTGACACTCGATTTTAAATTGTTATTGACCACACAGAAATGTGCTCAGAGCATTCTGTTGTTGTAGTGGCACATCCCCATCTGAGGCTGTTTACTCCAGTTTTACTAGGTTCAGGCAGAAAAGTGATCCCCTAATACTCCTGGAACACTTCACCCTGTTCATGCTTTTGCTCCGTGTCAGGGTGATCAGTGCCTGCAAACTGCTTCCCACTAAGACATCCCAGCACAAGTCTCCCAAGCAAAGGGAACTGCATGTAAAAATAACAATTCAGTGATCAAACAGCAACATTTGGTGTCCTCTTTGCGTTTTTCTCCCCCTTTAGCGGCACAAGACACCAAGCCTGATTTTACTCCAGTTTTTCCAGCTAAATCCACTGGGTTTGATACAGAGCAGCACAGAGGAGTAAGGGCCATTTTCAAAGTCTGAATTAAACAGAGATGGACTAAAAAGACTGAAGACCTTCAAGTCCTGCTATGTTTATGTGCAGATCCCAACTTCTAAATCATTACAACAGATTTCTGTCCTGGCAGGGAAGTGCCGGAGCTCTACCGTGTCCCTCTCCCCAGAGCTGCTGATTTCTGGTCTCAGCCTCAGCCCATATCAAAAATAGTTGTTAAACATCTCAGAAAGCCCAGCTTTAACTCATGTTTGTGCCATCCATGGGCAGGAGAAGCAGGTTGCTGCTGTTATTTTTGCCTGCCCATGATTGCTGGAGCAAGCCTATAAATAAAGCCCACGTAGTTACCGAATTAAACCAGTTTAAAAACAAAAGCAGAGGAAGCTCTTTCCATCTGGTCTGAGCGAGCAGGAATTGTCACAAGCTCATAAAAAAAAAACCAAGGAGTTACTTGTTTGTGTTCTTGCCCCCTTTCCTGCTTGTTTTACAGCTGCCCTTCTCTCCCCTTCCATTTTTTTCTCCCAATTCTCACGTCAAGGCTGTGATTGCATTGCTTGGACCAATTTTGGGGAGGTCAAAGCTTATAAAGCCCAACCATGGTGTAAATGACTTTTTAAAAGCTGGAACAGGGGCCCTCTGATGCCCAAGACAAACCCATTTAAGCAGCTGTGTGACTTCAGGACTGTATTTTAAAAGTTCATAACACAAGTAGTTCTGGTCTAGTTGGTTGCTTCTGGAGAGAAGGAAGAAGAGGGAATTCAGTAAAATCCTTAATTTTGGTGTATTTATCTATAAATAAGCACAAAATCTACAACAGGCCTGAAGTCTCCTTCCAACCATTAGTAATTGGTTGTTCATACCCATTTTGCTATTATATTCATTATTCTCTCCTGCAAATAGAGAGGAGAATGAATGAGGAGATATCCAGTACAGAAATTTAACTTGTGGATCAGCTGAATACATTTCTGTGTATCAAGGCCATCGGCAAATAAAACACAGCCATATCTCTATGGAGCTGACAAAGAGACAGATAAAACATCCCACTGCTGGAGAGAGTAATTCAGCAGAAATTATGCTTGAACTGCCTGCTCACAGTGATAACACTGATCCCTTCTGGAGACTGAGCCTAAACTGCTAAATTCCAGAGCAATCCACGTGGTTTTGTTGGTGAGAAGAACATGGTACATTCCTGCATTCACAATTTGTAACAAAAGCACACAAAGCCACAAGAAAAATTATGCAAATTATCTGTCTGGTGGCCAGGTGTGGTGCCTTCCCCAGCCAAAAAATATCCTTGAGAGGGTCTTTAATTATTACTTTCATAATCTTCCTAATCATCCCTATCACAAACAACCCATCCTAAAATCCAGAATCACAGAGTGGTTTGGGTTGGAAGGGCATTAAGGATTATCTCATTCCAGCCCCCTGCCATGAGCAAAGACACCAGGTTTATTTAAAAATCCTATTCCACATTATCCCAGCTCCACAACACCTGGGAGCAAGGTACCCTGCAATTCCACGCTGTATTTGCTTCCCTCTTCATTCCCCACGTAGTTCTTCCCACATGGCACCAAAACTGTGTCCCCTAGAATGAGCAATTTCCATCAGCCCTGTCCCAGTGTCCTCCTGTTTGATGAGAACCTGGGATTTGGGGAGTTTAAGACAACTTCCTCTCACTCAAGACGTTGGCTCTTCCTTCCCAGGATTTCAAAAGCATCTTAGATCCAGCTTGGAGGAAGCTTTGCAGCTTTAGGGACTGCAATTCCCCTCAGCAACTGAAGCTTTTTGTTCTACTAGAACTCTTTTTGGGGTAACTAATGGGAATTTTTGTACAGTGCTCTAGCACGAGTCAGACTGATCTGTGCAATTTCCCCAACACCAGCACACTCAGATCCACCTGTACATGGGTAATTCAGAATTCCAGCAGAACCAGAACCTGCCTGAAACCAGAAACTTCAGGAATGTGCTCCTCAAGGTGACAAATGACACAGCTCTTGGTGGTGACTGCTGCCAGCAGTGGAGTGCAGAAACCCATCTTGACAGATCCCCAATTAATATCCTGCTAATGATGTCAGGTTTTAGACCTAAATTACCCAGCTGAGCTGTTCAACAACACTTCACACCCTCCCAAGCTTGTCTGCCTGGAACCCTGATCCAAGCAGAAGAGCTGACAAGGCTCTGATGCCTGACAGGCACTGACCCCAGAATGTCACTGTCATCATCTCCCATCTGTAGGATCCCCTGCATTCCCAAGGGAATGCTCTGATCTGCAGAGCAAAATGAAGGATGCAGGATCAAAGCCTGGAGCTGGGACCTGCTTACCTGCTTTATCCTCTTCACCCAGTGCTTGAAAATCTCTGATGAACAAAACCAGCTGCAGTTCCTGGAGGTCTCACAGTCTGATCATCCCTGAGAGTGCCAAGGCCAGGCAGGAGAGGGCTTGGAGAAGCCTGGGACAGTGGAAGGTGTCCCTGCCCATGGCTGGGGTGGAATGGGATGATCTTTAAGGTCTTTTCCAACCCAAACCATTCCATGATTCTGTGTTCTCAGCATTCAGCTCCCTCAGTGCAGAGCTCTGACAGTTTTACAACTCTGTTGGTCAAAGCTAAAGAGCAGCACTGCTTTTTCCCTGTCATTTGCCTGCTTTTTTTTTCCCCTTAAACACCCAGAAAACCTTCTGATGTCAACTAAGAACAATTAAACTTAGTATTCAACAGTAATGCCAATAAGGAACTGCCTTAAACCCTTGTTTTTAACAACCTGCCCTTTAAATTATTTACCAGAAAGTCCCATAAAAATGAAAAACCTTCCAGTGCAAGTCCTGTGGCTTTTGCACTCCTGCAAGGCAGGACCGTGTGAGCAGAACTATTAGGGATTTTCCTAGCAACCCCTCCTCAGCAGCATCCTGCTCTTCTTCCTGCCCCTGGAGCAGGGACAAAGCCTTGCCCAGATTTTCATGAAAAAACAAAATAATGCTAAAGAAACCTTCCCTGCTGTCGTCCTGAGAGCCAGAGCTGCAGAGCACGGGGAGAGAAATCAGCATCACTCTCTTCACAGTGACATTATCTTTTCCAGTCCACTAAATCCCAGCAAATGTTTGAGATCAGAACACTCTGAATTCACAGGGACTATCTTGTTACACTGTGTTTGTTCCACTGGGAACTTAATAGTTATTAACTCACCCCATAAGTCTACACTGGTTTTAGTGCAAGTGCAAATCTCCTGTTAATGGTGCTATTCCTTGCAAAATTCTGTTATGAGGAAAAGAACCCTTATTTTCCAGAATTTTATCACATTGAATGGATTCCTTTTAATTTTATGCACAGAACAATATAGGAAGCAACAAAACCTAAGTATTATTAAAATTTGTGTTCCAAAAGCATAGTAGAGATGTCAGAATTAAAGAAAATTGCCTCTACCAGCTTCATTCAGGGAAACTGGCTTGGTTTGTAAGGAAAATTTTAAGTAGTTTATCCTCCAATAGATTCCTGTTTTATCTAAAAGTCTCCAGGCTTATTAAATCGTACATTTTATTTGTTGCCACTTAGTTCTGAAGCTGAAGCTCACAAGAGCATTTAAAGGCATTTATTGGCTATCTCAGCCATAAGCTATGACTTTATACATCATTCTCACAGAGCCTGCCAATGGATGGGAGGGGGAAAAGACAAATCCAACGCCACAGGATCCTGATAATTCCAAAGGAAGACTTCCAAGGCACTTGGAAATGCAGCAGTAAGGATGACTTGGGTATTGAGCAATAAATAAGCAAGTTCAAGAGAGACAAAAATCAAGTTCAGTGCCGCAGGGTTTCAAAACAGAGTTAAAAAAAAATACTGGTTTGACATTTAGCAGCACTGCTAAGTCTGTTATTCTACATGAACGATTCTGTGATGAAATAAAGACAGGCTGGGCTACCCCAGCAGCTTTCCTAACAATCCTCTCATCAGTATTTTTTATCCTCTAAAAACTGGGAATACCTGCAATCCTCAGATTTATCTGGAAGTCAGAATTTCTCCTCAGTCATTTTGTATTAAAACCCTGCAAAATTTCCTAACACAGGCAAAGTTTCGGCAAATAACTTCTGTAATTAAAAACTGCCTAAGATAATGCATATTTTTCAATGCTTTTATCATGACAGTCTTTTTTACTGGACATTACTTTTATAATGATACTAAATAATTTTTAAGTTTCTAACATAACACTGTCAGATAATTAACAATGAGATTCCTTTGAAAATAATATAAATACTCATTAAATAAAGTCAAAATGTATGGGACATTTAAAATTAACATTAGGTTTCTATTCTGGCTTTGTTTCTACGAAGTAAATCTGAGTTTCTTTCTGCTCTTTATTTTTAACAGTATAATTGGATAAACATTTCATGGATACACTTATGACTTATAGACATCAAATAGTTTCTGAAAAGTAAGTGGTTTAAGGTGGTATTTAGGCATATATAATTTTATCTGAAGTAGTGGGGATTTCTGAGGAGAATGTCCAGCCTGGAACTTTCCAGAAGCCTAAAGATGCTGCAGATCACTTCCCACTTTCTGTGCAAAAAGCCAATTAATTGCAATTCCCTGCATTATTTTAAGCCAAGCCATCCATCCACAAAATCCTGTGTGCTCTTAACACGTGCACAGATGTTTCCAGCTGCACCTCCAAAGCCTCCCCTTGCTCTGGAAACCCAAGGACTGAAATCTGTGCCTTTCGTCTGCATTTGGAACCTGCAAAGTTTAAGCCCACTCTGCGTTTTAACACATCCTGAATCTGCTTCTGTGTCATAAAACTGACAGAGATAAAATGGAAATTGCAAGGTGAGTTCCAAATCTCCTCTCCCCTCATTAACCAATCAGCCTGGAAATTCCACACTGTAATTCTGCTCCCAGAGCAGTGACTCTGCAGAGTTTGGGATGCAGAGTGAAGGTCCTGCAAAGATTTGTGCCATCCAACTGGTTTCCATAATTACCCTAAGATTTTATACCCACTCAAAGCTTCCCTGTGCAGCATTATTATTATTATTATTATTATTATTATTATTATTATTATTATTATTATTATTATTATTATTACTATTATTACTATTATTTAGTTTATTTCCATATTCAGACATAGAAAGATGCTGCTTAAAGGTAATCAGCCACAAATTTATAAAAAAATCAAGGCTAAAAACTGAAAAACTAAGCTTGCGATTACTTAAATATTTAGTTTAGCAAACCAGCTCTTTGTTTGGAGTAAGTACAGATAAAAAGTTGAAGTCTATTATGTGCATGTCATTGGCATCTGCAAATAAAATTCAAATTCAAAGGCTTTATTACCCCCCTGACAACACAAGCCATAAACTGAGGAACTCCAGCTCAGTAGTTTCTTCAAGTACCCAAAAACCCTGCAGAGATGATGCTGTGGCAGTGCCTAAATAAGGCAAAATAGGAGGCAACACTTTGTCCAAACCAAAAATGAAACCTAACAGGAAATATTTTATCAACTCTTCCCTGTGAAGTGTTTAACTCACAATTGACTCTTTCCTCAACTGTTCTTTTATCAGCTGAGCACAGAGAGCTCCCCTCAGAGACACCAGGATCCGAGCAAGGCTTCAAAAAAAAAAATCGACTTCTTTTGGTTGTTGTCATTCCTAATCACAGATATCTCTAAAATTATTACTCCCAGCTACTGGTGGGAATAAAAACCTCTGGATATCAGCTAAATCAATCAGGCCTGTGCAGTTGGGAAAGGGAGACAAGCAATTTGGTGAAGAATCAATTTATTGGCTATTAATGACATGCTCAAAATTAACTGCAGAATGAAGTTCCCCATTTATGTACTCTGGGGGAGATCTCCAGATTCCTGGTTTCAGGTGGGTTTGGAATCCATGAACTCCATGGGAAGTCATCCCAAACAAACCCAGCCCCCAAAAATGATGGGATTCAAGTGGGAGGTAAAATAATCTGAAAATTGAGACAGATCACAGACACTAATGAAATATCAAGCCAATACTTGAAAACAAATTGCATGTTAATGGATCCTGCTGTCAAATAAGCAAGTGCCCAAAAACTCACTTTGACAACTCCAAGGAATCCTAAGAGATGGTGACTTTCAGAGCTAACAACCAATTTTTGTAGCCTTTTTGGGTAAAAACAGACACAGTTACTGAATAGTTCAGATCTTTGTGAATGCAGGATTTCATTTCTGCCACAATTTCTTGGGAGCTCAGAAACTCCCACTGGCAGATTTGGAACTAATGGCTGTTGTGCTCTTGCATTTAGGGTTTTTTGGTCAACTCATTCATTTACCAGACTGTTGTGGAAATTTGCTTCAAGGAATTCTGACGTGCAGTTTTTACAATAGACTTTAAGCTAAAGGACCAGGTTTGTATCTTAGCCAGCACTTTCTTCACTAAAACAGAAAACTCCTGAAATTCAAATGTAGTGGATTTATTCCCCTCAAAATCTGTCCCTCATGAGTTAAGGGCACAGGGATAACTGATCTTACCCCCTACTCTGCTTTTATCTTCAGACCCCCCCTTAGAATTTCCATTTTATTCTCTCTTTTCCCCCAAAACAGGGACTTGGTCACCTTGGTATCAGATCCTAGGCTTGTATGTATAAAATAACCAGTTGGAAACTGGGATCTGGCAATCTCAGATTCCATTTTTGAGTGGTTTTGTCCTGAATTTTCTCTTCTTTTTGCTTCTTCTACAGACTTTGCACTACATCAGTCACAGAAAAACTTCTTCCCCTTCTCCAACGACTGCTGCTCCCTCACCACTCCCTGAGCATCACAAGTCAGACAGAAAAAGGCAAACTAGGGGGATTCTGGAATATTTCAGTTCCCTCTTCACAAATTTCCAGGGCCAGGGAATTAAAACATGAAAAAAACATTAAGTAATGACACGTTTTCATGAGATTTTTGACCCAGAAGTCCAACCTTGGACTCTGTGCCATGCACATCTGTGTGTGTCTACAGGGGAGTGTTACTTTCACTTTTAAACCTCATAAACATGCAGTTTTCCACTGAAAATTATTTCCCCATTAAGCTTTCTTACTTTAAATATAGACTAGTCAAGGATTCATTCCCTTGTGCCCTTGAGTGGGCTTTCTACAACAAATGCTATTATGGCACTTAACTCTTCAAGAGCTTCACATATTTTATTAAATAGACAAAGGAATTTTAATTAAAAATATATTTCAAGTACACCTGAAAGTCCCTTTACTTGTTTTACATTATATTCCTGAGTCCCTCTGAGGGTTTCAGCAGGAGATATATGCAGAATGTTTGGATTAAGTGGGAATTTGGTAATTCAGCAAGTCTCAGGGAGAAATTTGCACAACAGGAAAGTAAAAATTACAACTTCAAATGAGGTGTAAAAATGAAATCTTAATTATGCAGCTACTCCAGATCTCCTATGATCTGTACAACCACTGGGGTTTGGGGTTTTTTTGGGTAAATGCTGTATTAAGCAGTTGGCATCTTCTCCTCCTTGAGGAGGAGCTTGTATTTCAATGGCAGATAAGTAATTTCTGTGATTCATCACAGGTTTGGAGGTTTTTAGAGCTTTAGGATTTTTTGGGACAAGCAGCTGTATCATAAAGGCACATTACTGCTTCTAGGAAAGGATGAGTTGTTTTGCATTTGAAGCAAAACCTTAATTGATGCACTGCTGACTTCCTCCAAAACTTCACTAATTCACAAATTCTACACTCCCAGCACTACCAACAAGTTGCTAATAATAATTAATCTGTATTTAGTTTTAGCCATGTGGAAATTTTTTTATAAAAATCCAAATAGTGACACCTCTAACAACCAACTAAATCCTTGCAAAGAATGCTGAATGCATTACACAGCAGAAACATGTTTGGTAAGCAAGCACACTCCAAAAATAATGCCAGCTGGACACTTCTTGCTACTAAACATTTGCATTAAAGGAGAATTAAGGGTGGGCAGAACTCTCAGCTTTTCTTCACTTGGACAAAGACACTTAGTTGTCAATTTCCCTGTAGTTTTTACTATCAGGTAAATTCAGAGGAAATTAATATTCCTGAGGGAAATTGCTTCCTGGGAAGGCCTGACATGACAGCCACTCTCCTATCCTGGGAAAATAGTTGTAGAATAACTTCTGACACCAGGAAACCTCCTCTCTGAGGAGCAGGTATTCACAACAGATTGAGATAAAACATGATTAAGATACAAATCTCTAGACAATCACCACCAAGGGCTGCGACTCGACAGAATCGAGTGCATCGGTCGCGAGTCACATCCATTTCAGTGGGATCACAGGAACGTGGCTTAAATATTGCAGAAACCTCAGGGGGGAAAGTAACATTTCTGTTGTAACATGAGGCTTTTTGCACTGTTTTTGGCTGCAGGCATCATGGTGAGTAAGGAGCCCAGCAAATGCTTACTCACCGCCTCGGACAGCGACGTCGAGCCCGCGGCTTCCCTGGCGCTGGAGATGAAATACGCGCTGGATCCCAACCGGCAGATCAAGAAACGGAACAAAGCCCTCCAGGTGAGGTTTAAGGATATCTGCGAGGCCCAGAACGAGCAGAGGGACAAGCAGCTCTCCACCTCCTCCACACAGGACCCCGACAAGAAGGAGGCCAAGGCCATCTCCTACAAGACGGCCTACCGCAAGTACATGACGGTGCCCGCCCGCAGGTCCATCCCCAACGTCACCAAGAGCACAGGAGTCCAGACTTCCCCTGATCTCAAAAAGTGCTACCAGACCTTCCCTCTGGACCGGAAAAAAGGGAATATTCTGAAAAGCGCCGCGACCGTGGACACGTTACCGAGCGAGAACAACGGGTTCCTGATCGAGGTGAAGGACAGGGAGGGCCGGGGCGCAGGCGAGGCCGCGGCCTGGGGCAGGAAGGCCGGCAGCCTGCAGACGGCCGAGTTCATCTCCCACATCTCCGAGCGCGCCGCGCACGACAACGGCGCCGAGGCCTGGAAAAGCAGCAGTTTGCACAGTTCTCCCAAAGAGCCTCCTCGACCCAACTTGGCCGAGCCCGGCGAGGAGGAGCCGGCACGGCCCTCCAGCCGGGGCAGAGCGGCGGCGGCGCGGCTGGGGAGCGACGAGGCCGCCCAGCCCCTCCACGGGAGGGTCTTCAAGACTGAGGTGGCCACGGTTTACCTGCCGGCCTCGCAGCCCGACCTGCCCGGCCTGGGCGACTGGGGGCCGTGCCCCGAGGAGGACGACAAGAGGACGGTGCAGCTGAACGGGGTGCAGCCCCCGGCCGGAGATGCCCGAGCGTGCGCGGCGCGGGCGCGGTGCCCGGCCCCCGAATGTAGTGACCAGAGCCTGCAGGTCAACGTGGCGTCCGTGGAGGAGAGCCAGCCCTGCCGGACGGCCGTGGCCGTGAGCCAGGAATGCCAACAAATCGTGCCTCACACCGAAGTTGTGGACTTGAAAGCGCAGCTTCAGATGATGGAGAACCTGATCAGCTCTAGTCAGGAGACCATCAAAGTGTTGTTGGGTGTTATACAGGAGCTAGAGAAGGGAGAAGCTCACAGGGAAGGGTGAGTAGAAGCTTTTTTTAATGAATATGAGCTGACTGAAATGTCTTTTCCACCTTGAGTTTGCTGATGCCAACGCGTCCCTGCCACCACGCACGTGGCGCTCCTCACACGGAGTTTTGCTGCCTTAGGAGAAACCTGCCAGCAGTATTCAGATTGCTATCTGCCAGTCCCAGGGTGTAATTAAGTAATTATTTAACGAAGGGCCCATAATACATCTTCCTGTGCGTTTTCTAAGGAGCACAGAACAAGCCGCTCTCCAAACAGGATTAGCGAGGATGTTTTCACATCAGCAACTTGCATTAGCCATAATTCCTCACATGGCATGAAAAGCAGCAGCAAAACCTTAATTCTGTAAGAGCCTTACCTTTTTAAGATTAAGGGATATTATTACAACTCCCAGTGTAATTCCCTTAATGGCATATGAATCTCATCTGGTTTCCTTTCACCTGAATTTTTCATGGTATTTTTATCAGAAAGAAATGAAATGAAAACTTTGAATATCAAAGTCTTTTTCATAACTTTCACACAGCCCTAAACATGACAAACCCAAGAAAAAAGAAACAGAATTGCATTTAACCCTAGCCTTCATTATTTAAATTAACCCATAAGGCATTACAAGTGCTGAACTGTAACTCAGTACAACCTTTAGTGTTTACCTGGACAGTTCAACCCATCTTTTATCACCTTAACCAATATTTTGCAGACTGACTCACCTTAGTTCCCTCATCTTTATTCAGTGAACATACCTGAAAAATGTATGTGTGCTGTTTTTGTGTTTTGAAATACTTCTGTAGTTAAATCATAATTTGCCAGAAGAGATCAGGGCTTTAAAATTAAAATACCAGCAGCTCATTCTACAAAAGCAGCACCTGCTTTTGTTCAAGTCAGAAAGGTACATCTTTAATTTAAATTTCTTTAGGAATGTAGGAATCATGTGAATCCTTAAACTCAACATGTCTGGCATTAAAAAGTCATCTTAGCTGGATCCTGCTGCCAACAAGGCCATTGTGCTGTTAGTTTATTTTACAGCTGGTTATATTATTATTTATATCCTTATCAATTATCAATATCAAGGACCTTATCAAGTCCTGGATAATCAGACTGGGACGTTTCTTGGCCTACCTGAAAGCCACACAGGTTTCAATGATCTTAAAGATCTTCTCCAACCAAAACAATTCTATAATTCAATTTTTTTGTTAAATTATTATTCAAAAAATAACTTCCCTGATCTTCTTAGCTTAGAGAAACTGCAGGAGCTTTGGCAAGAAGTGCCAAGCTACTTTTCAAATCACAAAATACAGAAAACTATTTCATCATCATAACTCATCACCCGCTCGTCGAGAACCCTGAGTGCACAAACACCCACATCAGAGCCACCTGCCATAAATACACTGCTTCCTCCACATAACTATATATCCAGATTGTATCCCTTCCCAAAGACAGTACAGCCACAGGTGCAACAAACATAATAAAAACAGACTTTTTATTGCCCTGACAGAGCAGAGCTGTTAATGCAGCCAACGTTAGGAGTCCATCCCTGCCCTTGGCACAGGGATCTTGGCCAAACTATCCAGGATTGTCTTCAGATAATTTCTCTGCAGCTGTCAGGTGAAATTATCCATAAATCCCAGTTTAGAATATCTTACAGTCTCTTAGGCTCTGTACTGGAGTTTCCAAGGCTCCATCTGACCAGGAAGAGCCTATTTAACAGCGCTGCTTTACACCTGGAGCCACCTCCGGCTGCTCCGACACATCCCAGACCTGCTGGGCACAGCGGGTGTCAGGATGGGCAGGGAAGGAGAAGGAGGGAGATGCACACTCGCACATTTTCACATCCCTGCATTCCAGAGCCTTCTGATTTTGTGGCTGTGGACGATTTGGAAGGAGACTGCACAGCTTTGTGCTCGGGACCTTCCGCAGCGATGCCTCTCTCCAGAGCTGGGAGAACACTCTGTTCTCCTGCAAACACCAACACATCATTAACACACAGCCTGTCTTTATCCCCAGCTCCCTCAAATTACACAACTCCTGCAATAATAGGCTGCCCCATCCTTTTATTAGAATAATTCCTGCCAATTGCTGCATTCATCCTACACCATCTTTGCTACAGATCCTGTGTAAACTATTACATATCTCCTTAGTGCCAGCATGTTGAGCTTTTTTCCTGTTGCAACCAGGTTTTAGGTCAGTTTAGATGAAGAAATTAAAGCAGTTCTGCTGTTTATTGCAGCATCTTCCATCTGCTAGAACAGCAAGAGATGTTTTGTACTTATGGAACTCACCTGCTTTTCTGATGTAAATTAAATTCCTTACAATAACACACTACAAGAAACAAATACAAATAACACGCTGCTGGGAAAGGAAAAAAATATGAAGGAAAAAAAAAACACCAAAAGCAAAAAACAAACCCCCAACTAAATTTCTTAATCAGATTTTTCTGCCTTTAAGGAAATCAGTGTTCTTTAAGTGCTGTTGCAGTGCCATGGGACTGGTGCTCAGTGGATTCATTTTCACTAATATGCTGTAGGTCCTGAACTGCTATTACTGCAATTCATCACGAAATGAGTCGATGCCAGCAGAACTGTAGCAGCATCTCTGAAGGCAGCAGTCTCATCCTTTGGGTGCCTATCATCTATATGTGCTTTTGAAAATGTCAGTGCTCCATCATCTGCAATTAGCAACAACAGCCAGCACTCAACTCTGCTCCAAGGGAAGGGGAAAGCCACTGGAGCAGGAGGAGAAACACAAAAACTGTGATCCCCTCCCAGTTTCAAAGGACATTATTAAAATTCTGTGTAATGTGCATCGTTATTTACTAAATCCTTGGCAAAATGGCTGTTCTACCTCTCTGTGTGGAAGCTTCTACAAAAAAAAGCAAATTACATCCCAGCAAACATTGCTGGATGCCTTAAGTCATGCATGAAGCAAGTGCAGAGCTGCAGCTTCAATTAAGAGTCCCAGCTCAGAGTTAAAAAAAACCACTGAATATTACATGATGCAGGGTGCAGCTTTAAAACACAAACCCAGCCTTATGCTCCAGTTTTATTCTGATAAATCATCAGTGATCTCACTTTACAGAGATATTTGTCTGTGTTCAGAGGGAGAATTTAGGAAGCCAAATGTGTGGAACATCACTAAGGCTGACAGGACTGCAACCACAATGCAAGTTAATCATTCTAAAACCTGGCTAACAAAGATCTGTGAAACACAGAACAGAAGATGAGCACATAATCAGAATTACTTTGCTGCTGGAGAACAGCAGTGACCTGCCCTTTAAATCCTTCCTGTGGAAGGAACAGTAATCTGGGCCCTCCTCATTATACAACAAATCAGCAATTTTAATAAACAAAGTGCTCAATTTGCCACACAAAAACAAGTCACAGTATTTTGACTCTGCCAGGCCAAATGCTACACACCAGACAAGAGTTAAATGAACCTGTTTCAGAGCTAATTTGCATTCCTCTATTAGTCAGCATCGGTTCAGGAATTTAAAGAGCTCTCAACAAACTCCTTCGAAGACGTTGTCATGGATGGAATTTAAATGTCATTGCATGTTTTTCAATGACTAAGGGAGTTTTGTGCCTCACATTCTCATTTCTGAGCAGAAAATAAGCCCATATTGTGTGTCTGGATGGAGGTTTGCGCCCAAGGGAAGGGGAGAGCAGGGAGCATCCTCACCCAGCACTGCCTGAGCTGCACGGCCAGCACTGCTCCTCAAGGTCACCCACACTGATCCTCCTGCTCAGCAGAGATGGCAAATCCAAGTCAGGGAGCCAAAGCAATTATTGCCTGGCTTGTTTGCTCTGCTCCCAGCCCTGCTCTTCAGAGCAGACCGAGGAGACAGAGCAAATCAAGGCAGGAACAACCTCCATCCCCTCACCTTCCAAACCTGGAGATCCTTATTTCACAGTGGGGAAAAGGAAGCTTAAAAGAGTTCACAAGAGCAGAGCCTCTGGAAGCGCAGCCTTTGGGAGTAATGTGTGAGCTGCAGGAATGGCAGCACAGGGCTTGGGTTGGGATTTCCCCCCTCTGTGGCTTTGTTTTGCCTCTTTTTCAATTACAGCCCTGGCAAAGGGAACGCTTAACAGGATCATTTCTAAGAGAAAACCTGGAAATGGAGGGAAACAACAGATAAGCTTAACTACAAAAGACAGCTCACTAGAAATAAATACATGAAAAGCAGAAAGAATAGAGCAAATTGCATCTGGGATGCACAAATTGTGTCATATTCTGAGTGACTGCGGGTTTTGGGACACTGTAAGAACAGCTTGGGAAGAGGACTGTGATGAGAGCCTTTATTTCCTGCTGTGACCTTTTTACATCCATCCATTCTGCCTGGAATCATCTCTGAAATGGTCACACTCATTTCATTATCCCCAAAACCACCTCCTCAATTCTTCCCTCTTTTCTCTCTCTGGAGCTGCGGCAATTTTTTGTATTTTTTATTTTTTGTATTTTTGCCATCATTTACAGCTCATTCCCACACACTTCAGAAACTGTAACAATCCACCTTCCTGAGGCAGAGCCAGGGAATCTCTCTGGATGCACCTTCCTTAGCCAAGAAAAAGGAGTAATTTTGCACAAATCAGAGTTTTGTGGACCTTGTGATCCTTGGGCCAGTGATGGTTCAGTGCTGCTCACTCAACCCAAAGCAGAAGCAGCACAAAGACACCAAAAGTCCATTTACCTGCCCTCAACATAAGAAATTTGATTTTCCAAGCTATGAACCAGCCCTTTCCTGCTCCCCCAAGCACAGCTGGAGCAGAGCAGGCCCACACTGACCTCAGCACTGGAACTATCCTAAAATCCTAAAACCCCATGGAGGTCATTCCAGTACCTGCTGCCACTCCATGGGATCCCCTTGACCCCTCTTATCTAAAATTCTCTTATGTAAAAAAATCACAAACCAACCAACCAATGAAAGCTGATGATATAAGAGTGATCACTGAAATATCCACTATCACTGAAGGTAAAAAATCCAGCATCAACTAAGGTTTAACCTCAAATACCTTTTTTCTTTAACCTCAAATTCTATTTTTTAACCTCAAATTATGAGGGTTTTTAACATCAAATTCCATTCTTTTTAACCTAAAATTCCATTTCTTTTTAACCTCAAATTCCTTTTTTTAACCTCAAATTCCATTTCTTTTTAACATCAAATTCCATTTTTTAAACATCAAATTTAACCTCAAATTCCATTTTTTTAACCTCAAATTCCATTTTTTTTAACCTCACACTCCAATTTCTTTTAACCCCAAATTCCATTTTTTTAAACCTCAAATTCCACTCATTTTTCTAACCTCAAATTCCTCTTTTTAAACCTTAAATTTCCTTTTTTTTTAACCTCACATTCCAATTTTTTCTGAATTAGGTCCTTAACACCTGTCTGGAGTCGGATGTCCAAAGTAGTACCAGGAGTATCTCAGAGCACAGCATTTCACAGGCCTTCAAAGCAGGATGAGATTTATATTTTTGATGGGATTTTTCATTAGAGTTGGACACATTTGTTCTGGGGCTGATAATCCAAGTTTCAGATCAGATTGGCAGAGTGGATAAAAAGGGCAAAGTCTCCCAGTTCCAGACATCCTGGAACATTAATGTGTAATAATTCAGAGTTCCTGGGTACTATAACATTGCAGAGAGAGAGCTCTTCAATAACCCTGCTGTCAGAGCCACTTTCTATCAATCCTTGTGAGGAATTCAGTGGTGGGAGGCTTTCAGCAAGGAAAAGAGGGCAAAAAAAGGGAAAAGTGAACACTAAACAACAACCAGAAGGTGGAATAAACATTAAAAAAAGGAATAATCTTTTTAGCAAAGTTACTTGGTATTAATGTTCTGTCTTCTCCCCCCAAAATGCCACTAGGAATGTTCTGAATCTCAGAAAATAGAACTTATTTTGCTAATATAGTCCAGCTTTTTATCTGCATATACTGTATGGGCAGAATTTAATGGAAACGTATTTGAACTACTGAGAAAAATAATTTGATTTCTATCTGGTTGCTATTCACTGGACTTTAAAACCAAGAAGAAATGTCATTCCCCACCACACCTCCCTGTTCCAGCCCAGGACCAGCAGCTTCAAAGTGAAATTAAGGTTCAGGACTTCTCCAGCAGATTGGCTGCAGGGACACAAAGGCCAATAAAAGCAAATCCCCACAATTCAAATCTGGAAAAAACTGATGGAGCCTATTAATGAAAGACTAAAAAAAAGTGTAAGCAAACAATATTATTGCTAAATATATCCATAGGAATTAATATGGATCAGAAGCTTCCCAACATCACCAAGCTGCCCAAGTCACACACCTGCAAGGAGAGTTTCTCTGCTAAATCAATCTGGTTTTTTTAAAAAAGATCATGACTGAAGGTAAGGAATTATGAAGTTTGCAAATTAGAATAATCCTTTAATAACTGTAGTTTGGCTGTTGGCAGTATCAGAATGCAGAGCCACGAGTCTGTAAAAATGGGACCAAAATGAGCTGTAGAGTGTTAAAATTCTCACTGCTGTTCCTTCACCAGGAGATGAAACAACTGATTTCTAATTGACACCTCCTTCTGAGCCCGTGCTTGCACAAAGGTACAATTATCTCTTATCCTGACTGAGGAAAAATGGCAAAAAAAGAGCAAAAAGACTTGTCTGAAGATGGGGGTGGTTTGTTTTTAAACTGCAGAGCCTCCAGCTACTCCGGGTTCCAGATATGGGACAGGCTTAAAAAAAGCTTCTGTGCAGCACATTTAGGAAAGTGAAGGTGAAGAACTGGGAGATGATGGAGGCCTGAGCTGGATTCAGGTACCAGGGTCTTGGAATGAGATGATCTTTAAGGTTCCTCCCAGCCCACACATGCTGGGATGTGTGGCCTGAGGAAAATCAAAGTGAGGACTTCACAGGCATGGATGTGTCCATCCTCCCTGACCCACCTCTGTCACTGCTCTCACTCACACCTGAACAAAACTGAGGTGTCCACACTGTCCCACAGCTCTTATAGCTTTTGCTCTGAGCTTTGCCAAACAGAGGAATTTTGAAGCTGGATGAATAATTCCCTGCCATGGAACCATTTTTACCACATTAAACAGCAGTTAGTAAAACACTCCAGTGAAACTGGGCCAGTTCTGAGCTTTTTGTGATGCTCTGTTGTGATGGTTTTTGCATGTCATGGATGGATCAGTGCTCCAGGTCAACCAGGAAGGAAACCTGTCATTCCAAGGAAAGCTGAAATTCTGCTTCTGTGTTTGGACCTCTTTTCCTAATAGGGTGATGATGGGTGATGATCTCTATCCTGCATGAACCAACCAGAAGAGGTCAGACACAACTCTGTGGGGGAACATTGGTTTGGTTTTTTTCTCCTCAATTGCAGTGTCAGAGAATCCCAGAATGGTTTGGGTTGGAAAGGACCTTCAAGACCATCCCAATTCCACCCCTGCCATGGGCAGGGACACCTTCCATTATGCCCTCCAAGCCCTGTCCAGCCTGGCCTTGGGCACTTCCAGGGATCCAGGGCAGCCAAAGCTTCTCTGGGCAGGGCCTCCCAGAGAACAATTCCTTCCCATCCCAGGGAACAATTTCCTATTCCATGTCCATCACCTTTTCTCATTTTAAAACCACAGCTGTGTGAGCTCCAGTAACTCCTCAGGAAGTCAGCAGAGTTATTCTGGCATTAAGAAGGAAGTTTACCCTCTGGAATGTTTGAACCTGGATTCAGTTAGGTCGTTTCTTTGATAAATCAGAGATTTGTTTACTTTATTGTAATCCACACAAGCTCCAAAGAAATTCCAGGGATGGACCAGGAACTATGGACAAAACTCAAGCAACTGCCACACTCCAGCGCTCCTCAAATTCCCATTATCCAAGGAAATGAGAAAACACAAAGTACTGGGACCTGCTCAGGCTGCAACAGGCAGAGTTCAGCACTTCCATGATCCTTCCTGCTGGTTTTTGGTTCATCTCCATACATCTTCCCATCCTTCTTGCAAGTACAGAATCCCAGAACCATTTAGGTGGGAAAAGACCTCCAGGACCATCAAGTCCCACCTATGCCTGATCCCCACCTTGTCCCCAGCCCAGAGCCCTGAGTGCCACATCCAGCCCTTCCTGGAACACCAAGCACTGGCTCCACACAAACACCAGGAGCAGTGGCCAGAAATGCTCCTCCCTCTTTTAATTCTCTGCTGCTGCACAACGTTTGGAATTTTAAACAAGCCTGGCTGATGCAGTTATTATTTGAAGCCAGTGTAGGCTTAGAGATATAATGCACAAAGGGTATTTGAGCTTGCACTGAAATCTTAATCACAGCAAAATGATGAAATAATAGCACAGATTTTGATTTCTCCCATCTTCCCTCCTTTATAGGAACAATTCCTGGGAGCAGCCTCAGTTCAGAAGTCCAAGCCAAGCAGAATCCCAGGTGCTGTGTTTCAGCAGTAGGAACTCAGCTCAGGGTGGGAGCAGCAAGAGCTGTGAGGGCACAAGGATTTCCACCATCTACCACATCACCCCAGCTGCTCCCAAAAGTCACACACACAAAATTAAATATAAACTCCCAAGGATTTGGGTGTGTAAGAGCAGTGGGAAGTGGGAAGAGGAACACTTGAAGCTGCAGGAAAGGATGGGTGGGTGCAGCAGATCTGATGATGAGCTGCTGGCTCAGGAGGCTCCAGGCAACAACCCCAAATCCAGGTAAAAACCCCAAATCCAGTCTTGAATCCTCCCTCAGGGGGAAACCACAATGGGGAGAGATTTGTGATGAAGGGGGAAGGGACAGAGCTCATCTAAGCCTCACTGCTGGAATGTGCTCCCTGATAACCTGGAAATGCCTGGCCTAAGAATTACCCACCAGCAGTGCAGCTGCTGCTCCACCAGAGCAAGTTCCCTGAGTGGTTATTAACACCAAAAGCTGACATTTTAATTATCCTCCTGGTTTTTCTGATGAGACAACAAAGGCACAAATATTCAGGAAAAATGTTTGACCTTGCACACACCTAATTCCTGTAAGATTTTGTGATTTCACTTGAAATACATTTTAATTCTCTTTGTCCTGTGTTTTTTATAAAAAACTCAACAGTCCTATTAAAATATATAGTTATTAAAAAAAAAACCAACACTCCCTGACTAAGCTGAGTATAATAGAAAATGTATTTACAGGGTGAAAGCTCTTGAATTGCTGTCGTGGGAGTCATGCCGTACACCCACAGCGCAAATACCTCAAAAAGCAAATTAGTCATCTGCTTCCAACTGTCAGGATGCAGCAAAAGACAAACCACTGTCTTGGAACGAGCCTGAAAAATCTCACCACTGACTTTCTCTTCATGGCAAAGAATTTTTTTCAGCAGCCAGATCAGAAATATCAACCTTGAAATAAGAAGAGAGAGAAGAGTGTTCAGAGAGAAGGGTGGATGGGGTTTGGACAGCCTGGGATTGTGGAAGTTGTCCCTGTCCAGGGCTGGGGGTGCAATGGGATGAGCTTTGGAGAGAGGAAATCTGTTTTCAGTAAGGTTTAGGCAATCCTTAGTTAGAAAGGATTAACTAAACCACCCAGCAGCACAAAGCTGGGATCACTTAGACCTGTGTGATCTCCAAGTGAGCAAACAAAACAGAGGGAAAGAGGAAAAACAGACTCAACAAAACCACGGAAAACAGAAAAAATAGTTAGGAGGGAAAATAAAATTAACCCAAGCACACCAGACCCGGAAACACACAGAGCAAATCCATGTTTGCATCCAGAAGAGCCTCGAGGTAATTCCTGGAAGCACAACATCCATCCTGATTTTTACCCTCTCTAAATGCAAACTGCTAATTGGTAATTACCAACTTCAGGAAAACAGCAGCAAAAAGGTTAAAATTTTTCTACTTTGAAAGTGATTTTTCAAAAAATCCTTACAGGAGCCAAAGGCTGGCCCAAGGTGGTTTAGACCTGGTTTGGGAGCAGAATCTGAAGTTCTTAAAGGAACTAGAGACTTTCATCCACTAAAAACCTGATTTTGCTGATATACAAATACATTTGTATGAGTTTCCCATTGAACTGAAGTGGTAAATCTTTCCTAGGGCAGAATAAACCTCTAGGGCTAAGCAGGATTTATTTTAACCTAAAATAAGATGCAGAAGATATACAAGAGATTTTTCTGCATTTTACATGGCTGAAAAATGACTTACTCAAGTCATAAGGACAACTAAAGCTCTCGTGACAAAGTGGAGTCATTTTATTTTGCCAAAAGGCAGATTATGTTTGTAGCAATAATTCCAATTTTCTCTTGAAGCACAGTTACTGGAATTATCAGTTCTGTAATACTTTAAAGCAAGAAATAAAGATTTTGAGAAGTTCTCCACCCAACTGTTGATGCTTTAAAAAGCATTTTTCTGTAAAGATGGGCAACCTTAGGCCAGGTGGGATGGAGCTTAAATCAACCTGGTCTAGGGAAGGTGTTCCCATGGCAGGAGGTGGAACTGGGTGGGTTTTAAGATCCTTTCCAAGCCAAACCACTCTGGGATTCTGGGATCAGTAGGTTTAACCAGCTGTGTAATGAGTTGTCTCAGCAGCTCTAGGAAATAATAAAACAACTCCAATTAATACAAAGACTTGAGGAGAAGCAGGGCCTGCACTTCCTCTGAGCAAGGCCAGAACTGTCACATCAAACACCCTTCAAAGGCCCACTGCCTGCCTAAGATCATTTGTTTCACTATATTTAAATAACAAACATCAACCAAAAAAAATTCTTGACGTTTGTTCATCCTCCTTGCTGGTAATAATCCATCAAAAGTGTGAGGAACACCAAGATCATGCTGCTCTGTACCCATCACAGCCACTTCTGGAAAATCCTGCCATTAGGGGACTCCAGATCTAATAGATCAATCCTTCTAAATCATTGTTAGGAGTTTTTTCTTTGTCTTTAATTTTTATTTTTTTTAATTGCCCATTAAAAAAAAAATCAGCATACACAGATCTAAGCTTCCCTCTCCCAGCTCAATGGAGTCTCTCTAATTTATACAAGCAAAAAAATATACAAATGCAAAGATTTTGATGTTGAAGTTGGTATTTTTAAAAAAAAAAGCCTCCAGCAGGTGCACAAATTGTGTGTTTCACAGGGATTTAGAGAGTGTAATCCCCTTAGGCTGCTCTGAAAATTGCAGCCTATTCTTAGTTCCTGCCAGCCCATGTCAGCAAAATGGCTGTTCTTCATTATGATATTTTAATGCTTGGGAGTGTTAATTGAGGTTAAGCTCAGGTTGTACCCAGAATGCTAAAAAAAAATTAACCTGACAGGAAATGAAAGTCTCCTGAAAATAATATGGAAAAATGTGTAAAAAACTGGAGATGAGATCTCCTTTCCAAGGGGAGATGCAGGCAGAGAAACTGAGCTCACCTACATCCATGCTTGCTCCAGAACCTTCGAGGCCAGGTTGGACAGGGCTTGGAGGACCCTGGGACAGTGAGAGGTGTCCCTGCCCATGGAATTTTGTGGGATTTAAGGTCCCTTCCAACCCAAACCAGTCTGGGGTTCTGGGATTCCATGGCGTGCCCAAGCTCTGCACATCCAGATGGAAACAGAAAATACAGGATCTAAGGTTAAAAGGATGAAGCTCTGGAGCAACGGCTCCTCCTCAGTGGACATCAGAACAATCTCATCCAAAACAGGCTGAAACTCCAGGAATAACCCTGGGAGCCCCACCAGGCCAAACCCAACTTCCATTTCTCCAAAAAGGCGACAGATTTTCTGTAGGAAACTCTGCCTTGTCAAAGACTTGACATTTGAAAGAATTTATTTTTACCAGAAATAACAACTGGTTTACTGATGAAGGACAAAGTTTTGGTCTCTCTCCTACATGGGAATAGTTTCTAAATTATTTTTAGGAGGAGGGAAAAAAAGCAGCTTACTCAAACACTGCATGGCACAAGGAAAGCATCATCACCCAGAACTCTGCTCTCCTTCTCCTGGTATCCAGATTGTGCTCTCAAATCATTCCTAGGAGCCAAAACTGATGGAAACTCTGTTTTTCAGGAAGCCTGCACTGAAAATCAATCTCACTGCCTAAAATCTGCATGGCAATGCTGTGCCAGTAGTGAAACCCTTGCTGGAGTGAAGAGATGAATTCCATGCAAGTGTTTGTGTAGATAATTATGTGAAAACAAGAAAGTGAAAGTCCAAAGCCCTGAGGTATCAACAACAAAATTCTTTCATGAGGAGTTTAATTTTTATAGAAATAATTGAATTTACACTGTTCTAACACTCACATAATTCAGTCCTGGCTAAAGAGCTCTGAAACTGCCAGATGGAAATCAAACACTGGGACACCATGGAGTGTTCTTGGGGCTTTCAGGGAATTCTAACAGGATCACTCAAAGAAGGAAATAATAGAAAATATGCAAAAATCATCTCTGAAAAGCTAAAAGTACTCAGTAAGGAAAAACTGCTTTAAGGAAATTTAATCAAGAATTAAATCCAACTAGAAAACGAATATATCACTATAAGCAGTGAAGACTGAGAATTGCAAAGATGCTACAACCAAGCACAGCTGAATGTGGCAGTTGAGAGATCAGGATTTCAAACTCATCATCCAAAAATCATCTCATTTTTAAATAATTACATTCAAGGATGTAAGTATTCATTTTCATCAGCTTAACAAGTCAGCCTTATACCAGCAAATACGCTTTTAGGTATGTGGAAATCTAGAATTATTATGCATTTAAAGACCATCAAATCACAGAATGATTTGGGTTGGGAAAACCTTAAAGATCATCGAGTTCCAGCTGCTTGCAGGGCTACAGAGATGGATGAAAATGTCCCAACTGAAAAACAACTTTAAACAAAAAAACCAAACCAAGCTGGCACCAGCACAGGGTGTTTATGGCTTTACCCATAAAGAGCAGAGCCACATCCCTCTGAAGGCAGCTATTGACTCTCTTTATGTCCTCAGTAAATAAAGGCCTTCCCCAACTCATCTCTAGGTTTTAAATGTTGTATCTTTAGTTAGAGCTTTTAGGAGCTGATCAATAGCTTGGAAAAAAAAACATTTTACAAGTCTCGGGTTCATAGTAGGGACAATTTGAATGTCAGCTTCTGAAAGGTCTGAAGAGAGGAAATGAAAATCAGGATTTGCTTCTCTTAGAGAGGATAAGAGCAAATATAAACCAGGAATAGGGTTTTCCCATAAGGAAGAGCACAGCAAATGGACATTTTGCTTTGTGTGAATTCCTCTGCACATCTGAAGGCGGGTGGGTTTGATGCCATTTTGGTTTTTGCATTTTTTTTTTCCTTTTCTATTTCCTCTGTATTCTCTGCATATATATTTGGAGTTCTGTAACCTACTATATTAATGGCCAGTGTTCCCAATAACTTTCCATTACTTTTCCCTAAACATAAACCAGCAAAAACTGCAGCACTCCAAGCCCTGAGAAATACAAGACCCCTATCCTAGGCTGGTTCTCCCTGACTACCAAGGCTGAGAACAACTCTTCAAGATACATTTCATGGACAAAGTACAGCTTAGTGCCAAACTCCAGAAAAGGGACTTGACCCAGAGAAAATTGTACCATCACCTGTCCTCCTAATTACATTCATCAATTACGTTAATTTCCTGAAACTTATAAAAATCTACTCACCACTGGGAGGGGAAGACTTTTGCAGGCATCTTTCCATAACTGTCCCTGAAAGCCTTCAATAAAAATCCACTTTTATATTACATTCTACCCTAAATTTATCTCAAATTTCATTTTCTGGGTTGGGAAAATGACAACAGGTTAAGATGGGATATTGGGAATTAGGAATTGTTCCCTGGGAGGGTGGGGAGGATCTGGGATGGGATTCCCAGAGCAGCTGTGGCTGCCCCTGGATCCCTGGCAGTGCCCAAGACCGGGCTGGACACTGGGGCTGGAGCACCTGGGACAGTGGGAGGTGTCCCTGCCATGGCAGGGGTGGCACTGGATGGGATTTAAGTTCCATTCCCACCCAAATCATTCCATGGTTCCATGACGTGGCTTTTGTGCGATGTTAAAAATCAGCAGTGTTGGTAATTGGAGCACATACCTCTGATTGAAAAGCACTTTTGAGGCCAAAATAACAACCACCAGCTAGAACAGCAAGAACTCCACTTTCTATTTTGCTTTAAGAAGGAATAAAAATCTTAAAAGAAGCAGATTCACCCTCTCATGAACTTGTGTTGGTGCCACCACAGCGCCAGGAGCTGCACCCAGAGCCTGTGGCTGTGCCACCACCCCAGCCACTGCTAATCCTTAAAATCATACAGAAAAGTGACACAGGCCCAGCTGATCATTTCCTGAGCTCACAAACAGCCTGCAGCACCTCAGAAATGCTGATTCTCCATCCTGGGCACAGGCACATCAAACACTTGGTGCAGAATTTCCCACTAACACTTGATATTACATAGGCTGGATATTTGGTCAGGTAAAAATTAGGCTCTTTTTTTTGCAAATTTTTATGTTGAATTTTTAATTTTTGCTCATTGTCAGGGCAGCAGAGGAGCTCTGTCCCTGCAAGGGCAGGGAAGGGCAGAGATGCCCCTGCTAAGCAAAGCAGCCCTGAATAACGGGAGGTCAATCAGCTGAACTGCCTGGGCTTGAGGCAGAACCTCATTCCCTGAAGGAATCCTGACCTGGACTTATTTTCAACATCTCCAAAGTTCCGTGGACAAATTATTTCCCACTTCTTCTAAAAACAACCTTGACAAAATGTTGCCAGCACTTGTTTGTATGTAACAAACTGAAATTAACTTCAAAAGAGTGTAAATTTGTGATTTTACAAAGAAAAATCTAAGTACCAATGTACAAATATTGAATTAACAATTTTCATTTTAAACTCATCTGCATGCCAGCACATTCATGTTCACAGGCAACTGTTCTATTTTAATGAAATATATTTATTTTAATGAAAATTCTGTGTCTTAAATAGTACCTGCATACCTTAAAAACCCCTTTTTAATTAACAGTGACCAAGGCAGAGACAAGCACAGGTAAATGAGAAGTCACTGCTGCAACAGACTTCAAACCAGTGTGACAAAACACAGCTGCAGGCTAAGGGAGCACAGGAAATGTCATTTCAAAGGCATTTTCTTCCTTTTAACACATAAACACCCCTACAACAAATTTTCAGACCTCACTGAGAGGCACAAAATTCCTAAACAGATCTTATGTTGCATTATTATAGTCTGTGTACTCCTCCTGATAGAATGGATTTTGTGTTTTGGTTTACTGCTTAATGCCCAAAGTTTGGGTAGAGTGAGTGGAGAAAATATCAATCCATCCCAAAAAAGTAATTTCTTAATTTAAATTGAATTTTTGGTGCTGTTCTCCTAGTGTCTGGATTTTTATATTCAATATTCAAGGTAAAAAATAATCCTGAAAATCTGATTATTATGAAAATGGTCATGGAAGGCCAAAACTTGTTAAATAAATAACTTTTTTACTGATGCCATGTTCTTTTCTTTGCAGGCTTTCCTATCGGACCGGCCAGGACACGGCCAATTGTGACACGTGCAGGAACAGTGCATGTATTATCTACAGGTGGGTAAAAATACCAATAATCCCATTTTTCCCTGGGAAAAAGCAAAGATTCAGTCCCTAATGCAGGCTCAGCAATTGGCCTCGATGTTCCAACCAACAAAACAGAAATTTAACTCCATTAAAGTCATTAAATTCAACATTTGTGGAAATTTAAATCACAAAGAGATGATTGTGGGCACAGAGCTGTGGGATGGGAGGTGTTACAAGGGGTGAGCTTTGTTGCTGGAGGTATTTCTGATTTTCCGGCCAACAAGTCAACTTCAATTTTACTTTTATACATTTCTGTACCTACTTCAGATTTATTTTTATGGCAATAACAACTGGACTTGGGAAGTCACTTGGAGAGAGGGTTTGTAAAGCAAAGAGAACCAGATACAGATCCCATCTACAGTTTCAGAGTAAAATCAGGGATGGATGGGATTTTGGGAAGGAATTGTTCCCTGTGGGATGGAATTCCCACGGGGCTGTGGCTGCCCCTGGATCCCTGGCAGTGCCCAAGGCCAGGCTGGAGCACCCTGGGATAGTGAAGTGTCCCTGCCCAGGAGATGGAATGAGATGAGCTCTAAAATCCCTCCCAACACAAACCATTTAATTTTCTGATTTTATAAACTGGCAATCCTACCCAGTTTGGGTTTTTTTGGCACATCCAGTGAAGGAATAACAGGCACTGGGCATGAGGTGAAGCCATCATGAGCTGACAATGTTTCACCCTGACAGCTTCATTGTCCTCCTGCTCTGGAGTCCCAAAAAATCCACCTGACTGTTTGCAGGGGAGGGGAAAACAAACTGCTCAGGGTTTCAGCAGATCAGGCAGTGCAGCACAAATGAAAATGCACAAATATACCAATTCCAGTGCAGACAAAACTCAAATGAAGGCACCAATGTAGGATTTCCCCCCTCACTCCTTAATTCTCTGCTCAGCCAGCTTTAGGCAGAACAGCTGGAGCTATTTATTTATGAATTCTCTCTTCACTGCACAGAAAAAAAGGAGAAAAGGATGGAAACCTCCAGCTCCACTTACAACCGACCACAACAGGGCTCTGTGCAGGAGCAGGAACCAATTAATGTCTTTGTTCCTCCTCTGCAGCCAAGTTCAGAAGCACAGAAACACCCAAAGCCTCCTGTGCCTCCCTTTTGCTGTGCAATTCCTGCCCCAGAGCAGCCTGGAGGTAACAGCACAGCACAACCCCAGCAGGGAATTCTCCTGGTTTCATTAGCTAGGGAAAAACCCAATTAAGACATTTTTGCAAATCCTAATTTCTACTCAGTGGATTTTCAAGTTAAGGAAATTTCCAGCTTCCATTCTTGCCTTCAATGGGAATGAAATCCAGAAAAGCAAGTTGGGAGAGTTTTCCTGCTGAGAGAGGGCAGGTCCTGCTGCCATTCCCACCTGGATTCCATTGGGAGGTCCTGCTGCCCATTCCCACCTGGATTCCTTTGGGAGGTCCTGCTGCCATTCCCACCTGGATTCCTTTGGGAGGTCCTGCTGCCATTCCCACCTGGATTCCTTTGGGAGGTCCTGCTGCCATTCCCACCTGGATTCCATTGGGAGGTCCTGCTGCCATTCCCACCTGGAATCCCTCTGGGGAGGTCCTGCTGCCATTCCCACCTGGAATCCTTTTGGGAGCTCCTGCTGCCCATTCCCACCTGGAATGTTTTGGGCAGGTCCTGCTGCCCATTCCCACCTTGAATCCCTTTGGGAGGTCCTGCTGCCATTCCCACCTGAGATCGCTCTGGGCAGGTCCTGCTGCCATTCCCACCTGGATTCCTTTGGGAAGTCCTGCTGCCCATTCCCAGCTGGATTCCTTTGGGAGGTCCTGCTGCCATTCCCACCTGAGATCGCTCTGGGCAGGTCCTGCTGCCATTCCCACCTGGATTCCTTTGGGAAGTCCTGCTGCCCATTCCCAGCTGGATTCCTTTGGGAGGTCCTGCTGCCATTCCCAGCTGGAATCCCTTTGGATATTTGCCTCAAGCCCTGTTTGCAGGGGATTTTTGAGCAAAAACCAGCTCAGCTTTGTGCCAGCTGAGGAGAATTCCTGCTGCAGGCAAGAAATCAGAGAGCAGAGGCACAGCAAAGCAGGGGAGGCAGGAGCAAAGGGGATTATGGAGACAGGATAAGCCAGAAGGGATAAAGCAGGAATTCACTGATAAAAGCAGCCCTGGGATATCCTACAGGAACTTCTGAACACCTCTGGGAAAAGGGCAGCAGCTCCTGAGTCAGGCTGGATTAAATCCAGATGCTCCTTTGCCAAGGGTTTGCATGGAAAACGCTGCAGGGAGTGACCTGAGCCCTCTTTAGGGCAAAACAGCTTTTAGGAACAGAAATTAAAACTGCTCAAGCTGCCAAAAATCCCTGAGTTGTTGGAAGGCACTGGACCTGTCACAGCAGGAGGTTCTTAGTATTGAGCTCTTTTTCCCAATTAACACAGGAGAGACTTAAATATCTACATAAATAAATAAATATATGATTAATTTATCCCATATAAATATATATATATATACTTCCATGTATATATGTATAATATATATTCTATATACATATATATATTCTATATATATATGTATAATATATATGTCTAATATATATTCTATATATAATTAATTATACTCTATACAATTACATAATAATAATAGTAAATAATATGTTACTATAATAGTAAATAAATATGATATTATAATAATTATATATATATTTATTTTATCCCATAAAGGCATTAATATATAAATAATGCCCTTCAGGGATAAATCAATATTTAAACAGAAATCCTTCACTTTGCTTTAACTGACTGTGTGGGTTTTTGGATTTTGATTCAATTTTTAACATTGTAACACTAAAAAAAAATATTTACAGCTGTTCCAAATCTTCATTTTCAAACAGCATCTCAAAGGAATTATTAAGTTACCCAAGTGCATCCTGTGGTGTCAGGCAGAGCACAGGTGAGGTAGAAATTCATGGAATTAAATTCTTCCCCCTCAAGATGAATTTCAGAGTATTGATATAAGGGAGCACAAAAAACCACAGACAATGGAGAAGGCAACAAAAAAACCCTGTTGTGCTTTAAAGAGTTTTTGCATCCAAAATATTAATACTGGCAGGAATAAATTCTAAGAAGAGCCTTTTGGGAATACAGTTATTTTGCATATTAAATTTAATTTTCTGTTACTATTAAAAATCTCTTTTATATTATTTTGTCTTTATATTGAGATGAATAAATATTTCTTAGTACTAAAAAAAGGAAAATCAGATTATTTTCTCATTTTCTAAAATAAATAGGACACTGCTGAAATATTAAAAGAGTATCAAAAAGACAAATTAGCAAAACCAGAAGCTGCTTTGAAAATCAGAAGGAAAAGAAAGACATTCCCATTTGGATATTTCATTTTCCTCAAAATTCTACTTATTTCTGCAATATGTTCAGGAACTTGGAACTCCAGAGCCAGGAATCACTCACTGCACCAGAGCAGCCACAGCCTTAAAACTGTCAGTAAAAAATATTCTTGGTAGCCACGTTCAGGTAGAATTTAAAACAGAAGCCAAAAATGTGATTAAATTAAAAAACCCCAACCACTTTATCATTTTATCCAGCAGTTTCAATAACCATGAGGTCACAGAACCCTTCCAAAATCATCTGCTACAAACACAACACAAATTTCTGTCTGATGTTGATGCCCCATGGGCATTTTTAAAGACAGAAAAGAAGTTTAACTGGGGGTATTGCCAGGACAAAGTCAATTTAAACACTGAAGAATTTAAATTAAATTTCTGTATATGGCAGTAAATACACAATTTTTACAGTGCAGTAAAATGTTGCTGCTAGGAAAGAATTGCATTAAAATGCAGAAAATATAGCAATTGTGAAAAACCCCAAACCCAGGTGGACTGAAAGCTCCCCAGCCTCTTTTATTCTGTAATTATCTTTTCCTGGGCCTGCCCTTCCTGCTCCTGTTTAATTTCCCATCCCACGTGAATGTTAATCCTTAAGAAGGAGAAAATGGGGTTCCTCAGAATATTTGGTGCATTATTCTCAGGATTTTAGCAGTAATTATTCTGGGAAGGAGGATTTTGTGGGATTCCTGCTGGACTTCCCTTCAGGCAGGAAGGTCAGGAATTTCCAACAGCTTTTACAAGGAAATTTCAGCTGCTGGAGGGAAACTTCTGGGAGCTGAAATCCCAATTTCTGACTTGGAAAGAAAACAAATCCACACTCCACTTCTGTGGGGAAAAAAAAATCATTCAAAGCTGTCTCAACCATTAATTTGGCTACTTTTTACTCCTTTATTGATTTATGCTGCTGTGCTTTTACTTTATATTAATTTAAGGTGGACTCTCACTACCCAGCAGAAAATATATTATTTAGAATCTATAAAATGCAATTCAGTGCAAGAGGTCAAACAGGTTAAAACATGGGGATAAAAGTTAATCAGGCAGCACAGAGCCCACATGGAAGAAATTCACTTTTAAAGGTTAGATACTTAAATATTAATTATTCAAATTAACAAATGTGGCAATAAAAAAGTGAGCATAAGGCATCAATCCCTAGGATAGCAACAGTGTAAGAAAATCAGGTGGTTCAATGCTGAGAATAGCAATTTTCATCACCTTTTTATTTCCTACCCACATTAATTAATTTACATTTTCTCATCTTATCTCTGGACTATAAGATGAAAAATGGATCTCAAAGGCTCCTGAATGCTGGCAGTGCTTTGGATCGCAGGCTGGGCTGATTTTTGGGCTGAAATTTAGCAGAGATTGCTGGGAAGTGCATTAAGCTCATTTTGATGTGATGAGTGCTTCTCTGGATCCTGTTTTTTCAGGATGTGAAGCACTAATGCTGTGTCACCCAATGAATGGCACCCACAGGGTGGAATTCTGTCATTCCTGCTCCACTTCCCATGGTCCAGCTGCTCTGAGAGCCAGGAGGATGTGAGGGGAGATTCAGGTGTCAGCTGAGGGGGGGGGGGAAAGAAGGAAGGAAGGAAGGAAGGAAGGAAGGAAGGAAGGAAGGAAGGAAGGAAGGAAGGAAGGAAGGAAGGAAGGAAGGAAGGAAGGAAGGAAGGAAGGAAGGAAGGAAGGAAGGAAGGAAGGAAGGAAGGAAGGAAGGAAGGAAGGAAGGAAGGAAGGAAGGAAGGAAGGAAGGAAGGAAGGAAGGAAGGAAGGAAGGAAGGAAGGAAGGAAGGAAGGAAGGAAGGAAGGAAGGAAGGAAGGAAGGAAGGAAGGAAGGAAGGAAGGAAGGAAGGAAGGAAGGAAGGAAGGAAGGAAGGAAGGAAGGAAGGAAGGAAGGAAGGAAGGAAGGAAGGAAGGAAGGAAGGAAGGAAGGAAGGAAGGAAGGAAGGAAGGAAGGAAGGAAGGAAGGAAGGAAGGAAGGAAGGAAGGAAGGAAGGAAGGAAGGAAGGAAGGAAGGAAGGAAGGAAGGAAGGAAGGAAGGAAGGAAGGAAGGAAGGAAGGAAGGAAGGAAGGAAGGAAGGAAGGAAGGAAGGAAGGAAGGAAGGAAGGAAGGAAGGAAGGAAGGAAGGAAGGAAGGAAGGAAGGAAGGAAGGAAGGAAGGAAGGAAGGAAGGAAGGAAGGAAGGAAGGAAGGAAGGAAGGAAGGAAGGAAGGAAGGAGGATTTCCCTGGAGGCAGAAGGAGGAAAAAGCTGCTCAGAACCTGAGCAGGCTCCAGCCCTGGAGGTGTCAAGGGACAAGTGGAGGATGGACATGGAGCTGCTGGGATGAGCCCAGAGGAGCTCCAGGATGATCAGAGGATGGAGCAGCTCTGCTGTGGGGAAAGGTTGGGAGAATTGGGATTGTTCAGCCTGGATCAGAAACTTTGGGGTGACCTCAGGGTCCCTTCCAGTATCTCAAGGATACAGATAGAGAGACTACAAGAGTCTGAAGGGACAGGACCCAGGGAATGCTCCCAGTGCCAGAGGGCAGGGATGGGATTTTGGGATGGAATTGTTCCCTGTGAGGGTGGGAGGCCCTGGCACAGGTGCCCAGAGCAGCTGTGGCTGCCCCTGGATCCCTGGCAGTGCCCAAGGCCAGGCTGGACACTGGGGCATCCTGGGACAGTGGGAGGTGTCCCTGCCCAAGGGCTTGGAATGGGATGAGCTTTAAGGTCCCTTCCAACCCAAACCATTCTGTGATCCCATGATTCTCTGAAATGCCTCAGCAGCTCCATCCTGAACCCAGATTTCTCTGATTCAGCAATTCTCCAGTAACCAACAGATCATGAGCAGCTAAAACCTGAAAATGATCCATGACAACAACGTGTGACTGTGCTAGAAAATGAGAAAACCCATCCATATCTCAGAGGTTGTTGCTCCAAACCCTCCCACAGTCCATATGTTTAATCCCAATGGTTCTCACTCCTCAAATTCTGCTCTCAATCCCTCATAGCTCAACTAAATTAGAAAAGGTTCTCTGCTGCCTGCATGCAAATGTAAACTCATTAATATATACTGTCAAACACAGAAAGCCAAAAAGAGAAAATTCATCTCCCTGAAGGGGCTCCAGGAGAGCTGGAGAAAGACTTGGGACAAAGGATGGAGGGACAGGACACAAAGAACAGCACCCAGTGCCAGAGGGCAGGACTGGATGGGATACTGGGAAAAAATCCTTCCCTGTGAGGGTGGTGCCAAAATAAAATCATCCAAGGGCTGCTAGTTGATTTTATTTGGCCCAATTTTCCTGGGAAAGACAGCACTGATGTACAGGCAACTGCCCTAAAATGGGAAGTTTTGGTTGCAAACCTTGTAAGTCTATAGGGATTCTGGGGAGAAAACACAGAAATATTTATCACAAACAGAATTTTACTGCTTGTTGATAAAAACAGCCCCTCTGTTTGGAGGAAGAATTTGGGATAGCATTAAAGATGGAAAAACTCTGAATCAGTGCTCCAAATTTAACAATCTTTAACAACATGGAGGGAAGTGAAGCTTTAGGATGTCCTGACCAGGTGTCAGGCCAAGATTTGTGCTATTAAATAATATTTAAAATTCATCTCTTGTTTCTGTAGGGCTTGTTCAGAGTTGTCAGTCCATTGAAAAATATGATTCTATTATTAAAGAAAAAATGCTTCTGAAGCAAATAATTCCCATCTCCGTGTGTCATGCCAAGAGAACAGGGGAGTCCTGGATAATTAAATTAATGGAGTTATTATGGGCAGGCTTAAGGGACAAAATGCAAGTTTGAAAGTGAAAAGAGGCACATGGCAGGAGGATATTTCAGGAAAAGGTCATTTGGAGAGAGGACACCTGGAGATGCTGAGGGGACAGAAATAGCACTGAGCAAAACAGGATTGGCAGAGCTGTGACAGGTGACACAATCAAGCTCAGGAACACAGTGCATTAACAAAAATATCAGGAAGTCCTACAAATATGGAATATTTGCTGAATTTAATCCCTGGAAGTGGCCAAGGCAAGGCTGGACAGGGTTTGGAGCAACCTGGGGTAGTGGAAGGTTGGAACTGGATGATCCTGAAGGTCCTTTCCAACCCAAACCTTTCTGGGAATCTATCATTGATCATGATTAGCAGTATTTCATATGATTGATACAAAATTAAAGAGTAAAAATAAAGTCAGCTGTAGATAACATAGATATGTACATTTTTTTTTAAACAGGTCTTTGTCTTATTTCTGCAGCAGAAAAATTAAAGCCTAAGTTTAAAATCAAATAATTTGCCTGACGGAGCAATCCCATTAAAACACTTCCAATGCTGGATAAATTGATGCTGATAGACCCCAATCAATTATTCTGCAAAATTTACAGTTCTAAATGCTGAAATAACACAAATATTTTCTCTTCAGCCTCTTTATACCCTTCAGAAGCAAAATATTTCCCTTGGATGTGAAGAGCCGAAAGCTGATCTGTGCTGCAGCAGCAATAACATGGGGCTTGTCAGATGGACCAGAACTAAGATGCTTTTTTTTTTTTTCCTCTTGAGGTCTATCTTTAATAGAAATTGATTATATAAAAAATTACTCTCTTCAGCAAGGGGGTTTTATAACAATTTCTTTTTTTTACAGCAATTTTCAGCAGCTCTTAAGAGCCTCCCTGCAAGAATCATGTTTGAAAGGAGTAAAAATGAACTCTGGCAATGCCAGAGCTGAAAGGCCTTTTTATTTTTTCCCCAAAAATACTTGATACTGAGGAAAAAAAAAACCAAAACCAGATACAACACATGCTAAATGTTGCACTTTAAATGAGATTTTAGGGAGCTCTTAGAGAAGCATCTCCCACATTCCAAGATTTTCTCTGTCTCACTGACAGAATTCCTGTGCTGGGACATTCCCAATGAGCTGATATCCACATCTCACCACTAAATTCATGCTGAACTTCTCTAACCAAGTGTTTTTTGCCAGCCACACAGCACACAGAACATGTCAGCAGTAAAGATAACACTGTTTTTCCATTCACAAGGAGGGATATTAAGCAGTAGGCTTGGAATGTGACTCTGCACCAATACAGCTGCCTCCTGAAAATTCACCATTCTATACTTCCAGCATTGAGCTGAAATTTTTTAAAATTATCTTTGATTTGAAATGGCTAAATGGCTTTTTATTCATTATAAACACAGCAATGGGTAAAATACTCTATTTGAATTCTTACCTAATGTATTTCTTTTCTCTGCTATTGAAGTTCACCCAAATCACTGAAATGGCAAAACTTTTGCTAAAAATGGATTTACACTCAAACCAAACACCAAATTAGGCACAGTCAAATGTAAAAAGACCTCACACCTTTCCAGCACCCCTTTCTGGGGCTCCACCAGAGTTCTTCCAGTCAGAATCACCAGCTCTTAAAAACAAAACAAAGCACAAAATTCTCCTTACCCTTCTCTCAGCATCTCTGATTCCCAAGAGGAAAATAAACCCCACCTAAATCAGCAGATGGCATTTGATGACATTCTGTGCTCAGTTTACAAAGCCTGTGGCAGGTGAAGTCCACCCACACCTCCCCCTGGAAATCTTGGAGGTCTTTTCCAACCCTAATGATTCTGTTGGAGAATTCCCTGGAAATGGCTGCAGGTGTTCTGTGCCGTGTCCCTGCTCTCCTTAAATCAGACAGGGCTTAAACTTCAATTTACAGTAATCTCTTTATGGATGAGACCTGGGGAAGCACATCTCACTTCTCCGGTGGTTCACTCCAAACAAGCAATGGCAGAAATACCTCAGAAAACATATTTAGTCCTAATTAAAAGTGAGCTCAAGCTCAGGAACGATAACTCCATATTTAGGTAACAATAAAAGCAGCCAGTGCAAATCCCAAGACAGCTCAGCAGTGGAGGGGGACAAGGAAGAAAAAATTTAATCCAGGTGTCTAAATTCCCAAAATTTCACCCTTTTAAATTCATCCTCTGATATCCAGAGGCCCCACTGCAACAGGAATCCTTCAAAGGTCCTTCCAGCCCCAAATATTCTACACAAGACAGGAACAGCCTCAGTGCAGAGCATGGCTAGAGGCTGCTGCACAAACCCAACCAAAACCACCCAAAGTTCTGGGTAGTTGTGAGGGCCAAAATTCAGTTCCCCCCATTAGACAGGACTCTTGCTCCATTTTATGCTGTGGTTCCTTTGGTTTATAAAGTGGTCTCAAAATGCTCTGCAGCACAAAGCTCAAATAAGGGCTGGAATTTCATCTCAATTGTGGTTCTTAATTGCTCAAAGGATTTTGTAGCAACAGTGTCTGGAATTCAGGACAGGGATTTTACAGCTTCTGTCGGTTTTCTGAAGGCAAGGATGCACTATAAAGGAGAACTGCTTTTTAATTGATCTATTTGTTCCTCACATGTACATGAGTCTATAAATACAACAGGAACTTGATGAAATTAATCTTTCCCATGGTAAAAGTGGAAAGGGAGAGCTGAGGTAAAGAATTTCTGGGACAGCCTCCTTGCTTTTGGCCAAGCTCTCAGCTTTCCCCAAAGAACAAGGATGCAGGTGCCTGGCTGCCACCCTGACCTCCCAGAAGGGAAAACTGAGCCTGGACACCCTCAAAAGTCATTTCTCCACCAAAAAAACAGTTGGATTTCTCATGTTCAGTCACTTCTCAGCACCTCCACCATAATCCTCAAGACCCTCCTTAACCCTCCTGAACAATCCCATTCCTATTTTTCCCTGTAATATGTCCCTTTTTGAACTTCTCCTTTCCATTTTCATGCAAGAAGTATTTATTGACTTCCATAAATTAAGCACTTAGACATTGAGTTAATTTTTTCTATCATCATAATTAATGAGTGCTTTTCTCTTCCCATTTCTAGCGTGGAATTGGATTTTAAACAGCAAGAAGATAAACTACAGCCAGTTTTGAGAAAACTTCATCCTATTGAGGAAACTCAGGTTGCACCTTTGCCTTATTCTCAGGAGAGCTACTCCTCGACTCCCAAGCAAAAATCCAAAACTGAATCCAAAAAGCATGGAAGATGGAAACTCTGGTTCCTTTAACCCAAGTCCATGACGTGTGGAGTTCAAGGCCTTCTTTGACAAATATTTGGAGTTGTATCCATCGTCTCTGATGGGATTTGGTGGAAGGAGCAGCATCCTGGCCAGGGGCAGCGTCCAGTTCTCACCGCGCGTACCAAAAAGGCCTTTGTAGCGACGGACTCTGCCCAGCAGCACGGGCTTGGGAACCCCCTGCCCACTTCTACTCGCAGTTTGCCAATGTGGGATGTAAAACCTGAGTGGAAACTTGGACAAAGACGGGAAGTAAAACTGTTCCCCTCCCCTCCTCAGATCCGAAAGCGCGGCGTTCCGACCCGTTAAGCGTAGGCCGGCATCCTGCTCCCCCAGGAATGGTGGAGGCCTTTTGGGGGTCTGGGTTGTTGTCTCTGCACAGCAACGAGGGGGAAAATCAGCAGCAAGCCTTATGTTTGCAGTGGTGTTGAGTTTTACAGCTCCATGTTGATCGGGGAGTGCAGTTTTCAGCACAGAATTCCTGGACAAAGCACAATTTTTCCCGCGGCCTGCGGCCGCGCCGATCTCCGAGACGTGACTGTGGTGTATTCTCTGCCTTCATGCGATGTAGACTCCAACCAAGCTCTCACATTTCAACCTCATCTCTGGTTTAGCTGTGTCCTCACCACCAGAAGAACCACTCTGCTGCTCAGCCCCAGCAGGGGAGCGGCCAGAAACCTCCCAAAAATCAGGCCCAGCCTTTAAGCAACCTCCAGCTCACAGGGTCCAGGCCATGGACAACCCCTCAGTGTCACCTTGGAAAGGTCTCAACCACACAGGAACAAAACCCAACCCCAAAACAGACCCATCCCAGGCCGGATTGTTGGCCTTTGCCATGGGTTAGTATTTTTTTCTAACAGTCTTTGGAAAAACCTCTCCACTGCTGCAGAAGGCACCAGGAGATGTCCAGGCTGCAGCACTGCTTGGAAGGAGCCAAAATTGGAAATGCTATTTATTTATTTATTAAGCTGCTCAGATGGGTTTCCCAGCTTATTATAATTTATATCTCAATCTATTAATTGTACTCAGTAATTGAAACACTTAGGAGAGAGATGTGAATCAGATTTTTCCTAATTTGATTTGGGTTTTTTTGAAACGGCACTAAAAATTTTGCTCTGACTTATAAACTGCAACTCTTCCTTTAAGTATTTGCTACTGCCATTAAACTTGCATCTAAAATGACCACTGGTGGAAAAATTCCTCATGCTAGAAGTGGCCAGGGAGTGGGAATCATGTCTTTTGTTTTGGTTTGGGATTTTTCCTTAAGGATTTCAGATAAATTGAGTGTCGTGTGACAAACTGGGTTTGAAATTGCTTCCCCTGTAGCAGCAGGAAGGTACAAATTCTTCAGCCTTTAGGTGAAAGGACTGTGATCATTAATTTGCACAGACTAAAAATTTGGGGAAGTGTTTTTCACTGTTTCTCCTCTTAGCTCAGCATCCAATTTACTCCTGAGAGGAAACTGGAGGAAAATAACCTAATTTTTTTCCCTTCAAAGAGCAAGAAAAGCAAATTAAAATGGGAAAGGAAATGCAGAAGATGCCTCTGGCCAGCTCAATATTTGCAGTAAACCTTCAAGAGGGCTATGAGTTCTTGCACAGAAGCAAATCCTGAAATCCTCTGGTGGGAGTTGAAGGATTAGGAAGGTGATCCTGTACACAAGGAAGTGCCATTGTTTCATGTGGAAAAAACCCCATATTTCATGTATTTTATATTGTTTTTAACTAAAATATAGAACTGTTTACAAGACCGCCCACACAACATGGCTAAGAAACCCAAATATTTCCAAATTAAAAAATACTTTTTTTTTTAAAGCAGAAAGGAATCTCAAAAATGGGCAGAAAAAGAAAAATACAGCAGTATTCATTATTAAAAAAAACATTAATACCTAATGCACGCCTCCATGCTAACAGGCCTAGTGTTTGGGGCTTTTTAAGGAAATTAAACCAAGCATCTTTCCATGGCAATCAATTCCCAAATCCTCAGTGCCACCCCTCAGTAGCTTTGTGTGTGCAGGGACCCTGAGTGATCCAGAGCTCCTGGAATCAGGGGAAAAGAGGGAGGAAACTCCAGCTGGAGAAACAAAGAGCTCAAAGGGAAAGTTCTCACGGCGTGTTCTGTACATGTCCAGGCTATTTTCTTAAGAAGTTGCAAATTTTTAATTTTTTACATTTTTTTAAACCTGGGGAAAGCTGACATTACCATAGAGTCTTGCTTCCAACTGACATCTCGTGTTCTCTGGTACCCTCGGATGTACTTTGTAATAAAATGTTTTTGCAAGTGTGTAAAATGTATCATAATTGTATTGCCTTTAGAATCACTCAGGCTCAGGTTAGATAGACACCAAGAGAAAAAAAACAAACCTAATTCTTTAGAGCTTTTAGTTCAATGTCACAGAGCTATTTTCACCTTCATGTAGAAGATCTTGGAGGTTCTAATGAGGAAAATGCATTTTTATTTTCAGTGTGGCTTTGCTGGATTCACTGGCAGTCCCCTGCACTTCATACACTGATTTTCTAGCTGCACTTCTCCCATCTCCTGCTTCAAAATACTTTTTAGCCAATAAATACTGCAGTGATTTTATATCCCTTGCTCTTTGCTGAGTCCTTATAATTTCCACACAGCAACAGCTGCATTCTTAGCTTTAGAACTAGGAGGAAAACACTATTCCTGTGAGTAGCACTTGGTTTCTTAAAGATGAAAAACAAAAATAACTGTAAAAAAACTTTTAAAAAACCAGGATAAAGTGAAAAAAAACCTGATTAAAACTGGAAAATCCTACCATGGGTACAAAGTGTTTGCTTTTTCTTGCCTAAAATGCAAAACCACTGTCCATGCCTTTGATTTCACTCAATGTTTTAAAGCTTAAATCACTTATTCCAGTCAAATAGAGTAAATTTTCATGAACTTCCCAACCAAGTCAGCTGTTAGATTACACCAGGACCTGTGTATTACCACACATTATATATTGCTGCTGGAATTGAGCTGGAATTGAACCAGATTGCCACTAAAAATCCAACTGCACCAACACCATTTTGTCTGGGAGAACGAAAGGGACCTGCATGAAGATTTTTAATATTCCATAAAAGCCATCTGTGGTTCATTAAAATAACTGGAGTGCTACAAATGTGTCCATTTGTTTAGGTGAGTGCAGCTCCTTGCCATAAATGTTGGTAGGGAATGCAACAGGGATGGTCTGACAACACAAAAAAAGTTCAGTATTAGTGATGGAATAAAATCATGGCCACCATCAGTTTCAGTGAAATTACCTTGCAATATGTAATTTCAAATGATTTTGAAAGAGAAGAAAACGTGGGACTCAATAAAGCAAAGTATTTTTACATGGAAGAAGTCTGGTGAAGCAAATGAGGTCTTCTCCCAATTTTGGAACAGGAAGATAATTCACACCCCGATTCAACTCCTGAATAACAACCTGCAGCCCCAGAAGCCTCCTGTGACCATCAATAACTGATTTCAGGCTTGCACCTGTATTTTACATGCTTCTGGAGAGGCCTGCAGCCTGGAAGTGCTGAGAGATGGACAGTGCACCATGGAGAATGATTGACTGATTGATTGATTGATTATCCAGAGCTCCCCCATCAGTGCCACTCTGCTCTACACTCTCCTTGTGTCAGGTGTCACCTGCACCCCACAGAGATTCTCCTCTCAATCTCCTTCCAGAAACCTCAGACAGAGCTCACAAATTCCCTTTTTCTCCTTCTGATGGCTCCTGCATCATTTCTGTTCTGGTTTCATCTCATCCCCATCCCAGAGCACAGAGGGGAAAGCAGCAAAGTGGAGAAGGTTCCACTCATCAGTAACACCACAAATCCTGTCCAGTGCTCCCCCCTCACACACCCCAATACCCAAAATAACCCATTTTCCCTGCTCACAGCACTGACTTTGTTCCCCATACAACTTTAGATGCCTTCTACTCTCCTTATGGACACACTTTGGAAGTTACCACCACAGGAACATGGAATGGTTTGGGTTGGAAGTGACCTTAGACACCATCTCATTCCAACCCAATCTTACTATAAGCCAGGAGATTTCCCTTCAGAAATTACAGAGCTTGGTTTCCTTTGGGAATGAGGCCCATCCCAAGCTGCTGACAGGAGGAGAAGGAGCAGCCATGGTCCATTCTGGAGCTGCCTCTGAGGCTGCTCTGTCCTGATTTACTGGAGCAGGCCAAGATGCTGCCTCACATGGAACCCAACGCTGTCCAAAAGCCACCAGGAAAGGAAAGAGAAGATTTAAAGCCACTCTTCCAAAGGCTCAAGGAAGTTTGCTCTATTTACTTTTTCTTCAAGCAATGTTTTCTTCAGTAAGAAAGGTTTTGTGGTTTTTTCCAGGTGATTTCTCCCTGGGCCAGGAGCAGCAGCAGCTCAAGGCAGGAGCAAACTTAACCTAAACCAGGCAGTTTGGAGCAGCTCAGCACCCTCAGGCTGCATCCTGTACTAATAATACAATCATCATATAAAATAAATATTAATAATATTAGAATCTTCTGCTCAGAAAATGGATCAAGTAAAAACCACCAGTGAGACTTGCAGAGGGAAAAACAGACCAATGAGGATTACAAATGCTTTTGCTAACACAATTATTGTCAAACCAGATTTTAAACTTATCATTTATACTTCATTTTACTTAATAGCTGGTTCTTCTCCTTGCAACTGGTCTCTTATTTCAAGGTAATTCTCTTTTGAAGTGATAGGACAAAACTTGCCTTTGATTTTATCGAGGAACTCACATTTAAGGAGGAAAAAAGCCAAAGGGGACTATTGGAGAACCCCTCCAGTTCAATGCTGCAGAAAAGGCTCATCCTGTAATTAAAACTTCTCACTTGAGCACTTAAATCCTTGACATTCCTCCACTGCTCATAAACTGCATTATGCAACATCAGGTTTTGGATAGAGATGGTGTCACTGAGTGTTTTTCCAGGGAGAAAACATGCCAGCTTTAGGACACCAGCACATTTATATTTATAAAATAAAAAATTGGTTATGTCCTGTATTTTACTTCTTTTAAAGAAATTATCATTACTTTAACTCTGTCAGATATTTTAAACTCCTTCCTTCCAGTCATCCTGTATGGTTAATTCTCTACTACAGGTAAAACTAAAAAAGGAAAGCCACTGCATCATTTCAACCCAAATCTGATGTAAGAGAGGTCAAGCTGTGCTTCCAAATTATTATTATTATTAATAATAATTTTACTGCTCCTACTTTGCTGACACGACAAAAATGAGTTGTGGCTGGTTATTTAACAGGGGAATCTCCTCAGCAAGGGCTGCATTGTAAGGTAGGAGTAAGTACTCATTAAAAACACCCTGAAATCTCAGTGTTCATTAGCTGATCATGGAGGCTGTGCTGAGGAACTGCAGGCAGTGCTCAGGAGCACAATGCAGATCTTTAATATCACTGCTCTGAGTTCAAACACACACACAGCTTTTCAAATCTCCTCTGCTAACTGCAAAAGGCATAATTAACGTTTTTAAATATCACCTGCACCACCTTCATCAAAACAATAATTAACTCTCATTCAGCCTGAATCTGAGGAAGTTAAAATAACACCCAAGTCTGACTTCCTTGCACTGCTCATCCCAGCACTGGAATATTCTGTAGGAATGTTCAGCCTGGAACCATTTCCCCACAGAGGTTGTGGATTCCCATCCCTGAAGTGTCCAAAGCCAGGCTGGACAGGGCTTGGAGCAGCCTGGGATAGTGGAATTGTCCCTGTCCCTGGAATAAAATGAGCTTTAAGGTCCTTCCAACCCAAACCATCCTGGGATTCTGTGACTTCTTGCTCCAGCAATGGATCTGGAGATCCCTTATCCCTTCCTTACAGCAAAACCCCAAGTGATACAAGTAGGAGACCAAAACTGTCTTTGGATGATGCACCAAAGACAAAATGAAATTGAAGCAGGTTTATCAACATGAGCACCCCCAAATGCCAAGGAAGAAGTGCTGAAGACACAGAGCTCTGTGTCAAAAATCACTGTGTGTAAAAGTCAAATATCACTCTGTGCCATCACAGGGAGAATTTCAACTGGGAAGGAAAGAGGAGATCAAAAAACCAAATTGCTGACAGACTCATCTATCTGACTACCAATTAACCCCATGGTAAGAAATCAGTGCATTGAGCCAGACTGACCCAAATTGATGCAGAACTGAGGGACAAGTGCTCAGACACAGCACAGACCTGGCTCACTTCAACCACTTCCCTGGAGAGATCAGCTGCCAGCTGCAGCCAGCTAAAAGAATACAGAGAAAGGCAAACACACAGAGAGGCTCCCAAAAACACCCAGAGAGACCCCCAAAACCACACTCAGATCTATCCCCATCTCAGATATCAACAAGCCTCACTATTTTTTTCATTATTTAGTCCAATATTCATTAATTAACAGTGGAAAAATTCAAGTGTAAGGCTTTAAAAACACAGTGTTAAGTCAATAGGGTTGCTTGCATCAGTCCTTCCTCCAAACATAATTTTAGGCTCTGCTCTTCAGTCATTTGAACACTCACCTTGGTTATCTCAATTTAAATCAAAAAGACAAGTAAATGCTTGTAAAGCAGCAACAACAGCCAAGTCTCATTTCCACACTTCTCAGCTGGCTAATTACCAATACTACATCATTGTGGTGCACACAGATATCAATCCTGGCTAATCACCTGCTCAGAGAGATTTTTCAAGCTTTTTTTTTTTTTTTCTTTTTTTTGCTCTTCCCCTGTGCCAAGCACAGCAAAATTACCAGGCAGTGCTTTGCAGCTTCCTGAGCAAGCAGAGAGAGGAGGTTTTGATTGCTTTGGGTCACCTGGGATTGCAATCCTATTACAGGCAGGTTCAGGGAGATGTGACAGAGGTGTTTGAGTTTACTCACAATGAGCTCTGAGTCCCGGCCCATGGAAATCACAGTTCTGTTCACTGTCCTCAGCAGGTTCTCCATGATGATCTGCACATGGCGCTGTGTGGGGCCCTGAGGACAAGGAATAAATCACTGATAGCCTCAAACAACAGACAGCAGCACAACTGAACCATTTTTGCTGCCTTTCACCCCACCTGTCTGCTGGAAATTCAGTAAAACATCACTTGCTGTTGATCACAAGGAGGGAAGGGCTTTGACAAAGTGTTATTTTGGTAATACGTGTTTCTGATAAATTAAAATGTGCTGTTACAATGCCAATGGAAATGAAGCTTATTACCCATTAATTTTCTTCCCCCAAGTCATTCTTCCAGCATCAAACCCCTACAGGCACTACCAGACCCAGGGTGGGGGGGCTGTTCTGCAACAGCTCAATTAAAAGGAAGAGAAAAGCAAAGCCAAACTTTCATTAAGGAACTGCCAATTTCAGTCAATATTAGAAGCAACCTACCACTACTTTTGAAAGAGTTCAAATGAAATATTTATTCCATGAAGCTTTTAAGGACAAATCCAGAAATCTCACATGGAGTGATGGACAATAAAGAAAGCCAAAAACACCACAAGGTGAAAGAAACAGATGAGCTTTGCTCCCATCTTTTACTTTCTGGATGAAAAATAGATTTGCATATTTGAAGGACAATCCACCATCAGCACAAAGTCACCCAGGAGCTGGTCCTGCTGCCAGGATCAGCCTGGGAGAGGGTGGAGCTGCAGGTGAGCCCCCACCATGGAGAGAAAAGCAGCCAACAAAGAGAGACAGGAGCAGCCAAGCTGCCAGAAACAAATTCCTCCTGTAAAACAACCCCTTCTCTGAAGCAGCCACACAGAGCTACTCCCAAAAACAAACAAAAACAGAGGAAAACCTAAAAAAAACCCAATTAAATAAGATGCCAGAGAGGATGTGAGTAGCTGACCCCTGAGGTCCTTTCCAGCTGAATTAGTGTATGATTCTACACAGCACTGAAGGTTCAGGCAGCAGCAGCAGCACAAATTTCAGGAAAGCATCAAATCACTGCAGCTCTCTGGCAAAGCACCAATATTTGTATGTTTGTTGAGGTCAAGTGAAAGCAAAAAAGAGACTATTATGCAAAATAAAGGGATATTACACATGCTGCACGTCTGGGAACCGTGTCAGCAACAACACAGCTCAAATGCACACTTCCAAAAATGTCCATGGGAGAAAAGAAAAAGCACCAAAACACAACATTTTCCACCTGGAAAAGGCCAGGCACAGTAAATGAGGAAGGTTTAACTCCTAAGGACATTTATTTCTTCACTATCAACCAGAAAAGCTGCATTGGATGTGCCTCAGAAACAACAAGTGCTGTGCTGGATGTGACATGTGAGATGCCACAAACACATCCTCATCCTCATCACTGGAGAACTGAGAGTTAGAAAAGGCTGGTTAGGAGGAGGCTATAAAAAAGAAAAATAAAACCCTAAAGCTTCACGAGTTACCTGCTTAATTCACTTTACTAAAACAATTTCTGTGAAGTGTTACTCATCACAGAGGCAGCCCACACTCACCACGTCTTTCTTGTAGAGCACTTCCAGGATGTTACTCAGCAACTGGCAGCAAGCCTCCAAATCTTCTTGTCTCTCCAAGTGATACTTGAGCTGGTCTGTCATTGTTGGCAGCAAGATTTCCCTGCAGTCTGCACACAAAACACGAGGTTACAAACACAGCTTTCAGGGCCTCCAGGCTGATGTGCTTCAGTGCTTACATAAGACACAAAAAAATCGGGAAAAATAAATTATCTTCCAGCTTTTCAACCAAAGCCTCACCTCACCTTAAAAACTTCTGCCTCTGAACTGCTCCAACCTTTGACCACTTGCTGCAATTAAAAAAATAAAAATTCCCCTTCCTTGCTTAATACTCAGACTGTTCCTACATGGAGGGAATGACCAAGTCAAAATTAATTACTAATTATCCATATAAATGTCAGCCCAGTGAACAGCCTGGTTCTGTAGATCTGCCCCAGAGATGCTCTGGCATCACAGCCTTGTGCCTCTGCATTTGGGAAACTTCAGGATGTGTTGCTCCCTGGATTTTGGACTAGGAAAGGAAACAGCAGATGAAGCAAAACCCCACAGGGCAGAGGGGCAATGTGAACTGTCCCCCAATGCAGGGGAGGGCAGGAACCCCAAAGCCCAGCTGCTGAGCACTCCAGGAAAGCACAGAACATGTCTTTGCAGAGCCTGTGAGGTGAATCAGTCTTTAATAACTTAAAAGGGCCCTAATTAGAGGGCTGAAATGTTCCAGAGCCCTGCTGAGCCCCACTGGCAGGGAGGGGGCAAAGATCAGTTTAATATCTGAGTCACTCTGAGTCCCACTGCAGGGCTGGAGCTGCTCTGGTCAATGGGGGAGGCAGCCAAGCTGCATTTCTGAGAAAGGGAAAAGTGATTATCTGTCCCAGGGCTTGTCTGCAATGACACAACCGGCACAGAACACTCTGTTCCCTTGGGTGGGGCTGACAGAGCTCCTCAGCTCCCACCTGGGGCTGCTGAGAACATGGGGGGAAGCAAAAAGGGAACTCCACAAAATCATCCCAAGGGTGAGCAGGAGCAGGTGAGGGAGCTGGGGGGGCTCACTCAGGAGAAAAGGAGGCTCAGGGGATCTTGTGGCTCTGCACAGCTCCTGCCAGGAGGGGATGCTGAGTGAAGGACACAGGGAATGGCTCCCAGTGCCAGGGGGCAGGGATGGATGGGATATTGGGCAGGGATTGCTCCCTGTGAGGGTGTAAGGCCCTGGCACAGGGTGCCCAGAGCAGAGCAGTGCCCAAGGCCAGGCTGGAGCACCTGGGACACTGCAAGGTGTCCTTGCCAGTGGAATGGGATGACTTTAAGATCCCTTCCAAACCATTCCATGGCTCTGTGATGTTCCAACCAACCCAGTGCTGTGGTGACATCCCTCAAATAAAGATGAGATTTTCAGTGCATCTTTGCTAGGAACTGCTTTGAAGAGCACTGAGCTTCTGCACTCTGCATTGATTACCTGGGAGCTCAGAGGAGGAAAGGTGAACCCTCATCACCCTGCCTGCCACAAACACCCCCAGCCCTGATTAATGGGAACCTTCATGGTCCAGAACATCAGACCCTGCTCCCAAGCTGCACAGTGATCACAGACAATGGTGATTCCACATCTGTTCTAGAGCACAGTCCAGCCCGTGGTGATTTAATAAGAGAGAATCAAATACTCATCTGTAGCAGGAATTACCAATTAGCAGCACCCAAGGAAAGCCTTCAATGAATACAGGTGAATACACACCATAAATTTGTGTCAATAAAAACATTTCATTTCCTGGGACACTGATAAATCCATTTATTTTGTGGTTCATTTAGTTCATGTGGCCAAAAAAATTTAACCTGTGCTCAGTAACTTTGTTTCCACCCCACAGCCTGTGAGCTGAGTCATAATTGAACCATAAGAACTCTTATAAATGCTGGATGTTGTCTACTAAAATTCAACAGGCTCCAATTCCTCATGGAAAAATCCCTGGGTTTTCTCTTTGGAACTCCAGCAGCTCCACAGCTCACTTGGCAATCAGCTGGAAGTCAGTTGGAAAACAAAGCAACAGCAAATCCCAACAGCTCCATAGGACAAAACAAATCAGACAAATCACTGTTTACATAAACCAAAACCTTGATGCTTGCAAGGACAGGACACTTCATTTAATTCCCAACCATGAGCACTGAAAATATCCACTAAATTATTATTAAACTGCTCCTCACTCAGGGAAAAATTATATTTATACCTTTTTGTTTAATATTTAAGTAGTGGAGTGAAAATTATATAATTATTTACATTATATATATAATTATATTATTATGTTTTTATATGTAGGTAGGGATAAATGCTATTTATATATTCATTTCTTCTGGAAAAGTATATATATTCATTTACAATTCAATACATTCAAAGTATTTATATATTCATTTACTTCTACTTTACTATATGGAAATATTACTTATTTATATAATTACCACATGTTCCTATTTGTATTCATAAATATGAATAAACTTTAAAACTACATTATAAACTACTATATTACTACCAAACCATTACTATTTTAACTATTATATTACATCTTTTTTTTTTTAAGATACACAAACCCCACCACCAGTCTCCATTCTGATCCAAGGTCCCAAACTCTCCAGATTCCCCAGTGAATCATCCACCACTCAACAACATCACTAAAATGCTTCAGCAAACTGATTCACACCCTCCCCTCTCAGCCCCAAATCCTTCAAGCTTCACAAATTCATGTATTTTAAATTTTAATTCCTCTGGAGACACAAATAAACCTTCTGGACCTCTCCAAGCACAGAATTAGAACCTTTTTTCTCCACCAGAAACAGGCTGATGAAGTTTTCTGTGCATTTGCCAGCCTTCCCTAAGTCCACAATCCTGCAGTGCATATTGCTTTTAGAAAAGAAAATGTCATTTTTGCAACAGGATCCAGGATTAGGTGACAGCTTATATGGAAGTATTCCCTATCAGTTTAGAATTCCTCAATCAGTGAGAAGCAGGAAGGGCAGCCAAGAACATTTTAGTAATGAACTCCAACCCCCAGAGAGAGGGACAGGAAAATCTGAATTTTAAAAAGGCTGTGGATAGAGGTTTGCTTTATTTTCAAGGGAATTTGAATGTTTATGAAACTTCAGAGAATGATCACGATGAAGAATTGCAGTGAGAAGATGAGAGGGATGGAGCCCCTCTCCGCTTTGATAAAAGCCTGGATGTGGCACTGGGTGCCAGGGTTTAGTTGAGGGGTTGGGGCTTGGCTGGACTCAATGATCATGAAGGTCTCTCCCAACCTGGTTATTCTGGGAATTCCTGTGAGGAAAGGCTGGGAAATCTGGGGCTGCTCCAGGGAGAGCTCAGAGTCCTGCCAGGGCCTGAAGGGGCTCCAGGAGAGCTGCAGAGGGACTGGGGACAGGGATGGAGGGACAGGACACAGGGAATGGCTCCCAGTGCCAGAGGGCAGGGCTGGATGGGAGATTGGGAATTGGGAATTCCCAGAGCAGCTGTGGCTGCCCCTGGATCCCTGGCAGTGCCCAAGGCCAGGCTGGAGCACCTGGGACAGCAGGAGGTGTCCCTGCCATGGCACTGGATGGGATTTAAGGTCCCTCCCAACCCAACGCAGTCTGGATTCTGTGACACCAATGCCAAGAGCAGCCTTTACTTTGTTTACTGAATAAAAACCCCCAGACATCCTTGGGAACCCCAGAGTGGTTTGGGTCAGTGCAGGTGCATCCCAGCCCCACCAAGGCTGCTGGATTTAGGACATTCCTAACAAGCAGTGACAGGAAAACCCAGCTGAGGAGCCTCCTGATAAGATCTCAGAGCCATTAAGCAGCAGAGATCTGTCAGCAAACCTGCCCTGGGCTCTGATTAATCACCCTCCCATTAACACAGATCCATTTAAATTTCTCAGCAGCTCAATAATGTTGGACTGCACCATTCCCTGCACCCTGAAGGGCTGAGCTTGGGAGTCAGGTTTAAAAAACAAACCAGCCACACACAATTCCCACCTCTCCCTCTGAAAATGGAACTGCTTCAATGAGGGAGGGCAAACATTAATACGGAAATGCACCACAGGAGTGTGTCTTACACTCTGGTTCTTGTTTTAGCCGAGTTATCTCCATTTCTTCCTCCCAAGGAGAGGAAAGGATGATCCCTGATGTTACTGACTTCTGCCCCAAAGTCCTGGCAACTTGAGAGCAGCCAGGAGAAAGGAAAATTATTATACAGAGAGCTGAGAATGAATGAAGCAAATAAGTAACACTGATCAGAGCACAGCTCTAGCCAGGAAACATTAAATTATTCTTGAGGACACCATTTTACCCAGGCCTCAACACCAGCAACTCCACTTGCATTCCTCCTTTCACTTCTTGAAAATCCAGCACTTCAGGGCTGAATAATTTCAAATCATTTCAGAAGTGAAGATAAAGTCTGGACTTGCTGTTTGTACCAAATTTCCACACATGGTGACACAGGTGGTGAACTGTTTTTCAGAGATTTTAAGAGTGGTATAAAACCACCACAATGCCAATCCACCAAGATTTTTTAAACTGGAACCAGCAAAATTTGTTTTATCAGCACTCAACAGTCTCAGCTTTTGTGATCTGAGAGCAGAATCCTCCCACTGAAGCAGTGCCTATTTGCTCCCTCATTACCTTCCCTGACAGCACACAAACACTTTGTTTGGGTCAGTTTAACCTGCAGCCAGCCTGAAAAAGAATCAAGTGCTTCACCTCAAAGGAGGAAATCTGTAGGACAAGTGCCTGAGCTTATCTTTCACTGGCCCATTAATGGGAAAGCAGAAAATAACAAGGCATGGATGAACAGCACCCTCTGAAAGGTTTCTGCTTCCCTTCAGCCAGGGAACAGCTCCAGGGCACACGGGACATCCCAAAGCTCCATTTCCCCCACACAACTTCACTGAGCACAAAAGCTGAATTGATGATTTTTGATAAACCCCAACACAAAGTTACAACAGAGCCCAAAAACCTGGGTGCTTTGTGCCCTTTGAAAATAACAAATCCCAAGGTGTTTTTTGTAATTTTGCACTTTCCTAACTGAGACTGCAGGTAACAAATGGTAAAGAAGTGATTTTCCTCATGCCCAAGGCCAGGCTGGATGGGACTGGAGCAGCCTGGGATAGTGGAAAGTGACTGTGAGAACTGGAAAAGCAGAAACTCCCACAGACACTGAAGGGTTTGATCTGCAGCCTTGGATTGATGTAAAAATATAACACAGATATTAAGCAGAAAAATCATAAACTTATGCTTCTACAGTTGTAAGTAAGAATCTGCCTGAAGTGAGTGAGAAACTGCACTGATGAGATGGTGAAGGTTTATAATGCAGGGGTGGGGCTGTATGGAACGAGCTGAGAGTTCAGAAGTTAGAACAGAAGCAGATGTGTGCCTGTGAGACAGAAGCCCATTGGACAAAAGCATCCTCAGTGCAGCAGAAGTGAGTAAAGGTGATGGGTCAGAAAAGCAAAATAAACCCTGTGGCTGCTGTCCATGGGGTTAGAAAGTTCCAGATTGCCTTGTAACAAAGAACTTGTGACTGCTCTGAGCTATGGCCAAATGCTTGCTCCTCTGAAATCTCAGGGACTCTGAGACTGATGTTTGTCTGAGCAGTAAATCGTTCTTAGCCTGAAAATTGTCCCATTTCTTGCTGGAGTTCGGGATGCTGAGAATTTTAAGTTTTCTGTGCTGCCAGGCACTGATCCCCAAGAGAGCACTGCATTGACCTGGGGGCATGGAGAAGCCTCCAAAATGGAATGATGGAACTGAGACTGTGGGTGTGGAGTTTGAATAGAAGTGTGTAATGTCACATGGTGGAAAACTTAAGAGTTTAAGGGTTTAGAATATAGCAGCATATATGGGGGAAGATGGAGGTTTTAGGGCAGAGGCTTGTCCTTCTTCTTCACCTTCTTCTCCATGGGTTTGGGTGGTATTTTGTAATTGGGCAGAAAAAGTCCACATTGTGGACTCAGAGTCATTAGTTATTGGGCTAAAAGTGAAAATAATCTAGGTGTCATTTCTTAATTGGATAGTTTAGCCTTAAAAGTCCTTGTAACAAGAGACAGTTGGCCATTTTGTGCCTTGTTAGTGAAATACTGCAGAACTCACTATGGTGAGGCTGTAACATTGATAAGAAACAATGAACACCTGAGTCTGAATGTGAACTGTCCTCTCAAGTGCCTTCAATCCCAGCCTCCACAGAGGAAGAAAAAGGAAGCCCAAAACCAGCAATCCCTCCATTATTAGTGGTGACAATGACAGGTGCCCACCAAGCCAAGGGCAGCACAGGCTTTAAGGTCTCTTGCCACCCTAACCAGGCTTGGGTTTGGATTTTCCACCTTGTCCTTCCAATGGAACAGACTTAACGTGTCCCAGGCTGCACAGGGACATCAGGAGGGCCCAGGGACATCAGGAGGGCCCAGGCAGGGCACAGGGACAGCAGGAGGGCCCAGGGACAGCAGGAGGGCCCAGGCAGGGCACAGGGACATCAGGAGGGCACAGGGACAGCAGGAGGGCACAGGGACAGCAGGAGGGCCCAGGCAGGGCACAGGGACAGCAGGAGGGCCCAGGGACAGCAGGAGGGCCCAGGGACAGCAGGAGGGCCCAGGGACAGCAGGAGGGCCCAGGCAGGGCACAGGGACATCAGGAGGGCCCAGGGACAGCAGGAGGGCACAGGCAGGGCCCAGGGACAGCAGGAGGGCACAGGGACAGCAGGAGGGCACAGGGACAGCAGGAGGGCACAGGGACAGCAGGAGGGCCCAGGCAGGGCACAGGGACAGCAGGAGGGCCCAGGGACAGCAGGAGGGCCCAGGCAGGGCACAGGGACAGCAGGAGGGCACAGGGACAGCAGGAGGGCACAGGGACAGCAGGAGGGCACAGGGACAGCAGGAGGGCCCAGGCAGGGCACAGGGACAGCAGGAGGGCCCAGGGACAGCAGGAGGGCCCAGGCAGGGCACAGGGACAGCAGGAGGGCACAGGGACAGCAGGAGGGCCCAGGCAGGGCACAGGGACAGGGAGCAGGGCTGGGCTGGTGCCTGCTCACCGTGCTGGGTGAAGAGGTCGCTGTGCACGATCTCGATGAGGCAGTAGAGCTTCTGGATGGTCAGGCGGCTCACGGGCACGTTGAGGATGAACTCGGTGAAGAGCTTGCTGCACACACAGGGAAAGCAAAAACACATCAAACAAAAGCAAAATCCCACTAAATAATACATCAAAAAACCCGTTAAAACCCATGGAAAAAACAGCAGGACACAATCATCCATAAAGAACCTGACACACAACTTCCTGCTCTTGGATGGGCAGACTCAATTTTTTTGAGATATTTAAAAAAAACAATAATCAGAGAATCATGCATAGTTTTCAATAAATTTCTTTAGTTTTTAATGTCATTTCCCCCCCTTCCCTTTTACCTCAGTTTTAGACTCTTTGTTCATGTTTCATTTAAGGTTTTAGGTTTCAAGTTTTCCTGTGCTTCACATTAATCAGCATGTTCGTGATTATGCCAAAAAAAAGGCGATAATTGACATTGTAAGCTACCAACAAAAAATAATTAATAATTTAAAACCCCCAGAAATGGACATTTTAGGAAAAGGTACCATCACACTCATCAGCTGAGCTCCCACCTAATGTTGACAAGACTCTTCAATAATTTTCCATCCCCTCCTAAAATCTTGGGTTCTTTGCTTTTCCTATTGAGACTTAAGTCAACCTCAATTTAGATACTGCCAGTGTTTAATTGCAATTTTGATTGGTAATACTATAGGAAAAATGTCATATCTGAGGTAAAACAGGCCAAGTCCTGCATTTTCCTTTCTCTTTTCCCAGGAATTTTGCTGTCACATACCAAAATTATTATTTAGTCCAGAAGCTCAACAAATCTGGATTTGCTAAGCCCAGGGAAGTGTAGATGTAAAACAATTCACAGTTCCCAGGCAAGCAGAAGGAAAATGCCAGGTTCCTCAGGCCACTGGAATGTTAGACTAAGATTATATTTATTTATTTTATCCCTGCTTTATCTCTTTTCCTTCTCCTGACACAACAAGACCATAAAAATAAAGCTACACAAAATTTAAAAGGGTTTGTGCAGTAAAATTAGATTTAAAATGTTTTTTTTTTCAGTTTGTAACAACACCATAAAAAATAAAATTGTATTTTTCTCTTTAAGCTAAAAGTTCTGCTGAAATACCAGTTTTTGTTTGGCTTTTCCATTTTTTTTTCCTTAAATATCCTGTCATTGTCCTTTTTATTTACTAACAACACTGCCATGTTTATGAGCTACTGAGACATCGATCCAGCAACTGAATCACTGAATTATTTATTATTTTATTATTTACATGAAACTTATACATCAAAGATGAAGCATCACGGTCCAGCTTAAGACTTTTAATGGCAGCTGCCTGATTAATAACTCTTGCTCATGGTTTGAACTGCAAAGTTTGTCAGGTATTTGTTACACATTATTTTTAAAAAACAGGCTCTTTGTGTAACCCTTAAAAATACCTGCAAGGGACAAAAAAAATGCAATAAAATCAAAGTGATAAAACTTCTCAGGTGATCTATATTTCACTGTCTCAGTATTTATTTCTATATTTTCATATATTTCTATATTTTCATATATTTTTGTGTCTTTATACATAGTAGTAACATGTAAAAATGAAATAATTAGTGTATGTTTTTATGCTTATATATATATGTGCATTTTATATATTTGTGTATATTTTAGATATATCTTTACAAACTAAAATTAGCACTCCACATTTAATTAACTCTACTCACCTGAGTTCCTTTGGATCAAACACCAATTTCACATCATTGACAATTGCTGGCAAGTATTTCAGTGCTGCACCCTAAAAAAAAACACCAAAAAAACCAAATTAACAAAATTAAAGAGTTTAAAGGTGATGCAAAGATTGCAAGAAGAGAATTGCCCATGAGGAGGTGGCTTTGGTTTTACCATTTTCTGTGACACCTGAGCTGAAACTCAGCGAAAATTAAACTTTCCAACTGATTTAAAATAAGACAGAGGCATGAAATGTTCATAAACTGGGGAAACCTAGACCAAAATTGGAGATTTATAAGCTCCTTCCAACATTTTACAGAAACGTCTTGATTCCTCTAATCCCTTTATCCCCATCTTGTGTTGAGCACTTTCTCATCCTCCTCCTCAGCCATGCTGGAGTTGTTTGGGTTTAATTTTCACTCCACTGCTTAAAAATTAAACAAAAAGCCTAATTAGCATTTTTTCCCTGCAGTAAATTCTTGGTAGCCACTCATGAAACCCTGGCTCTTCCCAATTCCCCTTGAACTCGGAGCTGCCACTGCACAGCACATGAAAGAGCTTGGAAGATACAAACAGATGTTTAATATTTTAACTGTTTGTAGGATTTTTACTCATTTTATCTTTTTCTTAGCAACAATTCATAGGTATTGCATGCACTGAGCACCAGACTAGGGAAAAACCTCAAGAGTAATTGAAATATAAACCAGAACAGCCAGACTTGTCTGTCTTACCTGTGTTTGTTCGAGTAAACCAAATTGTTTGATAACAGGTGTATTTTTGCCTGAGAATAGGCAAGGTTGGATGGGATATTGGGAATTGTTCCCTGGGAGGGTGAGAAGGGGATGGGATGGGATTCCCAGAGCAGCTGTGGCTGCCCCTGGATCCCTGGCAGTGCCCAAGGCCAGGTTGGAGCACCTGGGACAGTGGGAGGTGTCCCTGCCATGGCACTGGGTGAATTTTCAGATCTTTCCAACCCAAACCCCTCTGCGATGTGAGAACTTATTGTAATTTACACCCCCCAGCATGGACACACATTTCCCATCCCAGGTGGTTTCTGCAGGCAGAGGAGCCACAGGAGGAGAACAGGCTTGAGGAGCCAACACAAACCCAACTCCTTTCTTTCCCAAGAGCTCCCCTTTCCTACACAACCCCTGTCATTCCACACCCAACCCCAGAGCTCTCAAAAGTAACACACCAATGCTTTGGTGACACCCAAGGAGAACCTCAAGAGGCCACCAAGGCTGAGACCCTCCCCCAAAGGGAACCCCCAGCCTGTCCCTGGGCTGGATGCAGTTTCAGAGCACCCAATTCTCAGTCACAACCCGCTGAGGCTGCCAAGCTGGACCATCAACCATCCCACACCTGCTGGAAGGACTCCTGAGCTGGAACCCTGGAATTCTGCAAAGGGAGCAGTGAGGGATGAGGGCTCTACGACCAGTCAGGAACCACAGGCAGCAATGGGGGTTTATTTGCTGATCAGTCACATGCACAGAGCCATAAATGTTTAGTAACACATCTTAAAAAGGAGCTTGCATTTTATATCTTGAATTAAAATTTCACACCGAGCGTTAAAATTAACACTTGAATGGCTCTCGTGAACTACTGTGGGGTAAAACTATTTACAACAGCCATTTACAGCTTGGAGCTGCAACAATTAGCAGTAACTGACGGTCTACTTTATGGACAAACCAATTAAAGTTTAATTCTGGAGATTTAAAGAAGATTGTGGAAGTATATTTCCCAATTCCCCACCTCAGCTGGCTCCATTATGTGACAGGATGATCAGACCACGAGGCTGTGCAGCCCCGTGATTAAATCTGTATTTGTCCAGGCCAAAGGGCTACTAAAATAATTTTTATTGGTATTAAATCATGTAGAAGGGCAGCTCTTGCTGTAGATCTTACTCTGCTCAAGCTGCAGCTGAAGGAGATTTTGTGTGAGCAGCAGCTCCATTGCAATGCTGGTTATTCCCAGGACACTGCAATGCATAAATGAGGAATATGAAATGCAGCAGATAAAAAAAAACCCTGCTCTTGTCTTTCCATATAAGATCAGGAAAAAAATAAGCATCTGGCTGGAGGGGGTTTTCTCCCATTTAAAGAAATTAAATCAATTACTTTTCACTCTCGATCAGCACTGGACAAAGGTTCCAATTCCCCATTTCCACAAGAAGCACACAGCAAACGAAGCCCAAAATCTTAATTCCATGGTTACACAGAGATGCCTTAACCACTGAAAACTCCAACCAGCATTAAAAAAACAGAGTAGAGAGGAGCCTCAGTGTTCATTCCAATATTTTTCTGCAGTAATTTCCCTGTGATCACACGAGCAGCACACCCAAAGCTGGCAAGATCAGTCTCACACACGCACTCAATAATTACACACAGTTTCAAGCTGGGCTGCAATAAAAATCTGACTGTCCCAAGGGGCTTCCCTCTTTGTGCAAAACCAGTGACAAATTATTGCCACCCTTACCAAGTCACAAAATCAGTCATTTCCAGTACTACAAAGCACACAAATAAAGCAGCAAAGGGGAAGGATGAAAAGGAGTGAAAGCAGCAATGAGCCAGTGTGTGGCATAAATAATGGATATATTCCCCGAGTTGGATTTCCTCGTACATTCACTGTTCTGTTGGCTGTGGGGTTTTATTGGGATTTTGTTTTTTTGCCCAGGCTGTGATTCACATGGCTCAGCATGACATCAGCAAGGCCATGGCAGCCTGCAGCCAACTCAGAGATGCTGTGGCTCATCCTCCACACCCCAGCCACACAAACACACATTAATTTCCCCTCCATGAACACCACAGCTGTGTGTAAAACAAATTATTCCACAGAAAGTATGGGAAGAACCATGAGCTGACACTCCCTCTGAGCAGGAGCTGCCAGGAGAAGCCATGGAGCTGCTCAGAGCCTCAAGGATTCCTTTAAAAACTGTGAAAAAAGGTAATTAACTGGGCCAAGAAACACAACTCACTGAGTGAAAATACGCAGGGCCAGAAAAGCCAAAGCTCTGCCTTAAATGGAATAAATGAAACAATAATTGATGGGCACAGCTCTCTGCACAGCCAATGCAGGGGATGGCAATTCCCAGGATTTATCTTTCCATGGACTAACTGCAGCTCATTCCCTAAATCATCCCAAGCTGCTCTCTGTCCGGAGCAGGACCCTTTGAGAAATTTCAGATAAATTCACTGATGGGCTCCTAATGACCTCACAGCTAATTGTGCTCTCCTAAAGCCTCCACAAGTGGCAGCCAAATCGCCTCGGTGTGGGAGAAACAAATGCAGTGCTGGTATCAAAAGATCATTTGAGTGCAAAAACCCTTCAGATGTGGTAAAAAAGCCAGAATAAGTAAGATCAGGTGCAATGGAATTATTTCCAACAGTGATCTCTGTGAACATCAATTAATTGAACAGCTAATTGTGTTCTCCTGACCTTGTCCAGAGCTGACAGGGAAGTCACATTTGTGTGGAAGGAACCAAGTCAGTGATGGTATCAAAAGATCATATAAGGTGAAAAAATCCCTTCAAAAAGGGCAGAATAAATAAGATGAGGAGCAATGGAATTGTTCTTTCTATCAGTGTCTCCTCTGCACATCAATGATAAGTCCCCTGCACTGCCCACCCTGCTCTTTTCTCACTGACAGCTCATTTCCAGACAGGAAATGAACCAAAAATGGGAAAAGAATGGGATCTACCATGAGGAAAATTAGCACATTGCCCAGATCTAAAAGGTCAAAGAGTTTCCATGGCTAAAAGTTTATCATCTGAATTATTTATCCTGATTCTCCGAAAGGAATTTTTCTTGCAGTTTTTTGCTGTGTGGGTAAAACCTCAAAAACGTCACTTTGACACTTGCATATTTAAATAAGGGTAAGCTTCATTTATTTATTGGGACAGAATGTGGCCCAACGTCTAAAACAACCAGGAGGAGCTGCTTTCCATGGAAATTTCTGGTGTTTTTAATTTCTTCACAAAATGATGAGAGGACAAGTAAAAGCCTTTTCTTTGTCTCATCAGGCAAATAAAAACACATTAAAACAAGACAGGGAAACCTTGCTAAGTACTTTAAAGTATTTCTAATATAATTGTTGATAACAGAAAAATGAGTTTTACTCATTTGGTTTTGTTTGTTACACAGTTGAGAATATGGCGAGATCTGTTAATACAAAAGTGAAATCACCTTTGTGATAAATACAGTAGGTCACTGGTGAGTAAAAAGCAAGCAGGACAGAAAAAGAACCTTGTAACAATGGAAAATTATCCCTTTCTTGGGTTTATAAATGGAATGACAAAAATAAGTGCCACAAAAGCTTCTCAGCAGTGGCTGTTCAAATAAAAACTAACTTAAGGTTGTCATTAGATTGACCAAATGACATTTGCAAAGTATTAAACAAAACGTATTCTGAGCAGAACACCACAGCTTTTTTCTCTGGGGTTTAAGTTCAGCTCTTTGTAGTCCATAAAAGCAAAAAAAAAAAATCTTAATTTAAAACTGTCATTTTCCAAAGCCATTTGTTTCCATCAGCACACCTCACCTCTAAATTAAGCACAAAAACCCTGTGCCAAATACATGATATTCTTCTGAACTCTTTTCTTTGACAAAGCAATAAATTTGTTTCACCTGACTCCATTTGAGGACATTATTTTAATGTTAATTTTCATCTTTTGTGCCATTCAACAAAGCACTTCCCTTCCACCCCAGCACTATCTTGGTTGCCATTCCATTAAACTCATCCAAACCAGTCAGCAGCTGCATCAAACAATATCCAGGAACACCTAAATTCAATATTTGAGATTAGCCCCAGCCTAGAGCATTTATTCAGCCCACAAACTGAAGCAGTTTTTATCCCAGTTGCAAAGCAGCACCTCTGGCACTAAATTCAGTGTAAAATGCCCCATTTCAGGCTAAAACACAGCCCAAATTCAGGCTAAAAACCAGCCCAAATTCAGGCTAAAAACCAGCCCAAATTCAGGCTAAAAACCAGCCCAAATTCAGGTCAAAAATCCAGCCCAACTTCAGGCTAAAAATCAGCCCAATTCAGGCTAAAACCAGCCCACAGCACAATCACAAATAAATATATTTGGAGATTCTTCCCACACGGGTTCTAAGAGACACAAAACCTCAGCCCAAAGTTGCATTTTGTTACTCAGCTCATCTGAAATTATGTTTATGAAGAATTCCAGCTGTTGGAAAAGCCCTGCAGATTAACACAGTTTTCTCCTCAGGCACTTTATATTTCCCTGCCTTCATTTAAATACTTTTCTGTGGCTTTAGCAATAAATGTTGAATATTAAAGTACAGACTGGACACTGAGAAATGTGTTAGAAGTGAGCAGAATTCTTAAGAACCCACAGGCACGGGAGAATTCACATCAAAAAATGATCTCATCTTCCACCCCAGCTCTCTGTGGCCTCACACAGGATAATTTTACACACATAAAGTGCTCAAACCTCCTTAATTCAGATTATTCAGAGCTCCCAGCCATCCTGAACAAAAGCAGAACAGCAAATATCAGAGGGGCCCTGATGGTTTTGGTTTTTTTTTTTTTGTTTTAAGGTTGGGATTGAAAGTGTTGGAGATGATATTTTGTGTTTAGACTTGGATGTTTATTATTTTTATTTACATTATAGTTTTACAAGTAATGAGTTCTACAGCATTCTATTAACAAGCTACAAAGTGCCTAACTCTTTCTCTGTAAGGTTTTTAAGGTTAAACTATCTAATTAAGAAATGACACTTAAATTATTTTCACTTTTAACCCAAAAACTGATCCCTTGTGCCCAGCAATGCAGACTTTTCTGCTTAATTACAAAATACCACCCAAACACGTGGAGAAGAAGGACCAACCTCCACCCTGCTTTATATATATTACTATATTCTAAAATCTTAAACCCTAAGTTTTCCACCCTGTGATATTACACACCTCTATTCAAACCCCACACTCATAATCTCAATTATTAATCAATTTTGGAAGCTTCTCCATGGCCTCAGGTCAATGCAGTGTTCTCTCAGGGGTCAGGTCCTGTCAGCACAAAAAATCTGAAATTTTCAGTATCCAGGGTTCCAAAATCTTCCCTTCTAGTCTGAATTATGAACATTGTTTTGACAGTTTTGTTAAATTTTTGTTGAATATATTGAAGTAGATAAGGTATTATGTTTTGTTATTTAAATATTCATTTTTAGTTGATTTATGGGTAGGATTGTCTTATTTAAGTTAAATAATGCAGTAATAAAGTATGAATATGCTATTTCATTTGGGGTTTTTTGTTTTTTTTTTTTAATTTAAGGTGAGGGGTTTTTTTTTTCATTTTTTCTTAATTTCGTTTTGGGATAAGTTAAATGCAATTAAAATTTTCATGAAATTTGAATTTTTTTTTTTTCAAATATGAAATATTGATATTCACAAATTCAAATATGAAATTTTGAATGGTAATCTGATTTATGGTTTTGCTAAGAAGGTCTTGTTATATTAATCTTGATAAATATTATATTTAATAATAATAACTAATAATAAGTATTAATAAATATTAGTAATTTATTATTATTATTATTATTATTATTATTATTATATTGGAATAAAACCTTAAAGTTTATATATTTTTAATGGGTGAAATATTTTAAGTTCAGGTTAGAATTTTTGTGTAATTTACGTTTGCTGAGAAGGTTCCAGCTGCCCCCACTGCAGGAGGAGTTTCTGTGCCTGCCAAGAGCTGCAGGAATCCCTGACTAAGGAACATCTGCAATTTGGAGCCATCACTCCCAGGCCCCAGCTGAGCTCACCCTTCAGCAGGAGAAGGTTAAGGAAATAATTATCATGCACCAATTAGCAGAAAGGAGGAACAAACCCAGGAAGGCTCAGCACACTTGTAACCATTAAAAATGCACGCACCCACCAAATGCTGCTCACCTTCCTGCAGCAGGTTTAACCCTCAAAGTGCTGCCTGGAAACCAAAGTGGAACCTCCCCTTCCCAAGCTACTCCTGCACTCAGATGAGAGGGGAATGGTCTTGTCTCCACTGAAAAAAAAAAAATCCAAAAAATCCACACCAAAAAATCCCCAAAATTTTATTTAATTTACTTTAAAAACCCCAACTACTGCATTGTTTTGAATATTGTACATTTTAGCGGTTCACCTTTCCAAATTCAAACCCACAGGACTGATTATAACCTGGGGTGAAAGTGAGTTTTAGTTGTTCTTGCACCTCAACATTTTAATTCCAATGTGTTTGAGCATATAAAAGGCAAAAGAAATGAGGTGTAAGCACCAGCAGAGTGATAGCAAAGCTCTGCTCAAACCACATCCCAAGATCAAATGGAATTTTACCTATTTATTGCAAAAATCCACAGCTCAAGTAGTACCAGACAATTGAGCAACAACATTTTAATGTCATATATAAATATATATATAAACCCTATAAATTCTCCCCTACCTATGATTTTTTGAACATCCATAATTCTAAAAGATACAAATTCCAAGCCTCTTTTTGTGCTCTACAGCCTTCAAACCTTGTACAATTCTGAGTTTTCTTTTAAAGAAACTTTTTTTTCCCCATGCATGCACCAAAAGCCTTGAAAAATTCAAATTAAAAAAAAAATTAAAAGCAAAATATTAAACAACTACAGTCAAACAGCTTCCACAAGGACATAAATATTTGAATAGATAAAGAGGAATTCTTGCTAAGAACACAAGACTGCAGTCTTTCATTCTGTGTCAGCTTGAAGGCTACTCCTCCAGCAGATAGGAAAAAAAATCCAGAATATGCAGCCCAAAAAGTTGGGAACATCTCTGAGGAAATTTCCAGTGGCAGTTCTGCTCCACGGCGATGAACTGTACAGGAAAATTCCAGTTTTTGCCAGGAGAAATGGGAGCAGTGGGATGGGTGAAAGAAGCATCTGCCTTGTCTAATGTACAGCACCTTGATTTTCTGTGTAGGTCTTTGCAACTTCTTATCTCTCCAAACACACTTATTTTGTCTACACTTATTTAGCTCCCCCAATATTTATAAAAAATCACTGAAAAAAAAAAAGCCTGAAATTGCTACACTGCAAGATCTGCTGATCTTCTGCACAACACAGGGAGCTGGGGACTTATCTGTTTAAAATCACTGATTTTCCACAAAACTTCAGCAAAGTATCCAACAGCACCAGAATTCCAGACTGCTTTGGGAGGGACTCAAAGATCTTTTTCCACCCCTGCCATGGCAGAGACACCTCCCACTGTCCCAGGTGCTCCCAGGCCAATGTCCAGCCTGGCCTTGGGCACTGCCAGGGATGGAGATGCCAGAGCTGCCCTGGGAATTCCATCCCAGCCCCTGCCCACCCTGCCAGGGAACAATTCCTAATTCCCAATATCCCATCTAAATCTACCCACTGTCAGTTTAAAGCCATTCCCTGTGTCCTGTGAGACAGAGTAAAGATCCATTCTGAATTAGGTGAAGTGTCTAAGAGAGGTGAGAAGTCTGTGAGGCCAAAGCTGAAGGAAAAACTCGCATGCCGAGACAGCAAGGAGACAGAGAAAGAAAAACAGAAAAGACCACAAGGTCGATTTGCCCCCCCGACTTAGAAATTCCTTTGATAAAGAAGAACTGGTGCTAAATGTCACAATGAATGAATATGTATGAACTTATTGTGAAACTGTATGCATATGCATTTGGAAGGGGGATAAAAGAAGACCCGAGGTCTTCAGAGGCACGCATGCCTTGTGGGGGGACTTGCGTCCAGCGGCGTCGTAAAATAAACATACCGGGCTTTACAACTTTTATAAAGTTGTGAGGTTTCTTCTTTTCTCCGCAAAACACCTGTCCCTCCATCCCTGTCCCCAGTCCCTCTCCAGCTCTCCTGGAGCCCCTTCAGGCCCTGCAGGAGCTCTGAGCTCATCCTGGAGCTGCTCCTGCCCAGGTGAGCCCCCCAGGTGTCCCAGGCTGGCTCCAGGGGAGGGATGCTCCAGCCCTTGGAGCAGCTCCTTGCCCCAGAACCCCTCCCTGTGCCCAGCCCTGGTCCCCAGCAGTGCCCCCAGCAGTCCCAGCTGTGGTTTCTGCCCTCTCTCCCTCAGAGGCTGCCCCCAGCACATCCCTGCACCTGAGCTCAGGCCCAGGCTGCCCCCACAACCCCCTGGAACAAACTTCAGAAAGGATAAAAAATCATTTTAATTCCTTTCAAGTGCCCTCCTAAGGCTGTCAGCACTGCCTGCCCTCGTACAAACCCAGAGCACAGATCGGGGTTTCACTGGGAAGGTGCAGCACTCCCAACCCTCTGCTCCCCTTTGATCCCTTCCCGGGGTTTGGAACCTGCACAGCCCCAGTGCTGCTCCAAGGCTCTGTGACAGCAGGTGACAGCAAGGTGACAGCCCTGCCACCCCAACACCCTGCCCCAATGGTTCCAAGGTGTCCTGCCCAAAGTGCCAGCCCCATGCAGGGATTCCTTCACTCCTCCTGACAGCAGTGTCCCCACCCCACAGCACAGGGGTCAGCCCCAGCTCTGGCAGGTGCAGCTGATGCTCCTCTCCCCCAGCAGAGATGGAGATGCTCAACAAGATCTCTAATGTCACCCCACAGTGTCACTGGCACCTCCTGCAGCTCTGCAGGCAGGGTGCACCGAACCCACACTCACTCTCTCCAAAAAAACTCAAACATCTATCCACCCATTCAATAGTTTTGCTCTCTGTGACAGAGGCACACACTTCTGTCAGGCAGGGTGCACAGAATCCACACTCACTCTGAAAACCCCCACATTTATCCACCAAATCAAGAGTCTTGTCCTCAAACAGAGGCACACATTTCTGCCAGGCAGGATGCACAGAATCCCCACATTTATCCACCCATTCAATAGTTTTGTTCTCAGACACAAGCACACATTTCTGCCTGACAAGATGCACAGAACTCACTCTCTGCAAACCCCCACATTTATCCCCCAATTCAATACTTTTGTTCTCAGACACAAGCACACGTTTCTGCCTGGTGCTCACACTGCACAGCTCCAGTGGATACCTGAACATCATAAAAGCAATTTCACAAGCTGCAAAAAGCCAATAGTAGCAATGATGTGTTCTGAGAGCTCAGGAATTAGAGTCCAGAGGAGATGAAAGCAATAAATAATGAATGAAAGCTTGTCAAGGCTTCTGCAAGGCATCCTCAAGCACACTGAACCCGCCCTGCCCATCCCTCAGAGCTTCATCTGCCACCCCACACACACAGGAGTGCAGAGCTCTGAATCTGCTGGTGGGATCTCTCCAGTCCTTGCCAGGCAGTTTTCCTTCCTGCATCTCAGGTGAACACAACCAAATCAATTTTTAGCTTTTTTCCCTTTTTTCTCCCCCACCTAGGTATAAATTGTTAAAGAAAAAATCTCATGTTCATCTGCCTTCCTGCAGCAGGCCCTGCAAGGGAGGCTCAGGAAAAGAAATTTCCCATTCCACTCCTGTAATCTGCAAAGTCCCTGTTTGTAAAAGCCCAGAGAGCACACTCTGAGCTACCTGCCCATTTCCATTCAGGACAGATGTTTTGGCAATGAAATGAAAATACAGCTTTCCTGAAACGTGTAATATCCCCACTTTGTTATCAGATGATCCAGTCTTGGCCTCTCTGCCTAAAATATTCCTCCTCAGCTGCTTTATGCCCACCATCTCCTTTTGCTGTGTGTGCTCAGCATGGCATCAGGAGCCCCAGAGCTCAGCCACAAAGGACTGGGAGCTTTAATCACGACTTTCCCTGCTCCAGGAACTTCTCCCACTGGCACAGGGATTTCCCACTGTCTGTCTTGGCAATCACCTGGGCAGGAAGAGCCCAGCTGTCCCAAATCCCACCCCAAACCCCAGCCCCTTGATCCTCTCTCCACTGATTCAGCAGGGCTGGGTCAGGGCTTTCACCTTTTTTTATAAACTCTGGTTGGAAGCACGAGGAGAAGTTCAAGGTGCAGCTGATCAAACACACATTTAGGGCAATCTCTGCAGCTTTCCATGATGAAAAAGATCCACTAACTTCTGCATCCAGCCTCCTCTGGATACTAAAATCTGCCAGTCCTACAATTCAGAGCTTTGGCTCTTTGAAATCAGCACCATTTGAGGGCACAGACCCCTTTCCCAACTGTATGAGCCAATGTTCCCAAAAGCAGATTTATAGGGACACAAGGAAAGCTCTAAGGGATGAAAGGCGGAGCTTCCAGCCTCTCTCACTAATTTTCTTCTTTAAAATATGTACTAGGACTTAAGATCCTATATTAAAGATCCTGAACAGCCTCAGATATAAATAAGTATCTTAAAATTTGAGGATCTACACTGTCAGCAGTGTATCTTAAGTATAATGTCTTAAAAACACCTTCACTTTAAGGTTATACAAGTTTAAAAAGCCAAATACCACTGAACCCAAATTAAGTTCTCTTTTTAAAATAAAAGTGAGGGTTTTGAAGCAATTAAAGGTTGGACTCAATCATCTTAGATGACTCCTCCAACTTAGATAATTCTAGAATTCTATAAATTTACTTGTTCAAAGAAAGTTCTTTACACAGTCACAAACCCTTCAGCAGAAGCACCAAGAATTAACCTTGACTGAAGCAAAAGCAGCTTTTAAAGCACAAATAAGCAAATATTTCACTGCTTTGTTGTGGCTGAGGATGCAAGACTGGAGATGTGGAAAGCACAAACCTTCACTATGACAGTCTGGTCAGAGTTGCTGCTCATCATCTCATTGATGGACTTGAAGAGCTGCAGCAGAGACTCCCTGAAGTCTGCTTCTCCTTTGTTTTCATACAGCCTGAAAAACAATTAGTTTTCATCAGCACAAACCACAATGCAAATACTGTTTAAAAAAAAATCTGTTTTTTTTTTAACAAACAGATAACAAATGGCCACTTTCTGTCTTACATCTTCTCAAGACTTTTTACAATTTTCTTCAATGAATCAAGAGCTTTCTTACAGGGAAAAAAAAAAAAAAAAAAAAAAAAAAAAACACACCAAAACCAACAAAAGACAGACTGGCCAGGCTGGGCCAGCAGGAAGAAGAGATTTAGAGATTTTTCTTGTGAAATGCCACATGCAGCAGGGCTGCTCCAGTCTCTGGTGAATCCCCCTTGCAGATGTTGCCAGGACCCTTGTGCTGATGAAGCCACAAAACAGACAGCCAACTTGCCAGCAATCATTAAAATCTACCAGTGGCACAAGGTGAGTGACCTTAAACTCTGAGAAAGAAAAGAAAGGGGAAAGGGGGGAAAAGGGAAAGGGGGGAAAAGGGAAAGGAGGAAAAAGGGAAAGGGGAGGAGACACTCATTGACCCTTTTTGCTAAGAAGATAGATTTTTCCCTGTGGGGAGGAAGCACTGAGGTTAAATGGTGTTTCAGCACTAATTTCAGGCTCAGTTTGCCATGGAGTCAGCACAGCTGACAGAGCAGTGACTCAGCCCCAGCTCAGCTGCAGAGCAAGGTCCCTGTGCTCCCAGGCAGGTTCCTCACAGCTGAGCTGCACACTGGGATCCCCCTCTCCCTCTCCCTGATGCTTTCAGGGGGATGGAAACTGCACAGAGGCACCTGAGCAACACCAGAGGCCAAAAAACACAGCCAAGGTGAAGAACTTGAGCCACTGCTACAATGAGTGCTCCTGGAATTCTCTGCAGTGGTTTAAATGCAGAACCTGCCTGCTCCAGGTGTAGGATGGCACAATCCTCCCTGGAGAACCAGGGGGACACCACCACTGGCTCCACATCATCCCTGAAAACCTCCCCTCCTTGGGCAGCACGTGGGACTCACCCACACCAGGGCTGGTCAGACTTAACATGGCCCAAAAAATGGATCCAGATTGAATCTGAACAGGGAGAGTTACAAACACCACATGGACTGCCAGGGCTTGGGGCACCCTGGGACAGTGGGAGGTGTCCCTGCCCATGGCAGGGCTGGGATGGGATGGGTTCATGGTCCCTTTCTGTCACCATGACATTTTCTGAAAAACCCTCTGTGCCCAGGATTTTCTCCTGGGAAGCTGAGAAGCCTCAGAGAGGAATGAAAATAATAATTATTTTATTGCTGCTTTGGAATGTGGCTTGGACATTGTTTACCAACAGATGAATGTTTGATTGGTTCCATGTGAATTGCGCTGAATTAATGACCAATCACAGCCAGCTGTGTCAGACTCTGAGTCAGTCATGGATTTTTATTATTCATTCTTGTTATGCCTTCTGATGTCTCCTCTCTCTTTCTTTAGTATAGTTTTAGTATAGCATAATATATAATAATATATAATATATGCTAGACTATACTATAGTCTAATATATAATATATAACACATATAATAAAATAATAAATCAGCCTTCTGAGAACAAGGAGTCAGATTCTCATCTCTCACCTCACCTCACCCTGGGGACCTCACAAACACCACACCTTCCCACCCAAGCCATCCCATGACTCCTTCCCCCCCAGTTAAACCCCACCTTCACCCAGTCAGCTCTGGTGGAACAAGAGCCTCACCCAGCAACAACAACTGGGCTCCAAAGCCCTCCCTGGTTCCCCTGGCCCTGATGCCCACAAACACCTGGCACCAACACCCACTGCAGCAGCTCCCAGCACAAGTTCAACTCTCTTTTACCTTCCTCCATTTTCTCCTGGAATCAAACCCAGTAGGAAGGTCTTGAATGTAGCCTGCAGCTCAGAAAGGGAATTTCATCCAGGAATTTGCTAGGTACAATCCTTGTACAATTTCTTCATGTTCCAAGATAAAAATCATGGAATGGGTTGGGGGGAAGGGATTTTAAATCCCATCAAGTCCCACTCCTGGGACACCTTCACTGTCCCAGGGGGCTCCAGCCTGGCCATGGGCACTGCCAGGGATCCAGGGGCTGCTCTGGGCACCTGTGCCAGGCCCTGCCCGCCCTCCCAGCCAGGAATTCCTTCCCAATATCCCATCTAAAGCTGCATCATGATGGATCACATACTGCAGCTGCAAATGGGCTGTTCTGGGGATAAGCATGGAGCTCAGGACGCTCCTGCTGCTTTACACTGAAGTTAATGTGGATCATTTTTAATGCTGTGCTCATAAACCTTGGGAAGTCCCGGATATGAAAAGTTGATTTTAACCTGGACACTGAGGAAATAAATACTACAAAAAAAAAAAAGCCCCAAACCACTAAATTGTGTTATTTTGCTGTGCACACTTCTATTCCCCTTTTAGGCTTAAACTGGGGGTTATGCAGGATAAAAAACTTGCTGAGTCCCCATTTCCATAATGGATTTTAGTGTCCCCCTGAACAGATTAGAGAGGTGAAACTCATACCAACAGAAAGAGTAACTGAACCTGACAGCCCAATAAATCAAAGTGCTTCAGACAAAAAACACTGCCTTTCAAAAAGGAAGTTATAATAAAAATAAACAAGTCAGTCACAAATGTGTTCCTACTGTCAGTTAATAACATCTATTTATTTAATATACCTGATAAAGCACAAAATCTCTGCAGCTGTGAGAAATCAAGGTTTACACCAGGTTGGTGCTTCCAGCACTGCCTGGAGGATTTTAAGGCTGTAGTAAATACACCACAAGCACTGGGATCCCTACTGAGGAAATCAGAGATTTTTCTAAAGGTCACTTGCAATATTTTGCCTTTATCAACCTTTGCTGTAGTGAAAAATAGATGTGTCACCATGCTTTAAGTGGATAAACTTCCATGGATTTATCCAGAACTCAACTGCTAAAATGCTCCATCCATCCATGGAGCCCACCACCCTCTCCCTGAAGTTAAAAATATGCCATATTTTGGAATAAAAGCTTCAGCTTGCTGCTTGTGATTCCTCAGGGGAACAGCAACAATTCTGCATTTTAATCAGTCCAAATGACACCCCCCAGGCAGGGCTTCAGTCCTGCAGCAGAACAAATCTGGCCCTTTCTGCACTCACTAATTTTGCTGATTAATCCCTTGGCATGGAGGGTTGGTCTCACACTGAAGGGCTGTGAATTTGTGCTTCCCACAAGGAAATCCCACAGCCAGTCCTGGAGGGTCACACTGTCTGTAAATCCAACCTGCAGCCAGAGGGAATTTTATTTTTTCTGTTTTCAAGTGATTTGTAGGCCCTGCTACAGCCTCAGTGACATCCAGTATTTTATGAATCTCACAGCAAGGCTCCTGCAGAAATAAATCCCAGGCCCTAAATTAGAGGAAAGGGTGGTGGAGATGGTAACTGAAGAGCTCTACATAAATCCCTTGCAATAAGGTTGTTCCCACTGCTAACAAGCAGTAAAAGGACTCAATCTAAGTGAAGATCCCATCAGCTTGGTTTATAACTTCAGTAAAATCCTGTGTATAAAACACAACACAGTAACAGGAGTTTCCCCAAACAGTGCCAAGCTTTAATCGTCCAGAGACCTAAACTATGATGATTTTACCAATTCCCTGCTACTGAAAATAGAGATTTCTGCTAAAGAGGGAAAACCCTTCTCCTGAAATAACTTCTCCCAGCTTCAAGCATTTATAGAATAGTGCAGTACTGAGCAGTTTTAACTGCTGGACTGTAAAATGTTGGCAGTTTGGGGCATTATTGGCAGTGGGAGGCTGAACTCACTGGTTGAACAATATCCTGGAGCGGACAATGAACTTGAAGATGTATTCCAGGGCTTTCATGGCTTTGAAGAGTTGATCAGTGATCCCACACTTCTCAGCATTGTCCACGTAGGTTTTTAAAACCTTGGTCAGTTTCCTGTTTAAATACAAAAAAAACCCACATAAAAGTTACAAATATTCTCACAGAATTTCCATTCTGAAAGGTTTAATGAAAAATGAAGTGCCCACAGAGCTACTAAGTTAATTCTTCTTAATAAACTCATTGTGGTTTTGTTTTGCTGATAAGTGTCTGGAATTTATTCTTGAGCAAAAAAAAGAAAAACCACAGACCATAACCTCATTGAACACATAAGCAATACAACAAATCTCAGTAAGGCTGATTTTCTGCTGGATGTTCAGATGGATATTCAGATTTAGGCTCTCAGAAAGATGCACCCACATAATATAATAATAAATAATTATAATAAATAATTAATTAATTATAATAAATACTTATAAATAAGAATAAAAATATAAGTAAGAATAATAATAATTTAATTAAATACAAGCATGCTGTTAGAATTAACACAACGTGTGAGTTCCTTCACTGAGCAAGGCTTCCCCTTTAGAAAGCTTTCCCATGGATTTTGGGCTGAAATTTGTAACATTTATTTCTCCAAGTACACACCACCAGCTGGAAATTCTCTTCTTCCCCATTTTAAAGCCTATCAAACTCAAAAATGAAACAATTTTCAAAATAATCCCATTCCAGCTCCCTCCCTTGCAATGAATATAAATAAAGGCTTTAATGCAACCACGAGCAATTCCATTTTAAATCACCCCAGCTCCGGTGCATGATCCAACATCCCCACTCCAAGTAAACAAGCTGCACATTATTCCCCACTAACAGAAAACAACACACATCCTGCTGCCTGGGGATTTGCTGGAGCAGGAGCAAACTGCCTGAGAATTTCAAGTAAGCACTTAAATACTGCCAAGGCCACCTCTCTTTGCTCCAGGGCTGCAGGTTGGGCTGGGTGATCTTGGAGCTCTTTTCCACAATGGATGTTCCATGAATAAAAGGCAGGGAGAGGGCAGGGATCTGTCACATCCATGGGGACACCTCGAGGCAGAATTCAGCTCCTCCCTGTCCCTGCCTCCCTGCACATGAGGAAAAAGAAGGAGAGAGAGAAAGGAGAGAGAGAAAGGAGAGAGAGAAAGGAGAGAGAGAAAGGAGAGAGAGAAAGGAGAGAGAGAAAGGAGAGAGAGAAAGGAGAGAGAGAAAGGAGAGAGAGAAAGGAGAGAGAGAAAGGAGAGAGAGAAAGGAGAGAGAGAAAGGAGAGAGAGAAAGGAGAGAGAGAAAGGAGAGAGAGAAAGGAGAGAGAGAAAGGAGAGAGAGAAAGGAATGCTCTCCATGCCATGAGAGGATCACCCTCAGCTTTTCTGAGAAGTGCAGGTGATGCAGGATGCTCCACGTGAGTGAGCAGTGACCAAGTATCACTGGCTCAAATCTTCTTTGGGAATTAAAGAAGGATCAGGGAAAGGTTCTCCCTCAGAGGGTGCTGGGCACTGCCCAGGGAATGGGCACGAGGCTGCCAGAGCTCCAGGAGGGTTTAGACAACATTCCCAGGGATACCAAGGGTGGGACTTTGAGGTGTCTATACCAGGAGCTGCACTGATGATCCCTGTGGGACCTTCCAGCTCAGGATATTCTATGATTTCATGATTCTTCACGATTTCATATCAACATTTTGAAGTCCCTTAACAGAGACTCTGCACCAGCAAAGGGCACCCCAGGTTTCCTGGTTTGGGTTTGCCTTCCCCCCAGCACTGCTAAGATATCCATCAGAGACCTTTCCTTCAGTCTAACACAGCAAAGATTCCAACTGTCAGAAACTACTTAAGACAACAAAACTAATGGGCCTTTTTTGTGTCATTCACTGCCTCTTCCCCACAATGACAGTAATGTGGATAACTGGGGGACAGTGTTGTTTATTGCACAAAAAATCTGTATTTGAAGCATCTTAAATGGACGTGATTTCCTTCCAATTTAAGTGAGAATTGCTTTTGTTTTCCTTACAAAACAACTTCTGAAATTGTCAAATCATCCCCTTCTTCATTACAGCACTCTCAAAACTTCTCCTTGCACAGGACTGGAAGTTGCACCAATTTATTTCAAGAAAGAAACAAAGACTATCCCCAGTCTTCTTCCAGACCCTTCCAAGCTCATGGGCACACTCCTAATTAAGCTACATAATCAAGTAATTAGATAACATTACCTGGACAAATTCTCCAAGTCACATTAGGAAAAATAAATATTCCAACTCACGTGTAGGCCAAGGTAGCACTGAAATGCTTCTTGATGTAGGTCTCCAAGACAGGGTTGAAATGTTGAAATTTTCTGTCAGCAATCAGTCCAATGATAAATACCTGAAATAAACAGCATAATTAGTGTGTTAGTCTCCGAAAAGTCTTTAATTTTTGTCCATTCCCCTTTCTTCTCAGAGAAGAGACATTACTGACATTAAAATTTCTGCTCTTGTCCTAAATTCTGCTGTTAATCCATTAAAATGACTGGATGTGAGTGCTTCCTTATTTCCTGAGAGGATGACATGATAGAATCCAACTCCCTCTGGATCTGAGCCTTTAAATATAACTTTTAAAGTTATATTTAAATTAAATAATAACTCTCAGCTCAGATCTCTTCCATTAATAAGCTTGATTCTATCATTAATTCCCCATTATTGGGTACATTTCAGACCCTCCCCAGTGCAGACTCACCAAAGCATCAAACACCAAAGTGTCAAAGGTCTCACTCTCTGAGTTCTCCATCATGATGTTAAAAAGGGCATCCAGTGTATCTTGAAGGAACTACAAAGAAACAACACAGCTCTCATCATGTTCTCAAAGGAAAATTAAGTTGAGATTCCACACAGGACTCTACAGGTATTTTTGCTAAAGTAAAGGCATTTCAAAAGTTAGCAAAAAACAAAAAAAAAAAAAAAGGAAAATCCAACACTTTTCTTTCAGCAGATGATTTTTAGTGAAGTTGATTATCTGTACACAGGTTATCAGTCCAACAGAAGAAATGAAGTCAGAAGTCACACTTGGCACACCTGGACAAGGACTTCACTCTGTGACAATGCTCCAACAACAAGGATTTCCAAACTGCAGATTCACCACACGCTCACCAGGCCCATGCACTGCTGAACACTTGGGATTTCAGAGCACAAACCACACAAGCAACTGAGTCTCATGCCAGGCAATGGGGGCTGAGCCATGGGAGGCACCCAGAGCACCCCTGCCCAGGGCTGCACCTCAGCCCCAATCCCACGGGATCCCACATGCAGGGATGGGAACAGAGCCCCCACTGCTGCCCCAGCCCCAAACCTGCCCAGCAGGGCCTGCGCTCCCCCTGCCTGGGCACCCCACGAAAAGCAGCTGAGTGCCAGGGGCTGCCAGTGAAGCACAAAAGGTCCCTAATTCCAGGAGTCCTTCCCAGAGCCAGGGATCCATGCAGTGCCAGATACTCATCAGTTCTGCTGGGATGGGTTGTGCCTGAGCAGCTCCTTCCTCCAGCTGGCACAGACACACGGGGGCTCCTCCAGGGCACAGCCAGGCTGCAGCACAGCTCAGGTGGGGTTGAGAAAGAAGGGGTTAAATGTGGATGGTTCCAGCACTGTCTCAAATCATCCCAGCATGGTTTGGGTTGGAAAGGACCTTAAATCCCATCCAGTACCACCCCTGGGACACATCCTACTGTGCCAGGTGCTCCCAGCCCCAATGTCCAGCCTGGCCTTGGGCACTGCCAGGGATCCAGGGGCAGCCACAGCTGCTCTGGGCACCTGTGCCAGGGCTGCCCACCCTCACAGGGAAATAAAAATTATAAAAAGGTTTTGCCTTGCAGATGTGTGGAATTTGCAGGACGAGATGAGAGATGAGTGAATCTGACTCCATGTTCTTAGAAGGCTAATTTATTATTATATGTACTTATATTATATTAAAGAATGCTATACTAAAACTATACAGAAAGGATCCAGACAGAAGGTTTAACAAGAATGAATTATAAACCTGTGACTGACGCTTCAGAGTCGACACAGCTGGCTGTGATTGGTCATTAAGTAAAAACAATTCACATGGAACCAATCAAACATTCACCTGTTGGTAAACAATCTCCAGCCACAACCCAAAGCAGAAAAACAGGGAGAAACAAATGAGATAATATTGCTTTTTCTCTGAGGCTCCCAGGAGAAGAAATCCCAGCAAAGGGATTTTTCAGAAAATATGATGGTGACATAGATGAGGGAAGAACATCTCAACAAGCAGAAGGGAATTGATCCTGAAGCATTCCACATCCTGCGAGAGGGATGGAAAACCAGCCTGAGTCCCACCTTCCTCCTTTAAAAATGTTCAATGAGCCTCCCGGATCAAGCCTGATTCACCTGATCTCCTAAACCTCCAGTCAAATGTCAGGAGTTAACCCCATGCACAGCTGAATGTCAAACTCCTTAAACCAACTGAGCACAGAGTCACAGTTCGTGCTGCTGAGGATGAAAAAACAGAAAAGCCCAAATTCTTGCAGTTGATCTTAGCCCAGTCCTGGGGAAAAGCCAGCTCATAATTTCACCATGGGGGCAAAAGGAAAACATCACCTTCTCACAGCCTTACTCATCCCATTAAAGAAGATGTGCAAATAAAGCACATTAAAGGCTGGACTTGATGTTCTAGAGGTTGAACTCTGTGATCTCAGAGGTCTTTTCCAACCTAAATGGTTCTGTAATTCTAAATGATTCTGTGGCTGCTGCCAGCTGGCAGGGAGGGAAGTGCAAAGCACAGTTTGGAGCCTTGACAGGAGAAGTTTCTCTCCTGGTCTGAAGAGAAGTTGCACTCTTGGGTCCCACACACTGAGTCCCCTGGAAGCCAAAGGATGCTTGGGAGGCTGATCAAGCCTTGATTTCACATTCAGGCACCTCAGCCTGACTTTCATAAGCACAGTTCAAGCCTGAAATCTGTTCACCAGCAGGAAGAGCACAGCAGAGATGCTGCTGCTGAGTGAAGGGGCAGGACATTTCTCAGGTGGCATGAATAATTCCTACACTATTAGTTTACATTCTCATACTGCACAGACTCTGCACAAATGGAGCCAGAGCCTCTGGGGAAGGGAGATAACATTTACAGCTTCCACACACTCTGCAACAGGCACAGAATGGGGAGCTGGGCTCATCTCCACTCAAATAAATGAACACCAGTAGGCCCAGGCCTTTCACTGGGAGTTTTAAAAACAGGCAGTTCTTAACAGAAAATAGGAATGGTTTTTATCACATCAATACTTTTTCTAAAGATATCCAGGCTGCACTGGGCATTGTAGTTAAAATCATGAAGGGCAAAGAGAGATGGAGGAACAGAAAGGAACAGATCCTGCAATGGAGCAGCCCCCACAAAGAAGTTAAAATTATGAAGGGCAAAGAGAGCTGGAGGAACAGAAAGGAACAGTTACAAACCAGGCCCTGCAATGGAGCACTGCTGCAACAGATGGAAACGTAAGCATTGGCCCCCTGAAAAAGGATAAAAATGGTGGTGGAAGCAATATTAAACACTCCTTCTGCCCCCTGCATGACTCCAGCTGTGCTCAGATCCCGGGGAGCAGGAGAAGGGGATCCCATTGGGTCCTGAGAGTGTGCCAGGGGCAGGACTCACTCCAGAACTGCTTTTACTCCATTTGTGGTGCATCCCAAGGAAATCCCTGATCCCCACCCAGCAGGAACATGGCACACACTCTGGGATGTCACATTGGGAGAGGAGGGAGAACTCAAGTGGCAGAGCCATGCCAGAGCTCAGCAGGAGCCATGGGCAACATTCTGCTCTCAAATCATCTAGGCCAAAACCTCAACAAGCAGAACCTTCCTAAAACACCAATCTGTGGGACCCCACCTTCCCCACCCTCCAAGGAGGACAAAATCAGCACTCCCAGGTGCCTGAAGTTACTCAAAGCTGAGGCTTCATTATGCTTCTGTTAAACAACTAAAAATCCCCTGAAGTAAGGAAACAACTCTCCAGGGTCACCTGTCCCCAAGAACATCTTTTGACACTCTTTTAGATTTGATTTATTGCAACACCTTCAATAAAGTCCCAGCCTCCTCTTTTGCACAGCTAAACCTGTCTTTATGCAGCTCTCTGCAATCACTCAGTGGCCTTGGCAAATGTAAATAACTTGGCTCAGCTAAATGTTTCCAGAAGTATTTTTTAAAAGAAAACAACAGCAGCACACACTGGGATTGCATTCCACATCCATAGATCAAAAATACATTTAACATCACCATGTGAGACTTCCAAGATGGTCTAATCTTGCAAAGAAAAACACCTTTTCTTCATGGATCTGTATACAAAAATTCACCAAAATGCTGGGAAAAAAACAAGCTAATTTTCAGAAATGTGCATTTGATGGGTGTTTTATCAGTTCTCAAACATCTGAAATGTTCCTGGAGGGCAGGGAGAGGAGCATCAGCACCCTGAAGGTTGAGGTTTCTGGCTGCAATTTAATGTGCAAATGAGAGCAGTGAGGCTCAGGGGGAAAGTGTGGGGAGCCAAAAAAAGACATCAAAATCTGGCATTTTTACAGACATTAACTCATTACCTTGACCACTTCACCACCATCAACTTTCATCAGCTGCTTCAAGTTCTGGTGCAACAGGCTCGTGTTGGATCTCCACTTCAGCAGTCCCAAGAGATCAACTAGAAATAAAAAAACCCAACAATTATCTCCTGCAGGCTCTTCCCTTTCCTCACTCTCCATCACCATATGCAGGACAAAGTTATTTCCTCACTTCAGCCTTTTTCCCTGGCCAGCAAGGTATTTCTGGTACCCCCTGACGCTGCAGAAAGCTGGGACAATCCCTCTGCCCTGACAGAACTCTGAAAGGCTTTCAGAAAAGCAGCCAGCTTTTGAAATATCAGCAGGAAAATCTAGGCCAAGGAAGCCTGGTCCCTGGGTTTTTCATTTGCTATACACAACAGTTGTGTGTTCAGAAAAAAATGCCAGAATGAAATTAGTCAGCCACCAACACAGTGCATCCACAGGGCAGTGACTCTTCAGCATTAATGGCTCCAGCTTCCCTGCTCTCCCTGCATCAACTGAACAGAAAATAAAGCACAAAGAGCTGCAAACTAACTGAGAGTGGGGGACAGCTGGCTGATGAATATCTGCCAGTGCCCACGCTGCTGGGCTGCTCTCTGAGGGCACAGCCCAGATGATGCCAATGGAGCCATTCCCAAATTCTGGTGTCACTTCAGCATTCCCTGATCAGCAAGGGGATGCAGGAGGCCAGATCTCTCCATGTGTCAGTGCAAAGCTTCCTTTAGGGAAAACTCCTGGGAGGAGCTCCCAGTGGGGTTCAATGCAGAGCAAAAGCTCCCTGGCAAACACCAAACCTCAGCCCTGGAACCCAGCACTGCCCATGGACCCCAAACCCAGCACGGGCCCCAAACTCCAGCCCTGGAACCCACAGAGCCCAAACCCAGCAGTGCCCACAGAGCCCAGCACTGCCCACGGACCCCAAACCCCAGTCCTGGAACCCATGGACCCCAAACCCAACACTGACCAGACCCCAAACCCCAGCCCTGGAGCCCACAGAGCCCAAACACAACACTGACCAGACCCCAAACCCCAGTCCTGGAGCCCATGGACCCCAAACCCAACACTGACCAGACCCCAAACCCCAGCACTGCCCACAGAGCCCAAACCCCAGCCCTGGAACCCACAGACCCCAAACCCAGCACTGCCCACAGAGCCCAGCACTGCCCACAGAGCCCAAACTCCAGCCCTGGAACCCACAGAGCCCAAACCCCAGTCCTGGAGCCCACGGACCCCAAACCCAACACTGACCAGACCCCAAACCCCAGCCCTGGAGCCCACAGAGCCCAAACACAACACTGACCAGACCCCAAACCCCAGCACTGCCCACAGACCCCAAACCCAATACTGACCAGACCCCAAACCCCACACTCCTCCCTCCTTTGCCAAAGCAGCCTCAAGAGAAGGGTTTTCCCCATGAAAAGTCAGTTTTCAGCACAAAACAGAACTCCCAGCAACTCCTGCTCAGGAGAAGCCTTCAACAACTGAGCATAATGATCTCAAAGGTCTTCTCCAACTTCAATGATTTGAGGGTTAATTTAAAGACTCACTACCTTCAGTGATTTTATGGCTAATTTAAAGACTCACTACCTTCAGTTTAGCCCCTGGCCCACCTCCCCATGTAATTCATCCTGTGTGAATTCTGCCCAAAACCACTCAAAACAGGCACTTCCTCCCAACAAATACCCCCTCACCTCTTTGCTATTCAGGCTTTCAAAGCAACCAACACAACATTTAGCAAGGCATGAATCTGCAGAGTTTATTGTGGAAATTATCTGCAGAGACTGAAAGCAGCTGCTATGCTTTTCTCAAAAACCTTTCATTTTAAGTAATAAATGGAATTATTTCTAGTGGAAAGTACTACAGCACTCCTTGGAAAGAGTCCCCTCTGAGCAGCACTCAAACCAAGCCTTCTCATCATCTCTTTGTGAGGAGAAATCAAGAGAGTTTTACTACATTAAAGCTTCAAAAGACTTGAATCCAAGTCCTCCACTCCTTTTAATACATCCTACAAGAAGTCTATAGCCTGAACCCAAAGTCTTAGAAACTCAGTATTAACAAAAAATAATTGCTTCTGGAAGCAAAGCAGAGATGCCTCCATGAGTTATCCAAAGTGTTTCATGGATGTATTTATATCAGCTTTCCAGCCCTGAATTTGGCTGCAGTCTGACTTCTAACAAGGCATCAGGCTGACAGAAGAAATGATGTGAACAAAAGCCAGCCCACAGACAAGCTCTGCACAGCATCATGGATTGCCCCAAGAAAACAAACCCACGTGGACTGCAGCGTGATGGCACAGCAAATGCTAAATGAATATACATTTGTGAGCACAAAATGTCAGAGCAGGCCAGCTGAAAGGGAAAAGTAACTCCCAGGCTATGGAAAAATGGGCACTGGCTGGTAATGCAAGCATTAATTAACCCCAGCAAAGCAGCAGCCAGGCACTAATCCCAATCTTTGCACAGGGCTGTGTGGAAAATAAAGCAGAAAAAGGATGTAAAACAGGATTTCAGCCTACAGGAAACAAGAATGATGCAGTAAGCCTAGGGCAAGTGAAATTTGAGGTTAGAAAACACCAGGAGGGAGAGAGAATGAGGGTGCCCAGAGCAGCTGTGGCTGCCCCTGGATCCCTGGAGTGCCCAAGGCCAGGCTGGAGCAATGTCCAACAGTGGGAGGTGTCCCTGCCATGGCAGGGGTGGCACTGGATAATCATTAAGGTCACTTCCACCCAAACCAGTCTGGGATTCTGGGATTTCCCACTGCAAAAGGTTTAAACAAACACCCAAACTGCAAAGGCCCCAGCAGCATCTTCACTTTATTAATGTGATTTATTATTCTGGGGAGTGCATATGAAGATTGCTCTTTTCCAGGGTATGTAACAAGTGTAAGGAACCAGCCCAAGTTCCTGCTTTTCTTAACCTGGATCTATGCAAAAGGTTCCCTATAGAAACACCCAAACTCTTCCCAAAGCCCAGCCACTGAATTCAGTCAGAGAATATTTCCCCTCTAACTAAATTCCCATCTGTTTTTTGAAATTCTCTGCCTTCTTGACTTTAACATTTCATTTTCCAGTCTGTGTGATTTTTTATTTTAATTCTGTGCTTACATCTTCATGTTTTATGCCACTGTAGCACTTCAAGTTGTCCTATGTGTGTGTTGGGGTTTTTTTTAATTATCAACTGTGCTAAGTCAAGCTCCTTCCAAGTGTTCTCCAAAATCCTGGTCTCCCTGGTTCCTCCAAGCCCTGATTCCAGTGAAGGAACAGCCACTCTTATCCAGAGATTTGAGTCCTTCAGGCAGAAGTTAGAACAGAAATTCTTGGAATAAGCTTTTGAGGTGCCCTGGATGCTTCCAACAGCAAATCCACAGGGACAGCACAGCCAGCTCTGCCTATTGATAACTGATAATATTTTCCCAGCAAGCCATTAATGCAATTCCAGTTCTGTTCCCATCACCCTGATAACAAAAGGACACCCTAGAAGTCTGGGAAGAGGCTCCAGGAGCATTTACTTCCACAGGCACTGAGGATTTTTCCTCCTCCTCTTTGTCTTATGTCACCACTCTTCCTCAAAATTAACTGCAAAATCCAGGAAAAGGCCAGGGAATGTCCTGCTTTAATAAATTCTGCTCAAACCACTAAAAACTGGTCAAGTGTTAAACTCAATAGACACCTCACAGCATCACTCTCTCTACATGTCTCAGCAGTGGCCAAGTTTGTTATTTTGAAGACTTTTCCATGCTAAGGACATCGATTACTGATGGAAAAGCAACATTAAAAACTCACAGTTCATAGAGAACTGAAGGCAAGGGAGTGGTCAAAGAGCTCAGGCACAAAAAAGTCTCTGCACCATCAAACACCACAGAAAAAGCCAGATGACTGATTCACATACTTTTAGAATTACTAAAAATAAGTTTTAAAGCCAGTTCTAAGATAGTTATGGAGGGTAAAGAAAGAACTATTACAGGTAACCAAAAGGAGAAAAATCAGCTTTGGCCCAACATTTTTGTGAGTGAGGATAACAATGAATTTTTATTTACTTGTTTTTAAGAAAGTTAAAGGAAGAATATTAACCAACCATCTTAAAATCAGCTTCAGAAATCACCATCTGAAAATGACTGCCAACTTTTAGATGAAAACTGATACTTGAGGGAGGAATTTAATGATGATTTTTTTGTTTTGTTTCTTTCCTGCTCAATGAGACATGGTGATCTTGCTTAATAATGTCACAGTACTTTGAAGAGAGAGAAAAGACTTTGGCAACTCCGAGGAAAAGTTTCCCAGACAACATAATTAACAGCAGCATTAAATAAAGATCAGGTCTTCAAAGCAAACAATATGTAAATCAAGCACCAAACAATGCTCAGGCTTCATTTTAATAGCAGTTCTGTGAAAGCCACATCAATATATTGATCACTGGGAAATACTTTTAACTACTAACGAGCACTAGGGAGGGGCTGAAGGGAAAAACAGCAGCGATTTTCCAACAAAAAGCAGTTTCATTCCAGATGTTGGATGAAGCCCCAGCCCCACTTTAATTCCAGATGTTGGGTCCTGCTCTGCAAGCCCCAGCTCTACTTTAATTCCAGATGTTGGGTCCTGCTCTCCAAGCCCCAGCCCCAGTTTAATTCCAGATGTTGGATCCTGCTCTGCAAGCCCCAGCCCCATTGTGCTGCTGCTGAAGATTTTTTCTCTTTTTTCTTTTTTTAAGTATCCATGCCATGTTCCTCATTTCTTCCCCTCCAAGTTGTGTCCTCCTCCTTGACTTTTCCCCCTGCTTTTGCAGCATCTGTGAGCTTAGTTTTGGCCTGTTTTGTTCCTTTGCCCTGCAGCTCATTTCCTCATATCCTGGGAGCCCACCTTTGCTGGGAAATCCTCCCAGCACATCCCAGTTTTTAGCTGAACGCCCAGCCAGGCTCCAGGGCTGCCAGGCTGCAGTGGAACTGACGTGCTCTGCATGTGAAACACCCGGGATGAGCTGGGAGAGCCCCTGGAAAGCAGCACAGCCAAGGCAGGGCTGGAGCCGCCGAGCAGGGACATCCCCCTGGGCAGAGGGGACTCTGCATGTGGCAGTGTCCCCAGGCAGCTCCCACAGCCCTTCCTGAGTCACAGCAGCTCCCTGCATGACTCAGTCCCCGTGGAATGACCCTCCCACACTGCTGGAGCAGCCAGGAGAACAAGGGATGGCTCCATGGCAACCAGCACGGAGTCACACGCAGGGCACGGGCTGCAAATGGCAAAGGTTTGCTGTGGTGGCTGCCACCAGCTCCCACAGCCTGGGGATGCACTCGGCCAGCTGGCAAATGAGGGAATGCAAGGTTGGAAAGGGACACACGGAGCCAAGGCCACTCCTGGAAGGTGTGGGAACATGAGGGTGACCTCCATCCTCCCCTAACACCCTTTCTGCACACAGGAGAGACCATCAGAGCTGTCCCCAGCCCTGAGATATGGATAGTGGACCTTGGAATAACAAACCAGCATGTCTGGAGCACAGCCCTGATGCTACCTGCTCTTGAGAGCAAACTCATCCTTCCCTCAGTGCTGTTTTTCAGAGAGCAGTGAAATGCCAGAGCCTGTTTCAGTGCATTTCAGGGCAAGAGCCTCAACCATATGGGAAACAACACCCCTGGTTCCCCTCCACGTGGATTCTTCTGGTTTTTTCAGAGACATCAACTGCTCTGGAGCAAACAGAGCAAAGCTTGGATGGCTCACACACTCACCCAGCAAACAGCCACGTGGAATGGGGATGGAGAAGGCAGCAGAGCCAGCACACAGCCCCCTGTGAGGAGCAGCAGCTCTGGGCACTCACCATTCTGGGTAAGCTTTGTTGAGCAGACCAGGGTGGAAATCTGGAAGGAGTCCTTGCTGATGGTGCAGCTCCCAAGGTTCTGCATGCTCTTGCCTGTGGCTGAGTGTCCCTTCTCCTCCAGCTCAATCTTTGTGGATGGCAGACTCAGATAGGTGGAGGCATCCTCCAGCTTCTTGGCCTCTGCCTGCAGGGGTGTTTGAAACACAGCAGGAGAAAATACCCTGTCAAAATCTTGGTAAAAAGAAAATTTTAACCTTTATACTGGATTTTCTTGGGTTTGGAGCTATCAAATGCATCTTTAACAACACTAATTTAGCACTAATCTGGCTACATTAAAGCCAAAATGGCTTAATGGCTTAATTAAAAGGCTACAGAATTCATTTTTCCCAACCCACTCAACAACAAATCCTGCTGAAATTACAACATATTAAAGGTTTAACACTCAATCTCCCATATAAACCAACTGCTCAGGACTTGCTGCTTAGTTTGATTTAACAGCAGAGTTCAAAACACATTTTCCAGTGTAATTCTGGAACAGAATTCCCCAGAAGTCAGTCAGTGGAGCTTCCCTGCTGGGAAGTCAAAATTCTACCTTGTAAACTATAAGGTCATGCTCTCCATCCCTCAGAGTCGTCCCATCATATCTCATGAGCTTCACAAATGCCAGAGCAAATATTTTCTCAGATTTGTCTTTGGCTGTTACAAAAAAAAAAAAAAAAAGAAAAGAAAAGAAAAAAATCACTACATAATTATTTCTACAGTCAGGACACCTAAATCTCACAAACATGGACAACTTGTCAGTGAGGGACCACAGCAAAGATTCTCATGTAAATTAAGTGCATAAAAAACTGGAAAAGTCTTCTAAAAGCAAGACAGAACCAAAAAAAAAAAAAAGCCAAATGAATACATCAACAATAACCAGATGCTTCTTATTTCCATATTCTGTCTGTTCTTTTTGGAAAGCTTTATAAAGGCAAATTTTAAAAACAAAACAGAAATGTGATGCACTGAGAAAGGCCAGGTTTTTAGAAGAATGGCAGTGTTTGGGAGCTGGAATAAAGATTAAACACCGGCACTGAGGATCTCATCAGCGCACAGAGCCCTGAGGACAGACATTTGCAGGGGGAACATTAGAAACAAAACAAAAACTGGATCCATAAATGCAGATGAAGTGCCTCAGTATTTTGAAAGCTGACCCATTCTGCAGCCAACAGGAACTAAAAAATGCATTCAGCTTCTTCTTGGTTAAATCTGTTGGCAAAAGTTTAAAACAACAAAGCAAGAGACGAAGGAGAGATCACAAAGGAAGCAGAGAAGTAAAGCCAGAAGGAAAGTGTCATCACCTTGAGGCAGCCCAAGGAGCCTGGGAGAAAGCCCTGGAAGGGGCTCTTGTTGATATTTAGGAGTGACCTCTTTTTAATATTTAGGCTGTGGCCAATCTAAATATTTAAGTCATTCTAATAACAATTCTGACTCTAATAATTTGTAGCACACAATCAAAATTCTGATAATAATGACACTGAATTTTGGAACATTGTTTTCCTTAAAAAGTGTCATTGTCTAGATTATTTTATTAATTTTCTTAATCCCAAAGTCTTCAATTCCTGATGCTAAACCAACTGTAGACTTTCACATTCCCATTTGTTGAAGATCTTTATTACTCCCTACCTCTAAGATAAAGACTACTACAACCCTCTGAGTTATTAATGAAAAGCTTTACTCCATTAGTAACCTAGTAAAAAATTCCATTTATTCCCTTTGGGGGAAAAAACTGGGCAGGGAAGGAAAAAATCAGGATAGGTAAGAGTGAGGAAGATGTAACAGGAAAAAGGAGCTGAGATATGACAAAGTGTCACAAATATAATCCTGCACTAAAAGTAATGGGAATAATCAGTTCTGGATTGGGAATGTGGGAATGGCATCCCAGCACCAGGAATTCCCAAGGATGATGCCTTGTGCAACCTGCCCTAGAGCAGAGGCTAGGCAGAGCTAAAGAATAAATCAGGGGTTTATTCAAAGCATCTCCTCCATGGATGCACCTTGGGCAGCACCAGAGCCCAGCCAGGGCTGCACCCAAGATGAACCAAAATGGCCCCAAAATGCACGGCCGGGCACGGGCTCTGTCCCTGGGATCAGCTCTGCTCCATTTGCACCTTGCAGTTCATTGTCCCATTCCAGCTTTAGCCCTGCAGTCCCACCCTGCTTGTTTTTCTCTCTGCAGCCCACGGGGTTTGTGCTCCTGGGCTGAGATTTGGGTCATTTGTCCTTGGTGCCCAGCTGGAGCAGGAATTGTTTTGTGTCCCTGCTCTGTGCACAGAGCTCAGCATCCCTGATGTGAGCCCAGCCCCACACACTAAAGCAGCACAGAATGTGAAAATACAAAAGCTAAGCCTGAGGCATGAAGGAGAGGCTGAGTTACTCACAGTCCTGGGAGGATCTGTGGCGGAAGGTGAACCTCAGGTGGCTGCGGTTCACGTCCTCGATGGGGATGGCAACCTGGCACCAGGAGAGGACAAGGAAATGGTCAGGGCAGCACCTCCAGCCCCCCCCAACCCCATCCAGATATCTTCCAAGTGATCAGTGAGTGACAATCCCAGCAGCACATCCATCCTCTGCCATCCTTTCTGTCTACAGGCACGACAAGGCACCTTTGGAGTGAAAATTCTGGTGCGGGGAGCAGCTGCAAGGCCCTTGTGAGCACACAGCCCCTGCTCCCACTGCTGCAGAGACTGAATGGACTCCAGAAAGCCACCATCAACCTCCAAACATGGCAGTGGAGAGGTTATTACCCAGCAAAATGAGCAGGCTTAAAGCAAAGCCCAAACAGTGATGAGTGCAAGACAAGGGGAGGAGAATGAAACGGTCAGGGCAGCACCTTCAGCCCGGCCCAACCCCATCCAGACATCTTCCAAGTGATCAGTGAGCGACAATCCCAGGGGCACATCCATCCTCTGCCATTCTAACAGCCCTTTTCTGCCTACAGACACAATGAGGCACCTTTGGAGTGAAAATTCTGGTGTGGGGAGCAGCTGCAAGGCCCCTGTGAGCACACAGCCCCTGCTCACAGACAGACTGAAAGGATTCCAGGTTTGCAATCTCCAAAAGTGGCAGTGGAAAGGTTATTACTGCAGCAAAATGAGCAGGCTTAAAGCACAACCAGCTCCCCAAACAGTGATGAGTCCAACACCATGGCAAATGTGTTTTAGCCTTAATATCCTGCTCTCCTCTAGGTCAGCTCCATGGAAAGAGAGCAAACCATTCCTGCAGAGGTGCTGGAGTTTCCCCACACCAGTCATCCTGAGCAATGGCTGAAATAAAATTCAATATGCAATAAAAGTCAAAGCCTTTCTTAGCTGAGCTATTCCTTGCCCTGCTGAACACAGGCACTGCACTTCCCCACTTTTGTTTCCCACTGGAAGCTGTATTAATGGCACATTAACACCCAGAGAAGTTATTTTAACAGTTTAAATACCTTTACAGTCTCAAACCAGCGAGGCTGCTTTACTTGGTAATAGATCACTGACTTGTACTCTGAGATGGCTTCATCACCAGCACCAGGAAAAATAACACTCTGCAAAAACAAACACAAGGGGAAGCATTTATGTCACCTGAACTCCACTTTTTCAGTCAAATAAATAAAAAATAAATCAGTGAAGTAGGTCAGAATAAGAGAGAAGGCTCCTCGTGAAATTGGTACCAAAATGCATGCATGGATAAGGCAAGATGCATTTAATGATGACAAAAGTTTGGTTGAAAATAAAACCTGGGACCTTAAGCTGACAAATACAGCTGTTGAAAAGGCTTAACATGATATGTATCAAAATCAAAAAGCCCCCAGACATTAAATACTTTAATACCTCTAATCTCTTGCCATCTTCATCATAAACAGACACGGTGACTTCCACATTCTTTGCTGTGGTTTTACTGCCTTTGTCAAAATCTCCCTGCACCAAGGTGACATAGATGTCATTTCTAACATCTCCTACAAGGGAAAGCAAAGCACAAAATAACCCACAATTCTCACAGTAAACCCAAGCATTTGGGCAACCAAGGACACACAGAAACAATGGCAGAACATTTCAAACACCACATTTCCATTTATTTTATTTTTACACAACTTCTTTCAGTATTCACTTGAAAGGAGAAGTTTCAACACATTTATCCCATACAAAGGTATTTTGCAATTGAAAATATTTTAACAGCCTACAAGAGGTCTCTAATTTGTTACAGCAGGAAGAGGTTTGATGGTTTTGCTGGCCTGGGGGTTGTAGTTAGATTTATGGCTAAAAATGCTCCTCAGCTCCACCCAATTCAAATGAAATTCTGACAATGAGCTGGGGATTTCCAATAATTTTATGAGCCAGCACAGGATGCAAACAAGGTGCTGAGGCACTCCCACTTGTAGAGGAGACTGTGAAACATCTGACAGACATCTGCCAGCAGCCACAGGGAGACCTGGAACTGGGGTGGGCTCTGGAAACATCTCATGGATCCCCAGAGCCCATCAATCTGCAAAGGACACTGCAGGTTCTGCTCTTGCTCGTGGCAGTTTTTATTTGGAGAAGTAGCACGTTTTTGGGTTGGTTTTCATGGCTTTTGATTTGTTTTTGTGGGTTTTTTTTGTAAACACCTGAACTGAACGTGCACAGAATACATGGATTTTTAAAAAATGATGTGGGCTCTCTTTCAGATGCATTACCCAGATCTGGTACAAACCCTAAGAGAGCTGCTATCTCTAAATCAAGCCTGTGCCTCAAAAATCTGCTTTGGATTCAGCACAGGAGAGGAGTTTTACATATGCCCTTGCTATGGGGATAATACAAAGTGTGTACTTTGTGCACATTCTTTTTAACTGGGAAAAAAACAGAGAATTTCCATTCTCACTGGGATTTCCTGTCTTCTTGATGGGGGTGGGAGCTTTATTTATTGATGCTGGTATTACCAAAGTATTCTACATTTATTTTTAATTATTTTTAACTTTTGATGATTTTTTTTTAATGCATACCGTATCTCATATTCATCTTTAATTATTTTTTCCTCCAAAACCTCCCATACATACAGCCATTTAAAGCAGGTTAAAATATAACAAAGCAGCATTAATTAAGTGCCTTACCAGGCATGATAATCTCAGGAAAGCCCATTTTCCGAGCCACTGCTGTTGACCTGTCCACTAAGTGTGGAAACTCTTTCCTAATCTGATGGATATCTCCTGGAAGAAGTTTCAAAGTCACCCACAGACCTGTTGTATAAAAAAACCCAGTTATGAAACTGCTGGGATTTATTCCTACTTACTGAAGATTTCTTTCTAGAACTTGAAAAATGTAAAAACGTTAAAATAGTTAGGTACATTAAGATAACTGATCTTCCTTTACTAAAAAAAAATAGAAAATATTTTCAAACACTGAACAGATCTCATCACTTCACACAAAAATATGAGTACAGCACACAGAAATATTTCTGATTATGTTCCATGTTCTTTGTAATGAGATGTTTATCTTCCATGGGGAAAAAAGAGAAGGAGCAAGGATGATTTGCATGGAGAGACCCAAGGATTCCAAGCAAGCAATAGCAGCAGATCCACGCCCCAAACTGATTGATCACCACCCCATAAAGCTGTTTTTACTACTCTGAGCACACAAATCTACAGCATCAGCTTCACACAGCTGATATTTTTCTGCTCAGCAGCAGAAGAAGCCACTAAAAAGCTGCTGCTTGCCAACTAACATCAGGCACATTTGTTACAGAAAAAAGAAAGATGCCAAAGTGGAAAAAACCCCATAAAAATAAAAAAGAAACTCAACCCAAAGAAGCCTCCACTTGGTGAAGTGGCTGGCAATCAAGTTTAAGCACAAAATAATCACAGCAGCAATTTGCAGAGGAAAATCCTAAAATTAACAGCTATGAAAAACACCCCAAAAATATTCATCCACTAAATAAATTGTGGGTTACCCTGTTAGAGAATTAACTGTACATTCATTTTGTGTACACTTGGCAGCTTGTCTTTTCCACGGTATCTCTGTCAGAGTTTCTGGGCTGATTTGCTGCCAGGGATGGTTCTGGCAGCTGCTACTTCACTGAGCTGCAACTGTACCTGCACTGACTGGCTGAGGAACAACTCCTGATCCTTTTTCTGTTTGTTTGGGCATTCTTTTTTAGGGAAATGAATCAAAGACACTGAAATCTTTCCTCCTGTGGGATACACACTGGCCGCAGGTGAAAACAAGGATGGGAAGCAGATAAAACTTTTCCTCATTAGCTAAAGGAGAATTTAAAAGGAAGGTTTATATAAAATTTTGTTTGCTATTAATTAGTGCAAAAATCAGGGGAAATTGTGCAGTTTTCCTGGGGTTTGGCCAGATATGGAGTGATACAGATATTCACAGAGTGTTTGGTGGAAACTCTGTATGAATCAGCATAGCTCTGCATTAATCCAGAATTCCCAGAAGATACTGAAGCCAGCATTGGAATAACTGGGCACAGCCACATCATGATCACGGGATCACACACAAAAATAAATCAACCCAGAGCAGTGGCCTGGAAAAGCTACCAGGGAAGGTTTCAGGGGGGTGGCCTGGCCCTGGCTCCCTCCTCACCTCCTGTGAGCTCAGTTCTCCTGGGGAAGGAGCAAAATGTTCCAAGGGCAGCTGCAGAGAGCAAAAATATGGGGAAGGAAGAGAAGGAGGGAATATCCCTTCCTTCAGCATGGAGAGGTAAAAAATCCACAGCTCAAGGGCACAAGAGGCGAGTCCTTGAGTCATCACCTCCAGCACAGGATCTGTCATGGGACAGGTGGGGCTGGAAGGGACCTCTGGAGAGATCTCTGGAGATCATCCAGTCCTGCCAAGGGGAGCAGGTGACACAGGAACGTGTTCAGGTGGGTTGGGAATGTCTGCACAAAGGGAAACTCCACGTCCTCCCTGGGCAGCTGTTTCAGAGCTCTGCCACCCTCCATGGGAAGGAGTTCTTCCTCATGGTGAGGTGGAACTTGTGTTTTATTTTATGGCCACTGCTCCTCATCCTGTCATGGGGAACCAGTGAAAAGGGTCTGGCCCCATCCCCTGACACCCTCTGGATGTATTGATATGGAATATTGAGATTCCCTCTCAGTCTCCTCTCCCCAGAGCAACCAGGCCCAGCTCCCTCAGTCTCTGCTCAGAGATGTCCAGACCCTTGATCATCTTGGTCCCTCACCAGCAGAAATATAAACACATCCAAGAGCTGAACAATGCTACAACATGCAGAGTCCACACTGGGCAGGGGAAAAATTATGGGAAAGGGGGAAGAGCATTCCATGAGGAGTGGGGAAAGGAGGAACAAAAGCATACAGACAATTTTTGATCCCAAAATCAAAACCACCACGAGATGAAGCAAATCAAAGTGCACAGAAAGAGCAGTACCTACCCTGACCCTTGTGGTTGACTTCTTTAGCAGCAATCACTTTGTTTATAACAGTCTGCAGGAAATCATTCTCCCCTGCCACCCTGGGTGAAAAACGGGATGATATGTTCAGCTGCTTGTGTCGAATGGCGTCATCCAACGCTAGCCTGGAGGATGCACATGACGACCAACACCAGGAGACAAAGGGGCACAGAAAACCAGAAGTCACAGTGACAAGGGAACACAAAAGATCGTATCATAGTTGTGACAAAGAGTATTTATTAGTCAACGCAGGACAGAGGACAGGAAAGGTAACAAGAAAGACAGAGGGAGATCATTAATCAGAAGAACGCTGATCTACCACACAGAGTCCAGCACACCTGTGAGGGCTCTGCTCCCTCAGGGACAGGGACAGTCCTCAGGGAGCAGGGGGAGCTCTCCCACATGGGAGGCCCCAGTTACTCATGAAAACCCACACAGGCAGTTCTCTTTTGTATAAATATTCAAATATGTTCATAGCAGACTGGCCCTGCAACACCTCCAGGGTCACCTCTGTCATTGCACAGGTGGAGTGCCTGAAGGAAAAGCTCCCATCAATCTCACAGGGAAAAGGAGGAGAAGAGCAGACAACCCAACTCAGTGAACAAATGAGAAGATGGGGACGATAAATAAACAGCAGCATTAGGTGGCACTGAAGTAAATCTTGCCAAGTGCTTTTGACAGCCATTGTGCTGGTGGCCAGTGAATGAATACAAACAAAGATATGAAAACAGAATTCATGTGGTACAACAGAAACAAAGCATGGGATGAGGAGAAAAATGTGCCTCATATACACAGCCCAAATCTATGTTGGAAATAACAACACCAGCGTTCACCCTGCATTGGTTTCCACCTTATTCACGTCCTTTGGGATAGACTTTTTCAGGAGAACGTTCTCATTTATTACAGGGGGAAAAGAAAAATCACATTGTGCATCTTTTTGAAGCTCTGTGTATATGGAACAGGAAAAATGAATCAGTGCTAATGGAGCAGAAAACTGGATGTTCCATTAGCACCCCCTCTGAAAGGTTCATTTTCATTGCATACTTCCACACTGGCTAAAAAATAACTTTGCTGTTGTTTACCACACAATAAATGTATCTTTCTCTTCCCCAAACCCCATTTTCCTTGAAAAATGGAATTGTACTTTGATTTTGTCATTAACCTGTCAGGACCTGCACACTTTGCAGTCCTCTCACCAGCCCTACACCTTCAAACTACAACAGCTTCCTGAATTGTGCCTATTTCTCAAAACAAAGTTAATTTATGATTTTATTATGCCAAGCTTTTTAAAAAATACTATTAAAAGCCCATCTGAATATCCATTAGAGCATTAATCAAGGAATTTAGCTCCCATAACTATGTTTTGCCTTTTGAAACAGATGGCAGTCCAGCATATTCTACAATGGGAGAACTAAGCATCCATGTAAATATATTATTTATTCATTTTTTATTTATTTACTTCATGTAAATTTATTTGCCTTATCCTTTCTACCTTTCCTCACTTCATGGAAGTAAAAACTTGGGATTTATGGATGGAACATGATCTCTATTGATCTCAGGCAGAGCTAAACCAGCAGTGAACTTACTTTAAGCACTTCATCTCTTACACATTCTCCCCCTGACATCTTGAAACAAAAAGAAAACAAGGCCTCAAAAGTGGGAATGGATGTTTTAAACTCCAAAAAACCTAAAGTTTCTAGGGACATCACTGTTGCAGCTAATGGCAAATTATCAGGAAAGATACATTAACAATATTACTGAAGAGAAAATATCCCATGGAAATAAATTAGCTTAAAATATTAGCTTTTTTTAAAAATCAAAGTTTAAATCTTGTTTTTTTTTCTGTTTGTTCTTGCACCTGCTCCCTACTTACGGCTGGAAGGGGATGAAGTGCTGCTTGTCCTCATCATCAACCTTGCCGTTAATGATGTCGGTAACATCCATCACTGCAAAGACAAACCAAGGGCACTGAATGAACTCAGCAACGTGGGAAGAGGGAAACCCCTGGGGAACTGAAGCCACAGTGACTCAGAAGAGGGGTGGAATTATCAACTGTGGAATTTCAGAGCTGTCTATGGAATAACAGGGTGAAAATGAGCTTTGGAATCTCAGCTACACAAACCAAAGGTACAGGATACAGCAACCAGTCTGATGGGATTTGAACAACTCTGGGTTTATCCAGCCCCACAGCAGCTCCACCACCCCATTTCCATGGAAGGACTGAGGAGGAGATGGAGAGAGCACCCCAGAGGTACCTGCCACCCCGAAGGGCCTGCGCAGCCCCGACGTCAGCTTCCTGGTGTTGTTGTCCCGCAGCTCCATCCTGCCCACACGCACGATCTGACACACAAAACTGATCTTCTCCCTCTTCAGGTCCTTGCTGCCCAGGTCCTACAAACAGGAGTGACATCAGGCTGCTTTCTAATGGCTGAATTTCAAGTTCCATTTCAGCAGGCAGAGGCTTTGCTGCTCAGAATTTGCCTTTGCTGTGCAAGCCTCTAACAAAAAGTGCTCTCAGAGCTGAGCAGCTTTTGTAACAGTACTTCAACATCTTACTGGAGTTCTGTGCAAATTAATTCCTTAGGAGGTCAAACCATTTCTAGTAAGTTAAAAGTTCAAAAATTCACTTTGGTTTTTCCCAGGTGTTGAGAACATTTAGCAGCCACTTAGGAGAAATGTCTCCTGCAAGCCCCCAGGAGCACAGAATCATGGAACAGTTTGGGTTGGAAGGGATCTTCAAAATCATCTTATTCCCACCCCAGCAGTGAGCAGGGACACCTTCCACTGTCCCAGGGGGTTCCAACTTGGCCTTGGACACTTGCAGGGATCCAGGGGCAGCCACAGCTGCTCTGGGCACTTTGTGCCAGGGCCTGCCCACCCTCCCAGGGAACAATTCCTAATTCCCAATATCTCACCTAACCCTGCCTTCCAGCAGTAGCAGCCACTCCCCCTTGCCCTCCAGGCCCTCCCCAGCTCTGTTTCCCCCTGCAGGGGTGCCCCAGGCTGGTCCCACCCAGCCCATCCCCACCCCAGGGCAGCTGCCAGGCCCTGGGCAGGGCACACTCACGGTGAACACGGCCCTCAGGTTGTGCAGCCTGTCAATGTCCTTGGGGAGGCCACAGCTCGACCACCTCACCAGGTAGTTCTCACTGAAAAGAACAACATTTTGAAGACTTTTTGTTTAAACATAGAGCAACAGAAGCACAGAATGCTTTGGGCTGGAAGGGATCATGAAGAACATCCCATTCCATCCCCTGCCATGGCAGGGACACCTCCCACTGCCCCAGGCTGCTCCAAGTCCTGTCCAACCTGACCTTAGGCACTGCCAGGGATTGGGAGTCCACAACCTCTCTGGGAAACCCATGCCAGTGCCTCACCACCCTCCCAGGAAAGGATTTCTTCCTAATATCCCATCTAAATCCACCCTCTTTCAGCTTAAAGCCATTCCTCCATACCCTATCAATGACTGCCCTTTAACTTAAGCAGATAAAATCAACTTCAGAATTCACAGGAGACTTTTCAACCCAATTTCCTCATCCTAAGGAAACAAATATTGAGCAGGGAGCTGGCATTTCCCTTAGTGCACACAATTTTTATAAAGAAAGCAGCTCCTCAGCAACCAAGTGTGGCAATTCTGCAGCTCAGCAAGGGCACTGCTCTTGCAGGTGTGCTCACCTCTGAATTTCCACAAGCACAGCAAGACCCTGAAACGTGTCCCAAGTGAAGGGACCTGCCTCTGCTTTCCACAGAGATTTGACTTGGCTAAGCCCCAGAAGTCCCTCAGTACCACCCCTGAGTGAGCACAGATAAAAATGGCCCTGACCTGATGAATTTGGATTCCAGGGGGTCATACAGAGACATCAGCACTTCAGCATCTTCTCCTATTTTACACACGACGTTTTTTAAATTTACAAATAAAGCAAATGAAGGAGTGGCAGCAAACTTGGCTTGTCTGTTGATATCAATATTCTGCTTCTGAGACTGCAATTGAAGAACAAAATCAAGTTTAACTTAGCCCAACAGACATCCAACTGCTATAAAACTTTGCTAAAACCTTCCAGAAAGAAGAGAAGGTTTCCATTGAGTGCCTGCTCCTGTGATCTTTTTTCTGTTAAGTTTTATGACAGAGATTTTCTGGATCTGTCTTGAAATGCTGCACCATAAGGAAAAAGTTAAAATAAAAAAGAAGAGAAAAAGGAAGAAAAGATGTCTTCACTTATTAAGGAGAGAGAAACAACTGGAGAAGAAACAGAGCCTCAAACATATCTGAAAAAAATCCAGCAATACACAATAAAAAGAAACAGAAAAGTTCTTCCTTTTAAAAATAAGGATTTTGAACTGCAAAGGTGCTGACAATTCAAGACTGAGAAGGGCTTTAAATTTGCCCCTTTTATTTCAACAACAAGTTATTAGGATTGGCATAAAGAAGCCACACAAGAATTAAGATTTTAGTCTTTGTGATTCTCAAATAGAAACTCTGATGAAACCTACCTTACAAACCTCACACATGCACATCTGATATTAACCTACAAATGCAGCTGATTTATTCATACAGGTCTGAACCATAAATTCTACTAAAGCCTTTAAAGGATGAAAAAAATCCAGCCTAAGACAAAACTTCTTACAAAATTTTTAAGCCTGATAATTCTTCATAAACACATCAAATCCCTCATTACCAACGCTAAAAATAACAGTCATTCAATTAGTTTACAGCCTTGTGTTTCCCAAGGAAAAGCCACAGAGTCTCTCACTTTTTCCTCCTGCAGCCTCTCCTCCACTTGCTTGGAAGCGATTTCATGTGCTCTGAAAAGGCTGATGGTGCTGGTCTGCTCTGGGTCCAAAATGTTGCCATCTTCATCTCTAACCACCAGATCTAAATCCAGAATTCTAAACAAGACAGAAAACATGTTTGTGGATTAACAAGTGCTGAAAGGAATGCCTAAAAAGCACCTGCCAAATGTTTAACTTGCACACCTGACATGTGATGGAAAAGAAACTGAGACGTGCTAATGCAATTTAACATGTCAGCAACCTGGGGATCCAAGTCCCTTATTCCCACAGCACAGGGGGAAGGGATGGAAATGAAACAGCACAACAGCTGGGGAAGCAACTTCTTAAACAAATAGATTTGCCACAGACTTGGTCTCCTGCTCTGATTTATCCAAGAGCCTGAACAACCAAGTCCCAGCACACACAGGTCATGTCTCCCACTCCCAATTCATGTTTTACCCACACCCCACAAGATGAGGCAGAAGTTGTTTCCTTTTTGAAAGCAGAAGCCAGATCTCTGTCAGCAGGGTGTTAACATCCATAATTACCTTCTGCAGAGAGGAAGCTTTCTGCCACAATCAAACCCAGGCTCAGGAAAAAACTTTCACTTTTCTCCACATTTTCCAGCAGCACCAAGGGTTACAAAACCAGGTCCCTTCCCTAAGACTGCCTTTGTCACCTCCACCCCAACAAATGTGTCCTTATTTCCTTTTAACTCCATGGTCAGCTCTCCCAATGGAGCTGCTCTAACTTTAGAGTTGAAATATGTTTGATCAATGAGATTAAACCAAATTTTCTGTGTCTGATAAGTCACACAGGGGTTCATTATTCATCTGACAGTAAATTCCATTTGGGCATAACCTGTAAGGACTTGGAAACAGAGATATTTCCATGGACTTGGAGGATTCCTCACCCCTGGAAGTGTTAAACCCTTGAGTGGGTTCACCACCCAAACCTTTCCAATTAACTGCACTGCATTAATTGCAGGGGAGACAGATCACTCAAGCTGCAGGGTGGAGGCAGCAGATTTTGAAGCTCTGCTCTGGAGCTGGACCCAGACATCACAAAACTCTCCAGCATCCCCAGAACATCTCACTCCCAGCTGAATTTTCTGGTGAGAAAATGGTTTCATCATTGAAAGCAAACAGAAAAGCAGCCAAGGTTGTTTTCTTCCTCCCTACTACTGTTCCCCGGACAGCAGCCACAGCAGGAGAAACACCCACAGAGCACTGGAACTGCCAGAGCCCTTCCATGGGAGAAGCTCCTGGGCAGGGGAAAAGCCCAGAAATTCAGGCAAAGTCTCATAACCCAGACTACAACACACCAATGTTTGCACAGGCTGTCAAAGGAGTCGAAGCAAACCCTCCTTTGATTAAATTCCTTTGTTTTAGCTTTAACTTGCAAATGATGCTTGGGAAAAAATCTGATTTTTTTTCCTATGTGTCCCAGTTACAGATATTTGCAACTGAACAAAAAAACAAGGCATTTTCACAACAAAATTACCTGACCCAATTTCAGAAAGATATTAAAAATACAGATTCCTAAGGCCATTTTTGCTTCCTCAGTTTTTCTGACAATATGGTGCAAAATTTCTGTCTCTATTTACAGAAGGAAAAAAAAAAACTTATTTACAAATCAGTGTTTCACAAGTCAGGAAAAGTTAGGACATGATTAGGACAGAAAACATTTAGAATTATTTGAGCTGGGACCTCAAAGGTGACCCAGTATTTATAAAGCAGATAATGAATTCATTCTGTCTGGATCCTAAAACCCCCATTCATGCTCCTTTTAGGCACAAGTGAAGGGTTTAGGGTTTTATTAGGAACATATGTTATCTTTCAGGGATGAGCATTTACTCAGAAGTTCACATTCACCTCCCTCTGCACTCCCCAGAGAACTTTCTGATCACTTAATTAGCCCATCAGAACATTACAAATACAAAGCACAGCACAAGATGTTCCACTGGATTTGAAGGCTGAGCATCTGGAGGTTATTCACAGCAACTTTCACCAACTCCTTGGGCAGATGGTGAAATCCAGTAGCCAAACAAATAATCCCAACAACATCTGGGTAATTGTCTGCAGAGGTACCACTGTCCATACCTCAGATTACAAGTGATAATTACTGACTGAATGCAGTCACTGATTATTTTTTAATTTTTTTTAATCACAGGTTTTGCTGATAAAGTACACAAGCAGAAATACTGCAAGTTTGGCAGTTCTTAAGGAATTCAACACAAATAAATGAAATGTGGTGACAGATTTGCATCACAAAGCATTGAAAGACTGGGTTGATACAAATTTTTTCACTCCCCAGGTGTGCAGGACAACAGAATCCCACACAATGGGCAGGACTGAAGGGAGCACTACAACATTTTGTCTCTCAGTATTCAAAACACTGCTCCCAATGATGAGGAGTAAGATTTGATTTCTTTTTTTTTGATCAAAATGCAAAATTATAATTGTACAGACAAGTTATAATCTAAAATTTGTATTTACAGAAATTGTCTTTAAACCCAGCCAACCATCTGGGGAGAAGAATACATCTGAATCACTGAAATACCCAACACATGCAACCTGCACTGCTTTTTGGGGCAATATTTCCTTCCCAACTTCCACTCTCTTGTGTTAAACAGTCTTTTCTTTTATGAAATCTCCCTGCTCATCTCGTGCCACCAGCTGGATGCTGTGGAAGGAGAGGAACCAAGAGCTAAATGGTGCTTCTGAGCCAAATCCTTCAACATCACATTACAGCTGAGTGACTCGAGGGCACAGGCAGCTGGTGGTGCTCACAGGGGGACAACTGTTTGTGCCACAGAAGCAAGTGGAGTTTAAAATTCTATTTTCATGCAGGCAATACTTGCACTTTTGAATTGGCCTTAAAAAATTACAGCTTCTTACCACTGTCAAATGGATGATACCATCAAGAAAGAGAGATGGATTCCACTTTACGTATTACACTTTAAAGATGCTGCCTCAACTTCAATCTTTATCTTGCTGTAACAGAAGTGTGAATACACAAATATTTCATCTACAGCTCCAGGGGGAGAAGAAAGAATCCTCCAAGAACTCACTGACAGCTGATGTGTCTTACACTGGGCGATCAGGATTCAGGCAGAAAAACTGGGGAAATGCTGCTCACAAACCTGTTGCCATAATCAATTTTGGCAGTCACTTTCTTTTTCAGCTCCTTGAGCTCGTCTTGGGGCAGGGTCCCAGAGAGGATTTGGGATCTCCACTCGATCAGGTCGTAAATCATGTGCCGGACGCTGCGGAACATTTCCCTGTTGTCCTGCTGTTATGGGGGGAAAATGGGGGAGAAATCAGGTTTGGAGGCTTGGGAACACACAGGATAAATTGCAATTATCAGTAGGAATTCAGAGGGTAAGTCTACAGCAGCTCTGGAATAGGAGCCTAACTTCCCACAGCACAGAACACTGAATATTCTGAGTGTTGCACTCAGCTTTAAGGAGCTAAATAGGTGTAAATGTTTGGGTTTATGTTATCTTAAAACTTGGGTCATGCTGTTTTCAGGCATCCAAGGGGAAAATGTCCTTGTATTGATTCCCAGTTTAGCTTTGCTCAGTGACCCTCTGCACTGAGCAGAACAGGAATGAAAATGGTGCATTTTAACAGCAAGAGGCTCAAGTTCTACAACATATGGGAGAATCCTTTCTGTCCCTGCTTAAACCTCCACAGCAACACTTGAAAATCCCTCACTGGGCACATCAGTGCCATACAAGTCCACAGGTAACTTCTAAAGGACAGTGAAACACCAGCAAAGACCTAAACTTGATAGGAAGTTAAATAACTCAAGTGTTTGTAAAGCCTGGAACTGTGGATATTAAATACTGCCAGCAGCATATACAAACTTTCCTTGGCAACACTCAGCTAAGCTAGGAATAATTAAATAATTACAATAAAATTCTCCACTTGAAAAAAAAAACAAGGAAAAACTGCAGAAGATGCAGGAAAAGAACATAATGACTCCAAGACTCTGGAAAAAGGATATCTAACTGTGAAACTTAAAGACTTCAGTCTGTTCAGATTATCCAAAGCTGGCTGGATTATAGTGGGAGAACGTTCACAGAGAGAAAATACCCATTATTAAAAGCTCTTTAATGCAGCAGAGAAAGACACAACAGGCACATATGGCTGGGAGCTAAATACAGACAAGCCCAAATGGGGAAGAGGTTCCTGATTTTTGAGGCTGCAGGGAATCATAAAGCAGAGAGATGGGAAACATTCCACATCCCCTGCTCTCTGCAAACAAAATCTGAACATCCATTCAAGATTCAAACACAAATTACAAACTGAATCAAGGCAAAAATGTGGCCGTTTAATGGGTTTTGATATGCAAGATAGGGACAGCATGGAATATCCCCCAAGCCTGCAAACTGCCCAGTCTGAAACCAGTTACCTCCAGTAAACCAAACCTGCCCTGACTGCCTCAAAGTTATTAGCAAAGAATTGAAGTATTGTTTAACATGGAATCCTAGAAAGGAATGGTTTGGGAGAGACCTTAAAGCCAAACCAGTCCCACCCACAAATTGCACTGTCCCAGGCTGCTCCAAGCCCCAGCCCCACTTCCCCCCCCTGGCAGTGCCAAGGCCAGGTTGGATGGGCTTGGAGCACCCTGGAATGCTGGAAGGTGTCCCTGCCATGCCAGGGGGTGGCACTGGGTGGGATTTAAGGTCCCTCAAAACCCAAACCATGCTGGGATTCCAAGGGCAAAGCTGTTCCCAGTGCCCTCTTGAGCTTCTGTTCCTCCTCCTTTATTTCTGCCTTTATTTCTACTCATTCCCTCCTCCTCACCTCACAAACTCCCTGCTATTCCAGCTCCTTAAAGCTCTCTGTTTAACACATAATCTGTTTCTTTTCATAGAAGATATTATCCTTCATCTTCTATATTGCCACACTACATCACTTCCATTACACTCTTACTCCTAATCTTTATTTTCATGGGTGTGATTAAAAGCCACATTAGTCAACACAAACGTCTTCATTACACTCGGTGTCTTCATTACACAGCTTGCACTTTTATGATACAAGATTTCAAACATATTTATGGGAAACAGAGACTGCATTAAAGCCTGCTTTAAATAAAGGAATTTCATGTTCCCATTATCTTGTTACAGTGACCTTGCACAATGAGAGCATCACAATGGGGGCCAGGTCCCTTAAATCCCACAGCAGGCCTTGCTTCACATCTGAACTGCACTTTTAAATAGAAATTTGAACTCTTGATCTTATTTATGTGCACTTTCACCTCTGGTTTTGTCACCTTCTCATCTGAGACACTATCAATAATTATCACTGCAAATTCCTAAGAATATATTCTTATGTGGTTGAAACATTAGCATATCAAAATAAACAAGGATGCAAATTAAGGTGCCAAAATTTGGGAACAATCAACTTTATGTAAAGGAATACTGAGAGGCTAAAGGCCTGCACTGATAATTTCACAAAGCTTTCAGTTTACACCCACAAATTCAACACTAAATACTCAATTATTTCATAACAGAGAGTGGCAGCCTTAAGAAACAGCCTGAACACTATTTCTTTAATAAAATTACAACTTAAATTACTCCAAATCTGTATCTACCTTAAAAATAAAACACATATATAATGTTATATATCTATTATATGTTATGCATACATAACCTATATATTAGAATATGTATTAATTTTATGTACATATATTATAATATGTATATATAAAATATTATATTTTCTATAAATAAAAGATACATATTATATATTATACATGTATTATATGTTCTGTGTATATATTATATATTAAGTATATATATTTTGTATGTTTTATATATGCTTTACATATATGTTTTGTATATACTATATGTTATATAAGCTATATTTATATGTTTATATATTCTATATATTTAATATATATTTTTTATATATAAACTATATTTATATGTTTATATACTCTGTATATTTTATATATATATATGTTTTATATATATATAACATAACAGAATCTACACAAAAAAGGGATTGTAACTGCTCTTCAAACTATTGCTAGATAAAGGTAACACTCTAAAAAGAACCTGATTCTGCACAATAAAGAGATTTGAGAAAACAGGCAAGAGATTTGTGCTTTAACAAGCACAAAAACCTACTGAGATTTGTGCTTTAGCAGAGATGATGCTACATGGATTTTCAGCACTGAAAGTAACTTTAGAACAACAACAGAAGGGAAAATTCATTAAGAATTCCTTCATAAACAGCAGTTCCTTCCCATTTCTCCTGTACCTTTCCCAGCACTACTTTTCCCATCAAACCCTCCCAGTGTGAAGGTTTTGCTGAGCTTTGCTCACCACATAGAGCTGTCTCCAGATGATGGACCATTCCCTCAGCGTGGTGGTGACCTCCTGGATCAGGGGCAGCTCGTTGGGGATCACAGTCTCGTGTTGGCTGAAGAGGAAGAGTTGAAAAAGAGGCTGAATTAAGCAGCAGCTTCAGTGGGAATGAAGAACCACAGAATTGTTAAGGTTTGAAAGGAGCTTTAAGGTCACTGAGCACCACCATGGTCAGCACTAAGCCATGTCCCCAGTGCCACACCCACTCAATTTCTCAGCAATTGCAGGAATGGTGACACCACCACTGCACAGAGCAGGCTCTCCTGTAGATATTTTTATGCTGGTTTCTCATCTAAACCACCTGATCTAGAATAATTCCTGAGGAAGAACTGCTCATTTCCAAAGGGAACGGAGTAGAAGTGGCTTGGAATTAGCATCACTTGTTGTAAATTTATAAGCAAAAATAAGATGTTATCAGATATTGAAGCACACCAGTAAAATCACCCCACATAGAAGGTATTTGGATGTGCTCAGATTATGGAATTATGGAATGGTTCAGGTTGGAAGGGATCAAAGATGATCTTGGACTGATGTCTTGTGCAGGCTGCCCTAGAACAGAGGCTGGACACAGTTCCAGAATAAAGCAGGGATTTATTCAAAGCATCTCCTCCATGGATGCACCTTGGGCAGCACCAGAGCCCAGACAGGGCTGCACCCAAGATGAACCAAAATGGCCCCAAAATGCACGGCCGGGCACGGGCTCTGTCCCTGGGATCAGCTCTGCTCCATTTGCACCTTGCAGTTCATTGTCCCATTCCAGCTTCAGCCCTGCAGTCCCACCCTGCTTGTTTTTCTCTCTGCAGCCCACGGGGTTTGTGCTCCTGGGCTGAGATTTGGGTCATTTGTCCTTGGTGCCCAGCTGGAGCAGGAATTGTTTTGTGTCCCTGCTCTGTGCACAGAGCTCAGCATCCCTGATGTGAGCCCAGCCCCACACACTAAAGCAGCACAGAATGTGAAACATAGAAAAGTTAAACCTGAGGCATCATTTCCCCCTGCCATGGGCAGGGGCACCTCCCACTGTCCCCAGGTGCTCCAACCTCAGTGTCCAGCCTGGCCCGAGACATTTCCAGGGATCCATCCAGGGGCAGCCACAGCTGCTCTGGGCACCTTGTGCCAGGGCCTGCCCACTCTCACAGAGAATTATTCCTAATTCCCAATATCCCATCCATCCCTGTCCTCCTTCAGTTTAAGGCCATCCCCTCTCATCCTATCCCTCCACACCTTTCAGAATTTTCCCAGCCTCTCCTCATTTCCACACTCCCAAGGATATCAATGCACACCTCACTACAACACTCATTACTGACTGATTTATTTTACAAGAAACAACCAAGATAAAAAACAGCTGAGCACAACCTGCAAGGCCACCATACTGCTCTTTGATTTTTTTTTTTTCAAAATACGGGTCTCACAATGAAAAACAAGGGTTCAATTCCTTACCACGAAGTTTCTGTGTAATTTGTTTTAAAATGAGGTGCCATGAAGGTAAGAAACACCAGCAAATCTTTGAATATTGCAGAAGTAGGGTACTTAAAGGCAGTTTTGCAATCAGCAAGGAAGATGTCATTATGCAGCAATCTCATGATTAGTAGTTTGATCATTTACATATTTAACAGAGTATAAAAATAAATCAGGCACAAAGGAATAAAACATTTTAATCCTGTTTCAGTCCATTTCATACCTGGGTAATGATTTATTAATTTCACTCCACCTCCTTTTTCCTCTGGATTTGGTTGGGGTTTTTTTCCTGGTTTTAAATCAACTTTTACACTCATGTTAGACACTTCTACCTGCATGCCCAGCAAAGCTGATTTGATACAAAAAGATCTGAAGAGCTGCTGAACAACAAATACAGCTCAAACCACTGCACACAGCAGGGAAAGGAACAGGAAAAACACAAAATAACTTCTCACTGAGGCAGAAAACTACATGGAAACAAGTGTAAGCTACTTGGAAATGCATTGAAATGATGTGGATAAAGCAGGAAAAAGGAGTTTTGTTCTTTTCAAACCCAACTTACCCTTTGCCTTCAACGATTGCTTCCTTGAGATGGATATAGGAGGCAGGGAATATGCCCTTGGAGAGGGAGGGAGAGGAAAAAAATGTGTTATTTAACCAGCTGCACACAACAGATTGTGTTTATTACCTAAAATATGCCAAAACACTGCTGGGTGTGCAGAGCCATTCACATCCCCGAGCATCAGAACAGTTGTGTTTGGGACTTTTTTAATATATATTGAATTTCTGCATTGCCTGTCCTGTCAAGATCTTATTGCAACCTTACAGCTTCTCTGAAAAAATACTCTAAATTTATCAAGATGCCAGAAATAAAAGAATGTTGTTAAAATAATCCAAGTCAAGCTGATAAAGCAAATTCCACCATCCACTCTTCAAGGCAGGAGCTCAGTTTTCTGATCATCTGGGAATGCAATAATAGAAATTCTTGGGAAGCCACCAGGGGAAATAGAGCATGGGCATGTGAATTTTTACCCCAGTTTAAAAATATTAAAAATAACTAAATTTAGTGGCAGCCAGACAAATGCAGCAACACATGGAATTAATTTAAGGGAAGAAAAATTTCTAATTGCTTTTCAGACTGTAAAAAGCACATTCATGAAATATGGTTTCTAAGAAATTCATTGTGTTCATACACACAAAAAAAAGGAAGGAAGGTACAAAACTAGAATAAAAACCCAGCTTGGTAAGAAAATGGGTGGGATGAACCACCAAACTCCGTATTTTTAGACATGGAAGCAACTAAAAACACACCTTTGGAGGAAAACATGGCATTTGCAGTGTTTCAGTGAAAAAAAGCAGCAAACCCTGAAGTTAAATTTTGTTTAATTACTACTATGAAGTAAAAGGCTCCAAAAATAAAACACAATGCTACAACCAGTATTTGTGCGGTTTCCCCTCAGAAAAGCTGCTGTAAGTGCAGCCCCTGGTGCACACGGGAATTCCAGTGCAGGAGGAGCCTCCTCCCCTCTCCAAAGGGAACAACTGAAAACTCCCGAGGTCAGGGAGCTGCATTTCTCCAGGAATTCAGAATTTAACAGAAGCAGTGTCAGCCTCTGAACAGAGCAAGGAGAACATCAAGATCTGAACTTTTCACTGAGGAAAAGTTTGGTGCAGCAGTTACTGCATAAAAAAAGATGATGCATATCAAGAGTTAGTGACTGATTTACCTTTAAAGTGCAAAAACTGGGATGACAGAAATATAAAATAGTCTGGCTTGGTAGGGACCTTAAATCCCATCCAGTGCCAGCCCTGCCATGGCAGGGACACCTCCCCTGTCTGTCCCAGGTGCTCCAGCCTGGCCTTGGCACTGCCAGGGATGCAGGGACAGCCAAACTGCTCTGGGGCTGCTTCTCCACAGCAGCTGTGGCTGCCCCTGGATCCCTGGCAGTGCCCAAGGGTGGACATTGGGGCTGGGAGCACCTGGGACAGTGAAGTGTCCATGCCATGGCAGGAGTGGCACTGGGTGGGATTTAAGGCCTTTTCCAGACTGAAACATTTACTTTGATTCCAGGAATTCCATCCCAGCCCTTCTTAAACCTCCCAGGGAACAATTCCTTCCCAATATCCCATCTAAACCTCCCCTCCTCCAGCTTAAAGCCATTCCTCCTTGTCCTGTCCCTCCATCCCTTGTCCCAAATCTCTCTCCATCTTTCCTGCAGCTCTTTCAGGCACTGTAAGGTGACCACAATGAGGTCACCTCAAAGTTTCCCTTCTCCAGGCTGAGCAACCCCAGCTCTCCCAGCACAGCTGCTCCATCCCTGGGATCATCCTGTGCCTGCTCTGGGCTCTCTCCAGCAGCTCCACGTCCTCCCTTTGGAGCCCAGAGCTGGATATGCCACTCACCTTTCAGGCCTTGCTAAAATCAGTTTTTATTAACTTGAAAAATCTCCGCTGACCAGAGGCTGAGGACACAGAGCAGCAGGGACCAGTGCACACCTGGGATCCAGCTCCATCCCACCCACACATCCAGAGCCAAAATCCATCTTATTCCAAGAGAAAAATTAGGATCACACTCTGGCAACACTCACCTTCTTGGATTTCTTCCGTAGTGTATAACCCCTGTACCAACCTGGGAGAGACAAAAGGGGAAAAGCATTAAAAAGTTCATTTAGGGCACCTCCCAGCTGCTCCTCCCCAGCTCAGCAGCACCCTGAGGTGGTTTCTGATCATGCTTCAGCCCTGCACATCCCACCTCAATTTCAATTTTCCACAGGCTTAATAAATATCCTGGATAAAACAAATCATCCTGGAAGGTGCCAAATCAGAGTGATAATGGAGAGAAGTACATGACAGAGGTGGTGGTTCACATGATGTCTTTAATTGCTGTGCATTTGATTTTAATTACTGATTCACCAATACAAACAAAACCAATTTAAGAGCATTAACTTGAAAAAAATTTACTCAGAGGCTACTTCCATTTCAAACCCACTTAAATTCCCCAAATCCAAGTCTTCAGCTGTTAGCAACCTCACCAGGAAACAGGAATACCTGGGAATTTAGGAGTCACATATCAAAATACAAAAGCAAGGAGCCCTTTTGGAGAAGTGAGCCTGGATGCAGCATCCACCCCTCCAGCCTGGCAAAGAAGGGTTTGCACAGCACAGCATCCCTGTGGAGGGGAGGATGAGGAGATCACAAAGCAGATGGGGAATAAAAACTGCAGTCCCAGTCCTGGGAACCGGGAGAAACTTCCATGGAACCAACACATGCTGATAAATTCATTACACACAATGTGGAGCCAGAAATCCAAATTAAAGGCTGAGGTACGGGGGGTTTTTCAGTCTGCTCTCCTGCAGCACAAGCCCAAGGGATTCATCACCTCCTCCCCTGCAGCTCTTGGGGCTGGGTTAGCACCACCTCAAAAATCTCAGATTTGTAACCACCACACTTCACCTCCCAACAGAGGCACCACAGCCTCACATCCCACACTCCCACTGCTTCCCAAGAACACCAAACTGCTGCTGAAATCAGCACTCCCAGCCTTGGCCAGGTGCAAAGGAGCCAAAGCATTTCTGCCTGTGTTCCCTCCACTGCCTCAAACCTGTTCACAGACTCCAATCCTAATAAAAAATGGAATTCCCACAGTTTCAGACGAATAAAGCAACATTTTGAAGTCCTGCAGTTCAAACTGCTGAACAACAGAACTGTGATCAGATGCACTGCACAAACTGGAGAACAAACAATCATTATTCCTCTCCTGTGCTGCCTCAGGACATCCTGTGCAATAAAAGCCCTGTGGCACAGACAGCTCCCCGTGGATGAACCTCTCCTTCCTGGAGTTCTGCAGCCAGAGCTGCCGGGATCTTGGAGAAGAGAGCAGCCCAAACCTGCCTTGGAGAACTGGCTGCACTGCTGCTGCTGCAGGGCTGCTGCTGTGGCCAGGCAGGTCCCACCAGGCTCCTCCTGGAGCTGTGAGGGAGCCCAGGGCGCCCCTGCAGCTCCCACTGGGGCAGCTGGGGACACTGGGGCTGCCCAACAAGGGGCTCAGATGGGGACAGGGTCACTCAAAGGGTGAGGCCACCTCTAAACAACTCCCCAAAAACATGGGAGAGCTGGGGAGGGCTCACCTGGAGAGGAGAAGGCTCCAGGGAGAGCTCAGAGCTCACCATGGATGTGAGACTGAGCCCTTCCAACTCCTCATCTCTCTTTGCAGAGACCCCAGCTGAGCAAGGACTTCCCATGAGTTTTTCTTGGCAATGCGGATTCAGAGAGGAAAAAACCCCAAAAACCAAGCTTCTACCACTTCAAAGCCTTCAGAGCCTTCCAGGGCCTGGAGGGGCTCCAGGAGAGCTGGAGAGGGACTGGGAACAAAGGATGGAGGGACAGCACACAGGGAATGGCTTTAAGCTGACAAGGGGTGGATTTAGACGGGATATTGGGAAGGAATTTCTCCCTGGGAGGATGAGGAAGGGATGGGATGGAATTCCCAGAGCAGCTGTGGCTGCCCCTGGATCCCTGGCAGTGCCCAGCTTGGAAATTGGGACATCCTGGGACAGTGGGAGGTGTCCCTGCCATGGCAGGGGTGGCACTGGGTGGATTTAAGGTCCCTTCCAGCCCAAAGCATTGGAGGATTCCAGGAATTCTTTCCCTGGGAAGGAGGGGATGCCCTGGCACAGGCTGTGGACTCCTCATCCCTGGACCAGACCAGACCTTGCCCTTAGGAAATCTGGCACCAAACAGCTGGAGCTGTGCATCCATGGAAATGCTCAACTAAGAGGACACCAATGAAATAATAACCAATGAAATATTTCTGTCTGTCAAAGCTGCAAAAGACACTCAAGAATTTGCTGTGGTTACCCCCAAACAATGCATCCATTCTGACAGTTCCACTGCATTCACAAACAAAAAAACTGCAACAAAAGCGAAACTTTCCCATAATATCAAGAATAACTTCTGTGAAAATCCCTGTTTGGGAAGCCAAACCCCCTTCTCACTAGAGCAGCACTAGAAATTAATTGATGCTCCAACAGTTAATCTTGGTCTTGAGGTTGATTTTCTGTTACATTTCCCAGCAATTCCCCTTAATCAGCCACATTTATTGATCGTACGGTTCCATTTGCACATTCCATCAAATAATGTCAAGAAACAGAATTAAAACAAAGATGCAGAAAGTGTTAACCCAGAATGTGGCAAATACTTGGGTTTTAGGGTATCTGCTACAAAAGGCAATCCTCCTCTCCTGCAGAGCAGGATATTTGGGAATTCCGAGGGCTTTCCTGTTTGGCTTCTCCTCTAAGGCTCAGATTAGGACAGAGAAAGTTTTCTAACTGAAAAATAAACTAAAATACTTCCTAAAAGAAAAAAAATTATTTTCAATATTAATTTGTCTAGAAAGTCATCTCATCTTTACTTTGGTTCCTGGAAGAACACAAATTTAGTATTTAATAATGAAATGTGTACATTTATTTTCAATCCCCTCACTCCCATAAAAACAGAGGAATTTTCACCAAGACTGAAACTTTACAGAATCCACACACTGAATTCCTTCTACAGAATTTTTTTGCATTTTAGAGGGGAAAAAAAATTCCACAATTAGAATTTAAAATGTCAAAACTTTAATAATAAACACTAATTCCAAAATAAGTTCTACTCATGAGCAAAAGTAAATATTATTTTAAACACAGGAGAAAAGTTCAACTCAAATTAATTCCAGTACATGGCAGCAACAGATATCCTACATTTGTCCTAAAATCAGATCTTGCAGACCTGAGACTGAGCCCTTCCAGGTCCTCATCTCTCTTCGTCAGAGACCCCAACTGAGCAAGGATTTCCCATGAGTTTTCTTTGCAATGCAGATTCAGAGGAAAAAAACCCAAAAATTAATTTCTACCATTTCCAAGCCCATAGACAGAGACCAGTCTTCAAAACTACTCTCAATTTAGGAATTATTGCAGAAAACCAATTTAAAATAGTATCTAATTTATTGTAGATTGGGAGGAGATGGATACTCAGGATGGGAGGAGCAGATGTGGACTCCAACAGGTACCCATGAAAAAAGCCAACTGCTTTTCCCACAGGGAAAAGGGGCAGGAAAGGCAAAATCCTCACAAAAAAGGCTTTACTGACTCTCCCAACAACTCATCTGTCCCAGGATTATTTAATTTAGAAGGTTTTCCTTCGGATGGGCCCATTCCCAGCTCAGTCTGGCACACCCCTGGGAATCTGTAGGGTACAAAACCTCCCAGGGGCACAATCCACAGCAATTTTATCCAGGGAAAGCAGGAGATGAAATAACTCAAACAATCCCCTGATCTTGGCAGCTCTGAACACAAGAGAAGAGTTACAGCATCACTTAAATGTCTGTCTTAGGTTTGGTTGTTGTGGTTTGGTGATGGTTTTGTAGGAATTGAAATGTTGAGAGTTCTTTTGAGAGGCTCAGAGAGAGGTTTGGTCTCAGTTTGTTGTAGTTTAGGAGAGTTTTTTGAGATTTTGTTAGAAATTTAGAGAAGTAACATTACAGTTTTTCTTAATAAATTAAAAAGTAAAAGTTGATTATTTGTAAGTATTAAAACAGGTTTAGATAATTGTGGTCTGTTGTGTTCGATATATTCTGTTGATCTATTGAACTGAGGATATTAAGAGCTTTTGTAGACTTGTCATCCTTTGTTTTTGCTTGATTTGTAGGAGTTTTTTTTAAGTTTCCCCATCTCAGTTGGGAATGAGCAATCAGAGCTTGGGAGAACAGGAATTTGCATTTCTTTCACCATGAACTCATCCCATGTGCTCCAAACCCTGAGAGGGTGAAGGTTTTCCTCTATTTCCAGCCCATCCCCCACTGTCCCATTTATTTGGGAACAGTCAGCATTTATTAGGGTTTCAGCATCTGATAGGACTGCAGCATTTAATAGGGTTTCACATTCCCTGCTCAGTTTCTCCCACATTCATTAAATAAATCTATTTTTATATAGAAGTACAAAGCTGTGCAATATTTGAATCACTCCATTTGCATTTAAAATCTCTGCATTATTAGGGGTTTATTAAAGCATGCAACATCAGATAGTGGAAAGATTGCTTTGCTCAGAGTCAAACTTGGCATTGCAGCAGCAAACTGAGCTCCAAGAAAAGGCCAGCCCAGGAATAATGAGAAAACTCAAAAATTCCACTTCAAGTGATGATCAACTCTTGCTGAAATAGCATTGTTTGTTTCAGTAAATGGAACATTTAAAAAAATCCAATTAATCCATTAACTAAAATAAATTTATCACCCAGATCAATGTCTAGAGAAGCAAATTAAATCAATATATTAAAGTAAATCATGCGTCCACAAGACAATGTTACACACTATTTTAAACACACACTTCAGTTCTGTGTGCCCCACACCTCTCCAAACTGCAGCAAATTCCAACTCAAGGATATAATGGAAGTTTTATTTTGCTTGGATTAAGAGCTGAAAACGTTGTGACAATTTCCACATCATGTTGATTATCAAACTCAGCATTGGATCAGGGAGGAAAGGTTTTGGTAAAGGTGATGTTTGTAGAGTTTCACATCAAAGAGGCACCTGGAAAAGGCTGAAATCACCAACACAGGCACCCAGAAGGGACACAAATAACTCAAGACCCAGGTGACTTCCAAATTCAGATTAAACTTCTTGTAGCAGCAGGTTCTTTTGCATCACCCAAGGGTACCCAAAAAGCATCTCCCATTTCTGGGTTCCCAAAAAGCATCTCCCATTTCTCTAACATGGGGGAGATGCTACAACTGATCCACACAAACCCAGTTGTGGGAAAATTCTTCTTCCCCAGAAAATCCAGTGCTCATTCAGCAGCTCATCAACCACATGTCTCCATTTATTTCAATTTCCAGTTCAAGAGGGTCACAAACAGAAAAGGAATGCAATTCCCCAAAGAAATCTTATTTTTCAATTGAATTTTTGCCATCTTACCCTCATAAGTTTCCAGGATGTGCACAGTGTCCCCAATCTGCAGTGAGAGTTCATCAGGTCCCCTGGCATCGTAGTTGTAGAGAGCTGGACAGAGGGAACACTGCTGTTAGTACAGCAAGACAGCACAATTCCAGGTGCTTCACCACATCACTGCTTTTATGACTCATTATTGCCATTCTGAACCTTTTTGTAAAAAAAATATATATTCTATAAAAATCCAGCCAAGTTCTTAAATTCATTAATAATTCCCTTTGTAACAAAATAAAACCCACAAATTCACTTCCTAAAGCTGTCCCTCGCTGTGTTTGTAATGCCTTGCTTCTCCATGGCAATAGACTCAATTTTTGTTGTATTTGCCAGCCTTCCACAGCACTTTGTGTCAATTTTAGGCAGTTCTACAAAGAACTGCTCTGTCTTTCGCTGTCAGCTCAACACACAGAAAACTTATAAAGTGTCTTCAGGAAACTCAAATTGCCACCCTAACATTAAAGGATGATTTCTCAGTCATTTCATTCATTTACTGCATGCACAGGATGTCGAAAAATATGATTTCAGAATTTCTGAGTGGCTGAGGCAAGTGCAGCAACCCACTGTACAATAAAGTACAACAAATCCAACAGGAACTCAAAGACCATTCCTGCCTGCCACTCCCAAAAGAAAATCTGGGCAATGTCCACAAATGCATCTGACAAGAATGCTACAAACCAGGTTTGGTTGGGGAAAAAATACTCATGATTCAAAAACCAAAACAGTTACAACTCCAAAAGCCAAATTTTTATAAGTTTTATATGGAGTAAATGCTCTGTAGGAGGAAAAAAAAAATCTTCCAATACCAAGGAGTGTCCTCATGATTGAAGGCAGAGACTGAAACATTTCAGAAGATTGAAATTAAAGAACTTTACTCAAGGTGGACCCACAGAAGTTTCTTCCTCAATTTACAACTGCAGCTGCTCCCTCCAAAGAGGATCGATAAGTCCTGAAAATTATAATTTCTCACTATTTGTTGTAGCTCTTCAGGAAACAAAAGCATTTTTGGAACATATTAATCACCTCTGAAGTCCCTCCCACCCTGAGATTGTCACTGCTTTTCTTTCTGCCTCAGTTTCCAGGGCAGGGCTCAGGGATGCTTTATTGGAACAGAAAGAGCTGGGTAAGGGACACGTGGCTGTCAGAGGAATTGATTTCAGACCAGGAGTTCACAGAGCATCCACAACCCGTCCCACACCCATTACAGGTAACACAGCACTTCCTAAAACCCCTCAAATCCCAAACCTGTGGCAGAGTTCCACATGAAGCCATAAGGGTGGGATCCAGAGCTGGCAGCTCCCTCCCACCCCAGCACCCCTCCTGCATTACAGGAGACCAGCACCCCAAACCACATCTGCAGCAACTGGAGCTGCACAAAACCCCTGCCCTGAGCCCAGATCTGATCGTGTTCACACCCCAGCAACAGCCCAGGGGAGCTCTGATCCCAGCACGAGGATGGGGCACAGAGCCCACTGCCCGCTCCAGTTCCAGACTCCAGGAATTTATCCTCCCCAGAACCCCTGGAGCTCCAGCTCACAGCCAGATCATCAATAAATAATCCCTTGGCTCACCAATAAACAATCCATAATCCATTGACTCACCCATAAATCAATCCATAAACCATTGGATCACCAATAAATCAATCCATAACCCACTAGCTCACCCATAAATCAATCTATAATCCACTGGATCACCCATAAATCAATACATAACCCATTGAATCACCAATAAATCAATCCATAAACCATTGGCCCACCAATAAATAATCCATAACCCACTGGATCACCCATAAGTCAATCCATAACCCACTGGATCACCAACAAATCAATAAATAATCCATTGGCTCACCAACAATTCAATCCATAACTCATTGTCTCACCAATAAATAATCCATAACTCATTGTCTCACCAATAAATCAATCCATAAGACACTGGATCACCAATAAATAATCCACTGGCTCACCAATAAATCAACCCTTAAACCACTGGCTCACCAATAAATCAATCCACAACCCAATGGATCACCAAAAAAAAAAAAAAAAAAAAAATATCAATCCATAACCCATTGTCTCACCCATAAATAAATCCATAATCCATTGGCTCATCCATAAATAATCCACTGGTAAATCAATTTATAACCCACTGGCTCACCCATAAATCAATCCACCCAGGCTGGCTGGGCCTTTTTCTCTGCAGAACTCCTCTGGCTTGACAGACTTTAGAGTGAAGAGGTAAATAAATTAATCTGAGTGCACAAGTGAAAAAGAAGCCATGGAAAAGCAGTTTGGAAAACATTGTAGAAGGTGGAAGATTATTAATGAAATTAAAACACACTACAGGGTAGGAAGAATAAAGGTCAGGTGCACTGCAGAGACCAATATCACCAGGATTTAAATGAAGCTTTTAGAAAGGAACAGTTTTATTGACACCAAAACAAGCCAAGCTATTTGTGTTTTAATTTTTCCCTTAATTTTGTCATTCTTAGAGACAGACAAACTCTCCCTCCCAGGTATCTGGCACAGGATATCTGAGAGCCATAAATGCTGCCCTGCAGGAGAAGGGGGTTCTGAGAAAAACCTCAACAAAATGAGCATTTTAAACTGTTCACAGCAGTGAACACAGAGCACGTGGGACAGTCTGCTTGGAAACACCCCCCAGAAAAATTCACATTTCAGCTTTTGTGCATAGCAGGGAAAACAAAGTTACACAGCCTTAACTCCTCCAAAAGAATCCTTGTGGTGTTTACTGAGATCCTTCAGTGCTCACAGCTCAGTCAAGGCCCCTGGGATGTTCACACATCCAGAAATGGATCCAAGGACAGTCTCCCACCTCCAGGACCCTGACAAGCAACGTCACTGACTCACACCACACATCCCAGCCAGGAAAAATCTGCATTACAGCAGATTAAAAACCAGTCCTGTACTCAATTCACACTTCAGCTGAGCGTTTCTCCACCATTTAAGTGGAATAACGCTCAGGATCAAAGGCAGCTATGAATAAAAGGCACTAAAATTTATGCCCAAGAGTGCTAAAACTGGTGTCTGTCACAACAGGGAAGGTCAGGCAGCAGGAGCCGCAGAGGAATGACCAATTCTTGTGACAGAAGATGACAAACAGCCATCAAATGGTAATTACTGCCCACGCCAGCTCCCACTGACCTCAACTGACTGAGGAGCCAGGGAGGGGTGATTTATCTTCAAAAATATATATATGTGTGAAAAATATGTCTGCAAGAGAAAATAAATCACATTTCTGGCTTCCAACAGCATTGACAGATCGTGAAGCAAACAGCCCAAGTAACTATAAAGTGCATTCCACCCCTGAGATTACAAAGCAAGGCTTGAACTGCACCAAACTCCCCTGCAAGGGAGCAGGAAACTCCTCCTCACAGGAAGGTTATGTTCAGTGGCATCAAAAGATGTTGTGATAGAAAGTGTTTGATTGGAGCAAACAACAAGGCTTTAATTAAAGGAAAAGACAAAGTTTGGAGGAGTAAAGCATGAAACTGGTATGTTTGCATTTTGTCTCATCAACTGTATCCTGAGCTATCATTTAAAATATTTAAGAACCTGAGCTATAGCTTTCTGTTTATTAAGGTTTTGGGTGTTTGTTTTTTCTTTTTTTTTTGTTTAACTGAAGTATGTTGTGCTTAATTTTAAAAATCCAACATCCACCCAAGGGTCCCAAATTGCCAAAAGCAAAGGATTAAGTGTGGGCACAGAAAGAGGAATTTTTCAGCCCTAAGAGTTGATAAAGAAAGGAGCACTGAGCAGGGCATTACAGAAATTGCACCAAATCCCCATTTACCATTCAGGAACACAAAACAAACACCTCTGTGAGCTGCACTCAGTCTGCACACATCAGAAAAATGAGGGGGCCAACACTACAAGAATTAGTGGTGGAAACAAAGGAGAAAGCAAAAAAGATAACATCAATTTGTCCTGAAAAAGCTTTTTTCTAACTGTACAAAAGGTGAGATATCTTAAGATAGCATAAAAATGTTACAGAGTAATATTCCCTGGTATTACTTTGCTTTAAAGGCTGTATTAATCATTCTGAACTCCTGAATGAACCCAAACTACATTTAACACATTTCCAGCTTTATTTTACACTGGCTTTTAAAAAATAAAACCTTAAATCCTAACTGTGCTTTTTCAATAAAAGCAGACAAATTGCAGAGGTGAAAGCAAAGTCTTTTGTAAATTCTCTGGTATTAAAAGACACCTGAAGGTTTTCCTATTTGCCCTACAATGAAAGTGGATGATTTGAGTATTCAGGTAGATTTTAGTCCTCTGCTACTCACCCAGAGGAGTTTCTAATTTCTACACCTGAGGCTAATGGAGAAGCAAAAGAAAAAAGCAGTGTTTGAGTCAGGAGTTGCACCTGAGAACTGTTAAATACAATTACTTCATGTGTGCATTAACCAAGGGTAGATCCTCTTACCTTCACCTTGGTTTTGTTATTCCTGGTCTCACCAAGCTTGAGTCTGAGTTCTTTCTCAATATTTTAATTATTCTGTTACCCAAACATTCCCACAAAATTAATTTCCTGAAAAGAGAAGAAGCCTGGAAAAAATCTCAGATCTGAACAGTCACCACCAAGCTAAAGGAGGAAATCCAGCTCAAGGTTCCTCCTGCCCAGTGATGCTCTAATCTTATTGATTAAATCCACAAATGTGACTTTTATCACAGGATTAGCCCAAATCCCCCAAGTTCAAGTAGATAGAAAGGATTTATCACCACTTTCTCTTCCAGAGGTGAGACAGCTCCTTTCACTCCTCCTCTCTGGGAGCAGCAAATTCCTGAACCACACAATGGCTCCCCTGCAAACTCCTCCATGCCCACATAGGGCATCTGCTGAGGGTGAGAGAACCCTAAACCAGCCTCTGGAACCCCTCAGGGTGAAATCCCTGCAATGCCAGCCTGGTTCCCTCTTCCAAAGTCAGGACACAGAGAGTGAAGGGCCACCAAGCCTTTCCCAGCCCCAGCAGGCACCCCAGGTTTCACACCAGGTGGCAAAGGCAGCAACGTGTCCTGCATCACACTTGGTGTCTCACCACCCACCACCCAGTGGGGATTAATTGATAAACTGAGGAAACTTCAGAAATTAATTCAACCAGTGAGAATTGATTAATAAGCTGAGGAAACTCCAGAAATCCAGAACAATCCCAAAGCTGGGGCCTGGTGTCTTCCCAAAGTGCAACTTCCCTGCTGGCAGAGCTTGAGGAGGACAGAAGAAGATGTTCATTTGTCCTTTATGCACTCATTACAAAATACAGAAAGAAATAAAATCTGGAGAAAAGGAGGCTCAAGGGGACCTTGTGGCTCTGTGAAACTCCTGACAGGAGGGGACAGCTGGGGGAAACAGGCTCTGCTCCCAGGGAAAGCAAAAAGAAGAAATGTTGCACCAGGGGAGGCTCAGGGTGGACATCAGGAGGAATTTCTGCATGGAAAGGGTGATTTGGCATTGGCAGGGGCTGCCCAGGGAAGTTTGGAGTGCCCATCCCTGCAGATGCCCAAGGAAGGACTGGAGGTGGCACTCTGGGCTGGGGACTGGGCACAGCCTTAAAGATCTCGGTGCTCTTTTCCAACCTGAACAAATCTGGGATTCTGTGAAATGAAGAGTTCTGGCTGAAGCTAAGATTTCCAAGAAGCAAGTTCAGTTTCTTGCTTTCCTTCCTCCCCCCTTTCAAGGCAGACACTTTATTTTCAGGGAGCTAATGAAGTGAGCTGCTCAGTCACCATTTACCAGCTCTCCCCCCTCCTCCAGGCTAATCTGTATTCAGAGTAGTTCACCACCAAGTACTGAGGGTATAAAGCTGAAACTAGTGCTAAAAAATATATATATACACACCATTATTGACTCTAACAGCATTATTAATGTGCCATAATGCACAGCTAACAAGAGGCACAATCAAGAACATCCAAATTGATTTTTAATATTAAGAAGTCCATTAAGTGAAACACCCTGGATGCAAAGAGTAATCACATCACCCCGAGCTCTCAACACTGGCTCTTGCAGGAAAGGCAAGATGCTGATTTAGACTAACACAAAACATTGTCCAGAGGCAGATGTTTGGGCATCTGTCTTGTGGTAACTCAGAATCACACCAAGTGAGTTTTGATGTTCCCTCAGACCTCCTCCATTTCACTGGGGGACACTGAGGAGCTGCAACTTGGCTCCTGCTCCAGCACCATCCTCAGGAAGGCAAGGACAGCATCTGAGCATTGGCTGTGCTCACCCAAAAAACAATCTGTGCCTCAAGAAAGGATTTCTTTTCAGTGCTTGGCATTCCACACAACTCAAAACCACCTCTGTGATGGTGCTCACGGGGGTTTTTGGATTGAGGGAAGAGACAAGGATCTGACTCCACGTTTCAGAAGGCTTGATTTATTATTTTATGATATATATTACATTAAAACTATACTAAAAGAATAGAAGAAAGGATTTCATTAGAAGGCTGACTAAGAATAGCATAGAAAAGCATAACAAAGGTTTGTGGCTCGGCTCTCTGGCTGAGCCAGCTGACTGTGATTGGCCATTAATTAGAAACAACCACATGAGGCCAATCCCAGCTGCACCTGTTGCATTCCACAGCAGCAGATAACCATTGTTTACATTTTGTTCCTGAGGCCTCCCAGCTTCTCAGGAGGAAAAATCCTAAGGAAAGGATTTTTCATAAAAGATCTCTGTGACACACCTCTACACGTGGTTATTAGAAAATGTGCAAAAGTTTCAACACTGCTATGTAGAAAATGCCCCCAGGGGTCTACAGGACAGGGGAAGGCCAAGAGTTAAAGGCTGGAGAGAAGAGGAACTCAGCCAGCTCCTGGTCAGTGCTGGCAGAGCATCAAACATGCCTGGGGCTGGTGCTGAGTCAGGGACATCCTCCAGCCAAGGTCCCCAGGAGAGAAGTGACCAGAACTGGCAGAGCTGCAGCTCCACACCCACCCCTGCCTGATGTGTCCCCATCCCTGCCCTGGCAGCAGCACTGCACCCGCCCCATCCTATGCCAGCACTGCCAGGGACAGCAGAAACTCCATCAACAGCAGGGACAGCCCCAGGAGACATCCCAGATCCAGCCACAGAACCCCAAAAACTCCATCAACAGCAGGGACAGCCCCAGGAGACATCCCAAATCCAGCCACAGAACCCCAAAAACTCCATCAACAGCAAGGACAGCCCCAAGAGGACTCCCAAATCCAGCCACACAATCCCAAAAAAATCAACAGCAAAGACATCCCCGGGAGAAGTCCCAAAAACAGAATCCCAAACGAATCCCAAACAGAAGTCCCCCTACAGAATCCCAAAAACTCCATCAACAGCAAGGACAGCCCCAGGAGGACTCCCAAATCCAACCACAGAGCCCCAAAAGAGCTGGGGTTGGAAGGGAGCTCTGGAGATGCTCCAGTCCATCCCCAAACCACATCCAGGTGGGTTTGGAGTGCCTCCCTTGGAGAAGGAGGCTCCATGTCCTCCCTGGCAGCTGTTCCAGTGCTCTGCCACTCTCATGGAGAGGAGTTCCTCATGTTGAGTGAAACATCTCCTGGTTTAGTTTCTGTCCAACACACACAGGTGCACATCCCAAATGTCACAAGCTCACTCTTAAATCCAGCATGTGAAAGGGACTCAGAAACCCTCAAGCCCTTCCCAACACAGCACTCCAGGCTAAACCCACACAAATGATATCAAAGCTCCCCCAGGCCCAACCTGGTGCTTCAGGAGGCCACAGAGCTCCCTGTGAACATCCCTGAGGGATCAGCCCCATAAATCTTCAAGCCTCTCCTTTGCCAAGGCAGGAAATCCCTATGGCACTGAGCAGAATTGTGCTAAGAGGGTCTTTACTAAGCATTACTGCAGCAGTGAGCTTAATGGCACAGCTGTATTTTAATAGGCATTGCAATGACTATAAAATCAAGATCAACACACTGAAACTCCTCTTGCACTGCTGTGGAAACTGGAAAAAAATGACACAATTCAGTGCAACATCGAGCTGATGATGCAGAGCAAAGTGCCTAAAGCAAGGAGGAAATGAGGTGGTGGGAAGATGCTTTCATTTCCTACTGTTCTTCCTCCTCAGTGTTTCTGCAAGGGAAAACAAAACCAAAATCCCCCTGTTCCTTTCTCAGGAAAGCCTCTGGAATGGGAGAAAAAGGATGAAGGGAGTTTGAAGCTTTTTACACATCAAACCTTACTCAATTTCTTTTTCTTTGCCATCACATTACTGGGTTCCAACAGCAAGAGTACAGACCCCAAGTCAAAGAAAGCCCAAGGAACTTGTTCTGCATTCCCTAAAAGAACACCCAGAGAGAGGAATGACCTGCAGAGAGCCCCAGCTGGACCCAGCAACACTTTCCCCCTCTCTCCCAAAACAGCCAGGCTAGGGCAGAAATGGGAAACCAGCGACACTTCTCCTGAATTTGCACCTCACACCGGAATTAGGGGGAAAAAATCACCATGGGAGCGAGTCAAACAGCACTGAATGCACTCAAAGATAAGAGCAGCATTTTGCAAAAACAGGGAAAAATTGTTTTTCTCCAGAGCAGGGGCAATCACATGCTCGGGGCGGCTTCCAGCGGACTTGGCTCGGCCACTGGCCCTAACAAAGGGTCACTGTCCAGCTCCCTCAGCTCCAGCCTGGGCAGCTCTCACAGAGAGCTCACATCCCTGTAATTCCAACTTCCCCACCTCTGAGACTCCTGGCAGCCCACACCAATCTTGGTGCTCATTCTGGAGGAAATAAGGAAAAGTAACTGGTATGATCCCAGTATTCATTAAAGAGCCAGCATCACATTTTACTCCATAAATTCAGACTTCTGGGAAGGGAGAAATCCAGAGTAGAGGAAAACCCTAAATCTGTTTCCAGACCCTGAGCTCCACAATTGTGGCACAATAAGAACTCACCTGTTCATTCACAATCATTCACTTTATCATGAGTTAATTTTGTAATTCTAAAGCCTCTTCTAGCCTAATCACAGAATACTCTGAGTTGGAAGGGATCTACAAGGATCAACAACTCCAACTCTTGTTTTTTTATTATTATTTAAATTTATCAATGATTTTTAATACATATATAGTGTAATAAATTGGTATTTTAAAGTTGGTGTAGTCCAGTAATCAATCCCAGATGTACACAGGAATTCCCAGGTGAGAATTTGGCTCCCCACTGCTAAGGCACCCTTCAAGCCCACTGAAACACATCAAAAATAACCCTTAGACTTCCTTCCCTCGCTGCCCTGAGCCGCCAAATTGCCCTTTTTAATTCACAATAATTCAAAGCCATAACTCTTTCCTTCCCAAGCACAATCATCCAAGGAAAATGTATTTAAAACCCCCTTGATGGTCACATATTAAAGCCAGGAGGGTGATGAAGACGCCACTAACCCAGCAGTAACTCACTCACCTCTGCCGTAAGAAAGGGAATATTTGGATTATTCTTTCCCCCTTTTTGCAGGTTATTTTCCCAGCATCACTCCGAGGATTCCCTGCAAAGGGGGGAGGCACTGGCAGCCAGCACATGCCCAGGGCAGAGCAGGGCCAGAGGCAGCTCCTGGCCAAGGAGCAGAGCCAGGCTGTTCCTAGCACTGCAAATGGCAGCTTAAGGGGCTGATTTCCCTGCCATGGTTCCCCAAATCTGCTTCAATGTCTGTTTGGAAAGCTCCAACAGGCAGCAAAGTTTGTGCTAGACTGGACAGTGCAACTTTCACCTTAAAACATTTGCTTCCCTCACTGAAAAAATACTGCATTCATCTAAAATCAGTGGTTATTTCTGAACTCCTCAACTCATCTCCACTTGCAGCACCTCTGCCTCAAAACAGAACTATTAAAAAAAAATTAACGACAGCCAGCACACCCCATGTCCAGCAAACCAGCTTGTTTTTGATATACACATTTTGATATACACATTTGGCCTGGCTATGTTTGGTGAAAGCATCCTCTGAGACACCAGGAGCTCTCAGCAGTGGGACCTGTGCTGGAAAAGGTGGGGAGATTATTTGTGCCATTTTCCTGCAGGAATCTCACTCAGTCCTCTTGCTAAGCAGCCTTAGTGATCTGGAGAAAAACAATTTAAACTTTAAAAATGCCTCTTGCTCTATGAATGGCCCGAGAGCAAGAGGAAGCTGCTGCATGCAATGGTAACAACACAAATTCTGTCATATGCAGATGCAGCAAAGAGGGAAACAACTGTAGAACTCAAGATTTCATTAATGATCACCAACACTTTACTTTTCACTCAATTTAGCCAGGCATTTCTCAAAGCTGTCACTACCCATCTCCTGAAAACCTAAGCTGGCATGCAATTATTCTAGTTCCCCTCCACAAAATTATTTTATATTTTCCACATTTTTTATGTAATGATATGGAAGCATCCAGACAGCCCTTTACAAATATAATATATGAACTCCTGGTCTTAAAAGTTCCTATCCTGCTTTAAGATCAGCACACTGTGTTATATATAAATGGTATCACATCCAGGCTGTAAAAGCTTGCAGTTAGGCCAATATTTTAAATATTCAAGCCCTAAAAGTATTAAAACTGCTGGTTTTCAGCCAAGAACACGTTCACCTTCGTGTGCTCTAACTGTGGAAAGTGCAGCTGTTGCAGGAAGCCCAAACTGTACTTTCTGTGTTTAAGGCAAAAATCTGAACCAGTTCCATCACTCATCACAGCCCAGTAAATAAACAGAGGCTCCTCTGCAGCACCAGTGATTGATAAAAATCTGTTAATAAATCACTTCAAGAATACATTCAAGTAGAAAATCAAACCAGAGCTGAACCCACACAAAACTTCCAACAATGTCAGCAGCACCACAACTGAGTCATTCTCTCAAGTCTTGACTACAATGTGCTTATCTGGCTATATCCAGTCTTTATTTTTTGGGAATAAGAATTCCCTCCCCACAGAGCTCAAAGCAATATATTTTAGCATTTGAAGACTCAAATGATTCTTTAGGAAGGTTTGGGATGTTTTTCTCAAAAATACTTTGCTGATCTTAAAGGTCCTTTCCAACATTAATGATTCCAAGATCATCCAGTCCAACAGTCAACCCAGCACCATGGTGACCACCAAACCATGTCCTCAAATGCCACATCCACACGTTCTGGACACTTCCAGGGATGGAGAGTGCACCAGCTGCTGGCACCCCCTTCCCAGTTTGGCTGCAGCACTGGTTGAACCAAGCCTTTGTCATAATCTTGTGGGATCTCAGCATCTCAGGACTGATGTGCCGAGTCACCGAGACCACCCTTGGGGGGCTCGGGAGTCCTGGAATGTTGCCAGAAGTGTCTGGTGGCTGGACTTGGATCCTGCACGGGAGACGACGCCTGTATGAGGATGGGAGGATTGGGGTAAATGGTGAAGGGATAAGTTAATTAGAGTGTGAAACACAGGGTTTAGAATTTCGGTACAGGGGGGTCTGGAGAAGTAAGATGGAGGAATTGGGGCGTGTCCTGTCCTTCTTCTTCTTCTTGGCCTCCATCTTCTGTGGTGGTGGTGGCACTTTGGGATTGGTTATTACTAAAAGTGCACTGGTCAATAAGGGTGAAAGGTATTGGGGAAAATAGGTAAATATTGTATACGTAGTTTTGGGTATAAAGATAAGTGACCGCCCCGGGGGCTCTCAGTGTGCTCATGGCTGGCTGCTGTGCAGACCTCTGTCGGGCCAAGAGAAAATCTTGTAGATAAAAAACTAATAAACACTGAAGACCGAGAAAAAACCTGAAGACTCTTTTCGTCCTTTGGAGCGCGGGCTGCCCAAGGCCATCCCGAGCCTTTCCAGGCCATAAAAACAGCCGAGAAAGAGACAATCTCACACAAGCACCACCTCCATCAGCACCCCAAACTGGGATTGAGCAGGAGAGGCACCAGACAGAATCCAAAGCCCAACTCCCATAATCAGCACCTTAGAGACAGCTCAAGGCCTTATAAAACATTCCCTCACCCAGGAGCCCCTCCTGGAGCTCTGCAGGGCAGCAGAGCTCAGCATCAGAGCAATCCCGTCTAACTGCAGATGTCCCTATTACCAGATAAACATCTAATGTGCTTTTTAAATCCTTTTAGAGTCTTAGTTCCAGTCAAACGCTCAAGAACACAAATACAAATAAAGTGTAGTGTAATAAATACCAAAAGAATATCTGGCTCTGCATCAAAAAGTTTGGGGTTGGTGTTTTGTCCTGTTTGACTCACCCACTGTGGAAATCACTGGCCAAGAAATATCTCTGCACCACAAAAAATATCTGTTCTCATCTCCAGCCACTTCAGTATCAGCAAGGACAGCTGTTTCCTCACCAAAACAGCTCAATGACTGAAATCTCTGGGAAAAGGATCTTTATCCACTGCTTTGTCACATGTCACTAAATTATTTTTACAAAGGAGTCAATGGCAGCTGTTTGTGAGGCAGTCCCAGTGCTCCAGGAACTCTGAGCTGCCCCTGTGCACACTCCTGCCACGGCCTGCACAAAAGTTTGGTTCCTTTATGCCCAAATGTCAGAGAAGGCAATAAAATAGGCTCTCAAGTCGCCAGCTAAGATTCTTGGTAAAGAAAGTGATGGATTAATGGAAACACCAACACCTACCAGCCATGGCAAGAAAAACATAATAAGCAAGACTGAGGCAGTATAATAATGGGGGAAAGGGTGAGCAGGAAGGAAGGAATTCCTGCAGGGATGACAAGGCAACAGGTGATGCCTGCAGAAAATTGGTGGGAATTTGAAAGGACAAAATAAGAGAAATAAAGGAAAAAAAAAGGACTGGACATCAGGTAACAGCACCACAACCTCAGGTCAGATAGAGCACACTATAGGCTTGAGTACAAGCATTATTTTCTATATTAAAGCTACAAATGAGCCACAGATTGATGCAAAAGAACAATTCTCCCACAGCACCCCAAAGCAGCAGGAAAAAGTCAATCCAACAACAGCTGCTGGACACATCCTCAAAACAGTAATTAAAGATTTCTTGTCATGCTGATGTTAGTTTCCTCATACACTCCCACTTTGAGAGATTAACCTCCTATTTATCAACAGAAACATTCCCACAGGCCCTTATCTCCACTCTGCTGGCCCAAGTGACACATTTCACCATATCTCTGCACAGAGCAAGCCCTCCTTCAGAGGACAGCACTGGCAGGGCACTCCAAGCCACCCCCTCGGTAATCCCAGCCCGGGCAGGGCAGGATTTGCTCGCTGCACTCACATGCACAGCAGATTTTCCTGAGAGCGAGCGTCCTTTTCAATCCTCCACCATCTGCCTCAAGACTCACAAACTCCATTCTCATCAACAGCTTCCATCTGGCTCAGCACTGAGAGATTTCCTGTGGCAGGCTCTGCTACAGGAGCACTCTTTTTCTATTACCAGTTGCTTCCACTCCATTTCTGATCCACACACTCTGCATGAAGCAACTCCTCAATAAAAGCACCCAGCTCCCTGCCCTGAACCATCCCCTGCTGCCAACATTTCCTCCTGCAGACCAGCTGGCACATGAGGGGGATGCTCAAGGCTAAAGCAGCAGCTGGGAGGCAGGGAAGGTAAAAGTGGAGCTCCCCATCATCCTGTACCTCTGCCCACTCCCAGGGGCACCAGCACCACCAGGCTTGGCCATGGTCTCCCTTAATTCTGGTTTTTCCTTTTTATTCCATGTAGGAAAATCGGTAAAACCCTCCTAACACAACCCAGTTGAAGGCTTTTGGGTACAGCATGGTCTCATCTGTTCCTTGTTCTCTCAGCACACTCAGGCCATGTTCTGAGGTCTGATTTTTCCTTTTTATTCCATGTATGAAACTTGGGAAAACCCTAACATAGCCCAGTTGAAGGTTTATGGGTACAGTGTGGCCTCATTTGTTCCTTGTCCCTCTGGGACACTCAGACCCTGTTCTGAGTCCTGTTTTTTCCTTTTTATTCCATGTATGAAAATGGGGAAAATCCCTCCTACACAGCCCAGCTGAAGGTTTTTTGGTACAGCAGGGCCTCGTCTGTTCCTTGTCCTCCCAGGACATGGAAACATGTCTCAGGCCCTGTTCCAAGTTCTGATTTTTCCTTTTCATTCCATGTATGAAAATGGGGAAAACCCCCTTAACACAGCCTAGCTGAAGGTTTTTGGGTATGGTGCAGCCTCATCTTCTCCTCATCCTTCTCGTACACTCAAGCGCTGTTCCAAATTCTGGTTTTTCCTTTTTATTCTCTGCATAAAAATGGGGAAAACCCCCCATAACAGAGGCCAGCTGAAGGTTTCTGGGTACAGTGTGGCCCCATCTGCTCCTGCCCTCCCAGGACCCTGGGCCCTGGCCCTCCACAGATGTTATTTTGCGTTTTATTCCATCCAGCCCCCAGCCGGTGACGCCGGCACTTCCGTGCTTTGTTTGGATAAGCAGGAGGAGGAAGGCAGAGCAAACACAAACACCTCGGGCTGCACTTGCAGAATCCATCTGTGTGCCTCAAGAGCCTCTCAGGTATTCCAGATACCTGGGCTGGAACCCTGGAGGCTGAGAATTTCAGACTTTCTGTGTTGAAAGGCACGGACTCCAAGAAAACACCACATTTCAACTAAAACTGTAAAAAAAGCTTCCAAAATTAATTAATAACAATAAAACTATAAGGGATAGTTTGAATAGAAGTGTGTATCTCACATAGTAAAAAGCTTAAAGTTTTAAAACATAGTAATATACATAAAACTAAAATAAAAGTTTTAAAGCAGTAACTTTAAAGCTCATTCCATTGCACCCTCTGCCGTGGCAGGGACACCTTCCACTAGCCCAGGGTGCTCCAACCTCATCCAACCTGGCCCTGGACACCTCCAGGGATGGAAATACCAAATCAAACACCTTCACTCAGCCCCCTGACTACTGTCACTGCCATAAAGTGTAAAGCAGGAACTTCTTCACAAGTTTAAACAGTATTTTGTAATTAAACAAAAAAAGTCCACATTACATATTACAGCGTCCTGTGTGGGCCGCTGCTGGTGAGAGAGAGACGGTGAATCTTGTATCTTGATCAGAAGGCTTATTTATTAATATATGATATATAATACATTATTACTATACTAATAGAATATAGAGAGAGGTTTGCAGAGCTGCTAGCTAAGCTAAGAAGAGATAGAAAAGAACCCACAACAAAGTTGTGTCCAGGGACTCAGTCCCCCAGCTTGCCCTGGTGATTGGCCCTTAATTATAAACATAGAAAATGAGCCAATCAAGGTGAATCCTATTGCATTCCACGGCAGCTGATAACAATTGTTTACCTTGTCTTCAGAGGCCTCTGGCCTCCCGAAGACACAGAAATCCAAAAGGAAGGATTTCTGTGGAGAAATGTCTGCGACAATTACAGAACATAAGTCATTAGTTATTAAGTTAAAAATAAATTATTTACGTGTCACTTCTTAATTAGCTATTCCTTAAAAAAACTTATAAAAATAGATACAAAATATTTTTTCTTAGTAAAATACTGTAATATCCACAACTTATAGAACTGTAATATAAATAAGAAATAATAAACATCCAAATCCAAACACAAAATACCATCTCACTGTCAATCCCAACACAAACAAAAAGAAAAAAAAATCAACATTAGCTGTTTGCTCTCTCCAGTCCCAAGTGCCCACCCTGCACTGCCAAATGTCCCAAATTCTCCAGGAGGCTCTGCCAGAACCAGCCAGGAACCCCCCAGGCCAGGCCAGGAGGTTCCTCCTCAAGGGAGACAATTCCTGCTGCCCTCCCCACCTGGGACTCCTCAGGGAAAATGAGATTTTCCCAAAACCCCCAGGCCTGCCCAGCCAGGCAGCTGCTCCAGCAGGTTTCCCACCCCAATATTCAATAATTTCTGCAGCACATCCATAAAAGTGGCACAGCCACTGCAAGAGCAGAGATGTACAAACAGAGTGCCTCAAAAACCCAAGTGCCTACGAGCACAAACATTGATTATGTACAATTTTGCTGCCCTTCCCATTCAGAAATTACACAGCAAATCCTGTTCCACTCACTTGTTGGTATTTTCTACTGGGGGAACACAAAGACATTTTGCTACTCCAACACCCTCAAGGCAAAATCAGCCACCAAAACCCTCAGCAAACATGTTCTAAAAAGGGCTGTGCTGAAATAATATAAGCAGCACTCGAAATAAAGCAGCAGTGCTAAAAAAATACAAAAAAAAACCCAAATTCATGTATGGCAGCCAGTGGTTGCTGCAGTTCTCCACCCATCTGTTTGTTTTGTTACATAGAGGGTACATGATTGCACATAATAGTTCTCAATGCAACTATTTCAGTTTAGTTACAAAGCTATAGGGAGCAGAAAACTATTTCCAGAGATATTTCATCTTTCTGCTGATGGAACCGAAATGCAGCAACTGCAGCTTCTTGTATTACAAATCTTTACATCAGAAATCAGATTTAATGCACAAATTACATAAACATGGGTAGATAATTCTATAAATATATAAATGTTTGCACAGCCACAGTCTGAAAAGGGAGAGAAAATTTCAGAATTACAAGAATTCTCTCTTATTGAAGATTTTTTTGGTTTAGACAGGGTGTGATTTCAATTCCTCCCCCCCTACAAGCTAAGTGAGGAAAATATTCCAATAACTCATCAAGGAATTCATTAAAGCCTTACTCAGAAAATTACTATTGTCAGAACAGCCCTGGGGGTCACCACAGGCTAGAAAACAGAACTAAAAATGCTTTTAAGTTAAATAAAAAAGAAAAAAATCTGACTTGTCAGTGGTCCACCACCCTGCCAAAGAATACCCATAAGTAGGAGCAGCTCCACTGAGTATTTTGAGGAAGTTTTGAACTTGCAGGAAGTCAAAGGGGAGAGGCAAAACCAACACCTTGGGTGGAATAAATACTTGAAAACTGGATTAGAGGCAGTTGTTGGAGCTTCCATTCATCACCAGGAGCCAGCCCCAGCTATTTATCTGCAGCTGGACACATCCCCAGGTGTTTAACAAGAGGTATTGGATTGCAGCCCTGCAGGACCACACTGAAGGATTACACAAAGCAAAGGATCCTCCATGTGCTGCACAGCCAGCATGGGACAAACTCCAGGAACATCAATATTTAAAGGAAAAATTATCCCAGCCCTTACTCCTGTAGCTGCAAACTGACAGAGGGGCTTCCTGGAGAAGGTTTGATTTTAAGTTGCCTCCAATTTTTTTTCCCTTCCCTGAAAGTTTTGCCTTTGCAGAAAGGAAAATGCCTTTGTAACACAGAGAAACCTGTGCCAAGTGTGGCAGAGAGCCCAAAATCAGCATTGTTTGAGTGCACCTAAGTCAGGCATTTCCAACAGAAAACAAAGGGATAGTTACAAAACCCACCAAGGTGCTACCTGAAGTCAGACAATCCCACAATGGTTTGGGTTGAAAGGAAAGCTTAAAGCTCATCCAATTGCACCCTCTGCCATGGCAGGGACACCTTCCACTGTCCCAGAGTGCTCCAACCCCATCCAGCCTGGCCTTGGGCACTGCCAGGGATGGAAATGCCAAATCAAACACCTTCAATCAGCCCCCTGGCTACTGTCACTGCCATACCTGCATACCAGGTAAAGAGTAAAAATCACTTTTCTACATCCTCTTTTATCTTCTAGAATAAAGAGTCAAATCAGCAGCTGAAACCTCCCTAAGCCAACTGAAAACTTCCTTTGCAAAGTTAAAAAAAAGCTCTGTATTGTGGTCATAGGCAGCCCCTGCTGAAGTCAGTTTGTGCCCTATGAGAAAAAATAATTCCTGGAAAATCCCATCAGGAATCATTTCTCAGAACAATCCCAGATTGTAATGTTGTTGCTGACCTGGATGAAAACAAACAGGAGCCCACACTCCCTTCCACTTATCTGGTCAGGTTATCCCTCTCCAATCTGCTGTTTGCAACGAGTGTTTATTGGCAGAGAACAATGGTGGCTGCTGGGAGGAGCTGAGCACTGCAGTCCAGCTCGGGTCGCTCCTGCAGGAAAGGTGTGGTGCATCTCCAGCCCCTGCCCTCGGCTCCAGGAGCTGCCAGCACAGAAATGCAACCCTCAGCAAGCAGGGAATGGAAGGGTGCTGGAAAACAGAGCCATGGAATGGTTTGGGTTGGAGGGCATCATAAATAGCATCCAGTGCCACCCCTGCCATGGCAGGGACACCTTCCACTGTCCCAGGTGCTCCCAGCCCCAGTGGACACCTGCAGGGATCCAGGGGCAGCCACAGCTTCTCTGGGAATTCCATCCCAACCCCTCCTCACCCTCACAGACAACAATTCCTTCCCAATATTCCCATATAAACCCATTCTCTGTCACTTTAAAGACACCTCCCCTTGCCCTGTCCCTCCACCCCTTGCAGAGAGTCTCTCTCCATCTTTCAGTTCCTTCAGGCACTCTAAGTCCACCCCAAAGCTTCTCTTCTCCAGGCTGAACCATCCCAATTCTCTCAGCACTTCCTCCCAGCAGAGGGATGGAACAAACAACACCCTAACCTGGGTGTGCAGGGGATGGAACAAATAACACCCTGATCTGGGTGTCCATGGGATGGAACAAATAACACCCTGATCTGGGCGTGCATAGGATAAAACAAATAACACCCTGATCTGGGCGTGCATGGGATGGAACAAATAAAAAACCCTGATCTGGGTGTGCAGGGGATAGAACAAACATCACCCTGATCTGGGGGTGCAGGGTATGTAACAAATAACACCCTGATCTGGGTGTCCATGGGATAGAACAGATAACACCATGATCTGGGGGTGCAGGGGATGGAACAGATAAAAAACCCTGCTCTGGGCGTCCATGGGATGGAAACAAAAACCCTGACCTGGTTGTCCACGTGCTGGCTGTACGAAGCTGAACCTGCATGCGCTCACTCCAATCCTCTGATCAATGCAGCAGCAAATCTCCCATGGACATTTTACACTTGCACTTCTGCCCCACGGGCTGGGATGTGTCACAGCACAGCCCTGCTGTCACTAACAGCAGTCACCTGTCCTGCCAGGCAGTTCCAAACCTCACAGCACAGCAGCACTAAAATCACCAAGATGCATTCCTAACACCCATGTTTTTCAATTTCCTTCAAATGTTTCCTTCCCTGCTCTAAGGCACAAATGTGCACACGATCATCAGCTTGAACAAGAGTCCCCAATGCCACCACAGCTCCCGCAGCCTGGGCTGCGACTCCAGGGTTCCATAAAAGCTTTAAATCTGTCCTAAAGCACCACAGTCCCCTCTGAAGCAGCAGAGGAGAAGCAGCAGTGTTTGACTGAAGGATTTCCTGTGCTTTCACCAGCTCTCCTTTTAACAAATTCTTATTCCCCCCTTCAAAGCAACATTACAAGAGCAAAACTCAGCTGCAAAAATTTTAAGTCATGATCATTGTAACACTTCTTAGTCCACCAGCTCCTTAAAGCCCTCCTCTAATAATAAAATGCATATATTTCTGTGTACCTGCTGTGAAGGTATTTCCATAAACCCCTTTGGAAAAGCTATGCCAATCTCAGAGAGACTGGGATAACAATAAAACACCCTGACCATGAAGTGTGGCCAATGTCCCCATCTAAAATTAGGCTTGTTATTATTTGCCAAGTCGTGACACACAACAAAAACTCACCAGGAACAAACAAAAATACTGGAACTCACTGAATTTAGAAAAAACCTCCAAGGCCATCAAGTCAAAGTCCAATTCCCATCCCTACTTTGTCACCAGCCCAGAGCACTGAGTGCCACATCCAGTCCTTCCTTGGACACTCCAGGGATGAGGACTCAAGCTCAGTAACTGGGAAGTTCTCCTTTAACATCTGACCATCCAAAGGCACGTGGCACTAATCTTCAGTTTTACCATTTATTCATTAAAAATAAAGGATTAAACTACCATAGTAGTGGTCTGATTGCTCCATATGAGCACAAACCTTTAAACACAATGGCATTTTAAATACCATATTTTTTAACAGCAGCACCAGTTCTAGCTCTCAGTGCAGTTCTCAGCCCAAAGGAAAGGGGCAAAGAAGAGCAGAATTCAGCATTTGGAAGCTACCACAGCCACTGTGCACTGTCTCAGAGGTTCCAAATCAGCTCCTTACATCCCTTTTCCCCAGCAGAAGGAAAACCACCAAAATTACCTATCTCCCCTCACACTAAAAGCAGGGAACGGGAGGCTGAGCAGCCACACTCCACGGCCACTTTGTGACACTGAGGGGACACAAACAGCTCTCAGGGAGCCTCTGATGTGGAGGAAGCCCCACAGCCACATGATCCCCTCCACACAGCCACACTCCTCCCCACGGGTGAGGGATGAAAGGCAGGATTGAGGTGAAGGACAAGGCTCTGCAGCCCTGGGAGCAGGGAAAAGCCTCTCCAAGGAAGCTGATCCTGTCCCTGTTCCGCCTGGCTCCCCACATGTTCCCCTAACATCCGTGTGATCCCATTAGCTCCACACCCATTCCTGCTGCAGCCGAGCCCTGAGCGCTCTCAGGAAGCGGAGCTGAGTCACTCTCCGAACTGCCTGCTGAGATAATGCCTCTGCACACAGGCCCAGGGCAGCAAATCCACTGTGCAGGCATGCAGGGCACCCAGGAGCGTATCCCCAAAATCCCCAAATCCCACCGTGCCACCGGGAGAGCTCCTCAGCACACCTGGGTCCTACCAGCTGTCACTACAGGCCTCTGGGCATCACTGTGCCAAGCTGCATCACAGCCAGCACAGCTGCAGGTCTTGAGAGGTCAAGAAAACTCTGCACAGGGATATACACAGGAGGGGAGAAGGGATATAAATGTGTTACATAGGCACGCGTGTGCATTTTATACGTACACAACTCTATATACAGACACATTTCTGAGCTCCCACTGCTGTGACACAAACATAGCCACAACACACCTTCCTGATACTTCTGCTTGGGAAAGCCTGCACACAGAAATCCCAGAATATTTGGGGTTGGAAGGCACCTCTGGAGATGACCCAGTCCATCCCAGCTGTCACCTGGAGCAGGTGACACAGGACGACACCCAGGTGGGCTGGGATGTCTCCATGCCCTCCCTGGGCAGCTCTGCCAACCTTCATGGAAGGTTCTTCCTCATGGTGAGGTGGAACTTCTCCTGGCTTAGTCCATGGCCACTGCTCCTCACCCTGCCACAGAGCACCACTGGAATGATGGCCCCATCCTTCTGGAGACATTTGCATGGGTTGATGAGACACCCAAAGCATTGTACACTATGTTTCACTAAGTCCCATTAGCATTCCTGTTAGGGATTTTCTCCCTGGCAGACAACACTGAGTCAACATCAGCCCCACGACTGGCCATGGCAAACAGGAAGAAAAATATTCCAAAGTCTGAATTTTCAGGTTAACAGCAGCATCTCCAGTTCTGTTTGGGACTACACAACTGTTGCATCAATTCTCCACAATCTCCAGCTCTCACAAGCAGCAAAAAATAAACCATCAGAAAACTCACAAAGCCCTTTCCTAACAACATAAAGGTCCATAAAACACATAGAACCAGACAACATTTCTTTTCTTTAGGAGGACACCCAAAAGAAGCTAATCCTCCCAAAGCAGCCTCTAACAGAATGGCACAGGTCAGTGAACCCAATGCTCAATTAGCTCTAAATCTGATTTACGTCCTTGCCACACTTCATCCACTTTCACCCCTCACATCCCTATCATGCAGAGAGAAATCCTCCAGTTTGGTGAGGATCTCAGCCTCCTAGCAGGAAAAACAAAACAGTCTATCAGAGAAACATAAATTATTATAAAAGCATTACAAACTTCTCTGCAAAGCAGTGGACACACAAAATACCAACTAAGCACATCCCCTCAGGCTTCCTCAAAAGGGGAGAGGTTTTTTATTCTTAAATTACATTTAAATCCAGTTTTGTTACCACACATGCAATCCCCCACACCGGAGATGCAAGTACACTTAAAGTATATTATGGTAAACAAGGAGGTAAATTTCACTTTTTCTTTCATGTCACTTTCAAATCAATTTCAGTTCAATTTCAAGACATTCCTGGAAAGCGGCGGGGCAGTCACCCCCACCACAGCACAGACACGGAGTTCCTGCAGAAGAGGAACTTGCTTTCGAGTGCCACTGGGCTGTAACATCAGCTTGTACTACGTGACAATTCAGTCATTCCGAAATACCCATCCCACACCACCAGGCAGATAATTTGGAAACTTCACCAGGGACTGCCATCATTGGATTTCTGCTGCCCTGTGCTTGTCCTGCATCCTCAGTGCTGGAATTACCCACAGGTCCCACACGCTGGAACTGAGATTTTCTAATATTTTTTAAAAGCCAAGCTATGGTTTTCTAAAGAGACGCACACAGAATTTAAAATTAATTCCTTCAATTCGCTCAGGTTTTACTCAGCCCCAGAAACTCCCTTCTTCCTGCTGCCTTTGTTTATGAAGTTCAGCTGTGCGTTTCTATGAAAAGTTGTTCCTCACAATCAATCCAGCCCAAGGACTGTGGGAGGCATTGAACTTCACGTTTCCAATTTGAATAGTCAGATTTATTATTTCCTTCCTCCAGACAAACGCTCATTCACACCAATAAAGTTTTCTGCGCCGAACCCCAAAATAAAAACTTTTGCTGCAAAAGCAACATCTTTAAATTAATTCCGGGCCCTCCCGGCCCAAACCTCAGTGGGGTCTGGGCGGTTTAGTCCCAGCGGGGATGTGCGAGCCACCAGCTGGGAACAATCCCCCTCTGTTCGAGACTGACGGACGGAAGGAGCGCGATAGGAAATGGATCCCAGAGAGCCCTGATCTGTATGAGCATCACACTCCGGCAGAACCCCGAGGGACAGCACTCGGGGCACGGCTGGGCTCCCAAAGCCAGCCTGGGAGCGCGGGGAGAAAGAGCCCGACCTGAACACAACTCGGAGCTTCTCCGCTCCGCAAGCGCTCGGGGAGCGACGGGACCGCAGCGGAGCGGAGGGAGAAACGCAACTTCTCCCAGCGGGGCACGGCGCTCCCAGAGAGCTCCTCAACTTCCCGGGAGCCGGGCGGGGGAGGCAGGAACCGGAGGGGACTCGGGGGAACACCGCGCTCCATCCCGGCCGGAGCGGAGCGGGAGCCGGGCAGGGACGGGAAGGCCGCGGCCGGGGGGTGCCCCTGAGCGCAACAGGCGGGAGCGGGGCGGGCGCGTCCTCACCTACGCCGTACTTCTCCTCCCTTTTGGTGGGCACCCAGCGGGTCATGGCGCCGGGAGCCGCCGGGATGCTAGAGCCCCGCTCCCTACGCCGCCATTTTCCGACCGCGGGACGGGAAAAGTTTCTCCCGACGGCGAAGTCATGTGGTGCGGGCGGAGCCAGCCCGGCCCGGCCCGCCGCCCCTCAGCGTCCCCTCCGCGCCGGGCCGGCTGCGGCCGAGCGGCTCCACACAAAGGGAGCGCCCTCCTAGCCCCGGTTTTACTCGTGGTGCCTCTCCGCCTGTTCCCGGTTGTGTCCCAGGGCGCCCAGTTAAGTCGCAGGTGTACCTGGTTAAGTCCCAGGTGCGCCCGGTTGTGTTCTAGGTGACTCCCCGCCTCTCCCCGGTTGTGTCCCAGGTGCGCCCGGTTGTTCCCCAGGTGCCTCCCCGCTTATCCCCGGTTGTGTTCCAGGTGCACCCGGTTAAGCCCCAGGTGACTCCTCGCCTATCCCCGACTGTGTCCCAAGTGCGCCCGGTTAAGTCCCAGGTGCACCCGGTTATGTCCCGGGTACCTCCCCACCTATTCCCGGTTATGTTCCAGGTGCCTCCCTGCCTATTCCCGGCTGTGTCCCAGGTGCACCCGGTTAAGTCCCGGGTACCTCCCTGCTTATTCCCGCTTGTGAAAAATGCGTATTTTATGATTGGATTTTTGCAAATATTAAAATGAATATTATATGTGTTGTGTTAGAAAGTTGACGAGGACCAGACAGAATCCTGTATTTGAATGGAATTTATGCATCATGTATGAATATGCAACAGGTTATTGTTTTTAAGGGTTAATCCTCTGTTAACGTGGGTCCTTTTTCGGGCTCATGCTGCCCAGAAAAAGGTACCCGGATATTCGTAACTCTTTGCCTCTATTGTCTCATACTGTCCTAATTCAAATTGTCCAAATTATTATTACTCTAATTGTATTAATATTTTATAACTATTTTATTACTATTAAACTTTTAAAATTTTAAAAACAAGTGATTGGCGTTTTTCACACCGGTTATGTCCCGGGTACCTCCCCGCCTATTCCCGGCTGTGTCCCAGGTGTGCTTGGTTGTGTTCTGCCCCAAGTTTCTGGCTGCGTGCTCCCCAGCTGCGTACCTTTAAAACACGGGGGGTTTTGCCAATGTTTGATGGCTGGAGCACAATACGTGTTTGGAGGTTGCTGTGCAGGAGCTGAATGAGCGTAGACAGTATGGAAAAGGGGAATTCTGTCCTTCTGCCCTGCTCAGGTGAGGCCCCACCTGCTGAGCTGCCTCCAGCCCTGGGATCCGACATCAAAAGGATTTGGAGCTGCTGGAGAGAGTCCAGCAGGGCATGGATACACCCAAGGGCTGGAGCCCCTCTGGAGCCAGGCTGGAGAGCTGGGGGTGCTCACCTGGGCAGGAGCAGCTCCAGGGAGAGCTCAGAGCCCTGCCAGGGCCTGAAGGGGCTCCAGGAGAGCTGCAGAGGGACTGGGGACAAGGGATGGAGGGACAGGACACAGGGAATGGCTCCCAGTGCCAGAGGGCAGGGCTGGATGGGAGATTGGGAACGAATTTTTAGCTGTCAGGCCCTGGCACAGGGAACCCAGAGATGCTGCCCCTGAATCCCTGGCAGTGTCCAAGGCCAGGTTGAACAGGGGTTAAAGATTATAAACCTTCTGGTTTCTAAACCCAAGTCCAAAATCTTTTTCAAACCTAATATCTCCTGGCTAATTAAGTGTGGAATAAATGATTACAAAGAATGAGCAATGGAAGTGAACTTCTGGTTCCCAATCCCTGTAGTCTTGGAGACATCCAGGACTGTGCTTTAAAAAAATAATAATTTAAAGCCTTTAGGAAACAGAAAATAAAGTGTGTAAAAGTAAGAAACAGCAGAGGGCTAACACTTAAAAGGAATAAAGAGAAGTGAAATGACTGACTGGCTGTCATTTGGTAGGATTAGTCCTCTGCCAAAGGGGAAGCCCTTTAGCACAAATTTAAGGATTAAGATAGATCCAGGGTTCAATCTTTTCCTCCTTATTTTCTTGTGTTGTGTGGATGGCAAAGGACCGGTTTCTGCAAGAGCATTTTGCTGTCAGGTTTTGAGATCAAGTACTCAGAGCCCTGAATGAGTCTGCTCCCCTCTCCATGTCCTGTTCCCACCCTTGGGATTGGTTTCCCAGGACATCACCAGCGTGTTCAGACTCATCCAGGTTTTGTTGTAGCTGCAGAATCCCAGGGGCTGTGACGAGGCAGCTGCTGCGCCTTTGTTCCCTCTGCCCACGAGTGAGGACATCAAAAGGTTTGCAAAGCCAAGGCTTGTCCTCGTTATCCTGAACTAATGGATCAATGATTTAGAGCCTTCCCAAAGACAACTTACAAGGGAGCTCTTTGATTTCACACCTTTATTTCCATGAGGGAAATTAAAGTGAATTGACTGAAATACTGGATGTGTTCCCTCTGTGCCTGTAGTCACCTTTGCTTTCCCACAGCAGGGAAAGTGAAAAGCAATAATATTTATTTCCAGCTATGAGTATTACACCCTTTTATACAGCTGGTGAGTTATTTTTGTGGTGCTCCTAAATGTATGCAGCAAAACTGCCAGAGCTGCTCAGGCCTCGGGTGCTTTAGGGATTTTTGAGGCTATTGCTGGAACAATCTGTAAATCTGGAAGCTGATTGACTTTTCATTTACATCACTGATAGCCAGGAATGACTTCTGTGGAACCGTGGTGGCTTTGCAGGTCCAGGGTGTGAGAGGGGACACAAAGCAGGATGCTGATGTTAATTTAAACCTGTAGTTAGTTAATAAATGAGTTATTGCTGCAGTCTGTCCTTTCTGGGCCTCAGGGTTCAAAGCTGAGATGTGTTTGTTTCTGTTCTGAGGGAGGCCAGGGGAGCACTCGTGTTTCCCTTCATGAGAAATGTGCTGCTGCCAAGCTTCCCTCAGGTGTTACCCAAGAGTTAAATTAAATTCCCCCAAAATTTGGCACCGCTTAGTCCCAGCTTACCTCTATATCTGCACTAAATGAGAATTATATGGACACCAAAGATCAAGTACAAGCCTAAGGCAGGAAGCAGCAGGTTCAATAAAATGAAAGTTAAAGAATTACTTATAACTTCTACGTATTAAATCCATTCAATAGCACAATTTATGTTGATGTCAGTGGAAAGAGGTTTGCCCTGTTGTCTGATCATGGTCTGGAACAAATATAACCCAGCTGATCCTGTGACCACCATAAAGCCTCACTGCTACTGATGAGGGTCTATATTCACTTTACTGCTTTCCACATTCTCATTTTAATGAAAACCTGTTACAAGTAGAGCTAATGCTATTAAAATTTTGATAGCCAGTAAAAAATGCTTCTAATTCACAATGCATAAATATCCGAATGCTGGGGTTTTACAGCTAGGAAAAAATGGTAATTTTTGGACTGTGATATGGAGAAAATAAAAGATTTTTATTTTTTCTCCAGCAAACATAATATAAACTGTCCTGAAAGAAGCATTTTTCATTAAACTGTAAAATGTTCAAGCTGACATATTTTACATGCTTAGACATAATATATTTCTTTGCACTGTGCATGTGGGTTTTTCATTTATTAAGAGGAAACAGGAAAATGCTTCTTTCCATAAAACCTGAAAGTTTTATCACATCCTTATGTCAGCTCTTGGGGTTCTCATCTGATTTTTTTAATGCATCACACAGAATTGGAGACACTTCTCTTGGAGCAAAGGAACATTCCTTTTCATTCCTTAGTTCCAAGAAACCCAAATGCAGCATTTGGCCATGAATGGTGTTTGAAATTCTTGTCACAGCATCTTTTCTAAAAGGATGAATGGAAACAGAGCTGCTGCCCTGCTTGAGACAGATTTGCAATAAAAGCAGAGATATTCCATCAATGTACAGATATGATCAAGATTTGTTTCATGGTTATTGCAGATGACTACACCAGGGGAATGTTTGTTCCATCTCAGTTAAATATCACAGATATTTGTAGTCATTTCTTTGCATTGACAGGCCTCGTAGGTAAATTCAGCATTTTCAGACAAAACACATAAGTAGTTGTTGTACACCCACAGTGCAAATTCTTCTTGGAAATTTTCCTCCCAGGAGGAGATGGGTGGACTTATAAAAAAATAATGTAATATTTTTTGGCTTTTCTCTTTGCATTAAAGATATTCTGTTGGAAATGTTGTGGCTTCCACTCCAGCTGCTGATCATTTATTTTTGCTGTCATTTCCATGAGGGGGCAATGACCTCTGTGTCTGGGACTGGCTGCATGTTCCATGTTTGGTTGTGCACAAAATAAGAGGATTTTACACCTGGTGGGAAGAGGCTTTTAATAAGTGCTCTGGTTTAAAATCTATTGCAATGAATCAGAACGGAAATAAAATTAAATTTATGAGTTTGTGTTACAAAAATGACTTCAGCCTTGGCTTAACATAGAGCTGTTAAATGTCTGATTAGCTTGGGGGTCTCTTGCAGGTGGAAGTGAATTTCGGGGAGAATTAAGAAGCCAAATCTGCATTTCCTTTGATATCCCTGCTCCTTCTGTCAGCCAGGGTGTGGCATTCACAAACCTGGACAAAGCTGGAGGGAAGTTCTGTGGTTTTTGCTCAGTAATCTTTCCTCTTCCTCTCACTTTCACAGAAGCATTTTGATTATCTCTGAGTGTGCCTTCAGCTTTCCTTCCAGCAGGATGGCATTTGGGATGCCCAACGTGCTGCATGCAGGGCTGCACTTGCCAGCAGAAGGGTTCAAGGGCAACATTTGAATTTATTTAGCTCCTGGGATGTCATTGCACTGCTTTAGGATCTTTGGGAAGGGTTAAAGAGAGCATCTCTCCCTCCATCAGCAGTTTCTGCCTCCCAGCATTTGAATTTTTATAGTCAGAGATTATGGGGCTATTAGGGATTTAGAGGGTGATTAATTATGTCTTTCAGAGAGAAGTCCAGAAAGGAGCTGAAGATACTAATTTATTAAGTAATATTATTTTATTAAACTGTTTATGTCTTAGCCTAAAACATGGAGCTTGGCTGTACATAATGAAAGGGATTATTTCCTAATTTATGTTCCTTCACACTGTGCTGCTCTAAGTGATAGAAGACGAGGAATCTTCAGAGGGGTTGGATATTTAGATGTGAATGTGGGAACATCTCCCAGGTGCTCTTTACAAATGCACAGGGGTTCCCAAAGTGATGTGGTTTTGGAAGGATGGGATTGTTCTGGATTCAGCTTTGTTTATACCCTGGTATTTCATCCTGTAGTCTCTAATAAAAAGTGCTTTACAATGCCTCAGTAAATGGAAGCAGCTTCATGTCTACAAAAGTGGGAAATCTGATTTCTGACCATGCCCGGGTGTGAGGTTTTGCATTCTTCAGGGAGATTTATGGTGGGTCAGTGCTATCACTGTGTGCTCTGAATAAACACCATTTACATAAAGAGCAGATCTTTTGTCAAAACCATCTCAGGCATCACCATCAGGACATTTTATGTGATGTCTTGGGCATTGGCTCATGAGCTCTTTCCCTACAGGGTTATTTTACCCCTCACCCTTCCAGGGATGTTCATTCCTGCAGGACTGAGGCAGCTGAAATCCTCTTGGCAACTGCAGGTTTCTCCAACTCTCTGCAGCCAGAAATTTCACCAAATCTAAATAAACTTTTTTATTCCCAGCTAAAGTACTTAGTAACAAGAAGAAGATAACCTCATTCACATGAGTGTTATGTTGTTAACTCCAAAAGAACACAAAAAGTTAATTTTTAGCAGTTCCTTTCACAAACTGGGCTTTAATTCTTGTAAATAGAAACAGAGTCAGGAATAGCTTTGCTAATTTTCCAGTCAAGCCCAAAGCAGTTCAGGGAAAGGTTTGTACAAATTAATCTAAAATACAAGTCAGAGTTCACTGTTGTGGCAACCTGCTCCTCTTTGCAACACCTGTGAATAACCAGCAGTACAAGTGTTTCTGTGGTTGTGAGGTTTTTCTGTTGGTGTTTACTGGTTCATTTTTCATATATTTGATATCTACACTCAAAATGAGATTATGAACTCAATTTACAAAACTCCCAGACAAATTCAAATATAACTGACAAAGCAAAAAGCTGGATGTAACAAGTCAGGGATGAATCATTCCCAGAGAGGCTGTAAAGTTTAACTATGTCAACTCCAACAGATCTTAAACCTGTGTTCAAGCTCACAGTGAAAATAAAGAGCATTTTCCAAAGATGTTTTCTGTGACTGTGTTCTGGTAAAGCTGTTACTTATTAGAAACCAAATAATGATGACACAGAAGAGTGCAGGCTGGAGCTGCAAACATCCATTATTCCTGGTAATAAGGCCCAGCACTCATGTTGCACTTAACATTTTGAAAGCACTGAACAAATATTAACTCTCTCTTGTGATCCAGGGAGGTTTCAGCATCTCCATTTGCAAGGGGGAGGCAGCTGAGCTAAGGCCAGCTTTTTAAAGTGTGACAGGCATTCAGAAATTGAGAAACTCACAATGCCAGGCCACTTCTGCTGCTGATGGGATTTTCCTGAGGCCAAAAGTGACACGTTGGCTGGGGCAGGGTCAGATTGGATGATTTCCTGGGCCTGCAGACAATGTTCCCTCTCATGCTTTGATGAACGATACGAGATGACAATGAGAAATGACAGAGAGGGGGAACATGATGTACTAGCACCTGTTAGGAGGTTTGAAAAACTGGTTTACTGGAATATGGAGTGTTTGAAGCAACGAGGAAAATGAGATTGTGAGAACAGAGAACTGGGCAGGATTCACAGAAATGGCTTCCTTGTATAAAATGTTAATTTCTGAATGAAAAAAACCATCCCATCAACTCTCTACCCACATTTTATCTATCTGAGCCCTTGGAAGACCAATTTAGGAAGGGATGGGAGGGTGCCCAGGAGGCTGTGTGTCGTGCTGGAAGCTGATACGGCTTTTGACAAGGGATTGATCCAGGGCAAACCCTGCTCAGGAACTGTGCAGCACTGGCAGGGTCTGGGGGCGAGTGGTACCATTATCTCTCCCTGGCTGCTCTCCAAAACTGGGTTTCTAAATGAATTTCTCACTGCACACTCTGGTAGGCTTTCCTACCAGCAGGATTGGTTTCCTAAAGAGTCTTTTAAAAGACTTTATCACTGTGCCTTAGGACAAAACCTTTGCTCTCCTCTGCCCTTCGATGGAGACTTCAGTTCAGGCACCCTCAGGGAGATGATGGGGTGGCAACTCCACACCTTCCACCTGGGCTGCCATGGTGGGTCCAGATCCTTCTGGAAAATCCCAAATAATTCTGTTCAACCTTGTAGCTCACAAATGACTGAAGCAGCTCAAACTGGCTTCTCCAAAATGAGGTTTGGTCTTCCCCTGGGGACAAAGAGCAAGTCAGAAACTCAGCCACTCGTTTGATCTTCTGTAAATCCTTCCCTGTGAGGGTGGGCAGCCCTGGCACAGGTGCCCAGAGCAGCTGTGGCTGCCCCTGAATCCCTGGAAATATCCGAGGCCAGGCTGGACACTGGGGCTTGGAGCAGCCTGGGACAGTGGATTCTTTGCTTCTTTTTTCCTGCCAAGGTCAGGATTAAATGTGTGAGAGGCTATTTCTTGTTGGGACTCAGATGTTTATGAGTTCTTATCCATGTTACAGTCTCACAAACCCTGAGTTCTGCAGCACTTTAGTCTAACAAACTCAAAATGGAGCCCCATCTCTCTCTCTACAAGGCCTTTTAAGGATCAACTGTCCAATTAAGAAATTACATCTAAATTATTTTTACTTTTAACCTAACCAATAACCCATGCCCACAATGTGGACTTTGTTATCCAATTACAAAATAATAAATAATTACAATCTCCAAACCCATGGAGAAGAAGGGGAAGGAGAAGGAGAAGGAGAAGGAGAAGGAGAAGGAGAAGGAGAAGGAGAAGGAGAAGGAGAAGGAGAAGGAGAAGGAGAAGGAGAAGGAAAAGGAGAAGGAGAAGGAGAAGGAGAAGGAGAAGGAGAAGGAGAAGGAGAAGGACCAGCCACTGCCCTAAAACCTCCATCTTGCTTCATATATATTACTGTATTCTAAGCCCTTAAACTCTAAGTTTCCACCCTGTGACATTACACACTTCTATTCAACCTCCACACTCACAATCCCAATTATCAATCAGTTTTTGAAGCTTCTCCACAGCCTCAGGTCAGTGCAGTGTTCTCCTTGGGGTCAGTGCCTGGCAGCACAGAAAGTCTGAAATTCTCAGCAGCCAGGGCTCCAACAGAAGGTGTCCCTGCCCATGGTAGCAGAGGGAACTGGATGAGCTTTCAGATGCAGGGTTCCTGGAAAGTGCAGACAGTATTTGCTGTGCTCGGCACGAGGCTCAGCTCTCCACGTGCAGCACGGAGCTGTTTGGAGTTGCTGCCAGTGAAACAGCGCCTCGTTCCTCCTTGGCAAAAAGACAGCAGCTGATCTAATGCTCAGTGCCTTCCTTTTGTCTGGCTTAGGAAAACATCTCAAAATTCTCTCCTGTCATGTTGGAAAAATGTCACATTTTTATTTGTAGCAGGCTCCTGCACTGAGTCAAACACAATAAAGCTGATATCTGTATTCCTGAGCTTGCTCTGGCTCTGCCCAAACTTCAGCTTACAAACTATTTATGTGGAGTTGTTTGGAAATGGAAAGTTGTGAGTGCTGTTCCTGATTCTGTAATCAAAAATTGTTTGTGTCAGCCACAGGAACTACTCACCAATGTGTGTTGACAGTGGTTGAAATGGAAATACAGAATCTCTTGTCTGAAAAGGAGAAAATCTTCCTCCTCATCAGAGGCCTCCACCTGAAAAACATTGATTTACTTGGTTGACAGAGAGAGAAACACTGATAAAACAAACTGTGTTCCAGGCCATTTTCAATGTTCATCATCTATCTGTCTATGAAAATGTACTTTTATCTCTAAAATACACATATTTCTGCAATAAAAGTATTAATATTCTGGACGGGAATCCAATTTTATCTTTAGGCAGCGTTTGCCAGGGATTGTTAAATCATATAATGGAAGCTTTGTCTAGACACATTTCTCAGTGGCCAACTATTTTTTTTTTAACTTTGATTGTTTTTAATGTATTTCTTGGAAGAAACGGTCCTAATAAATTTGTTTACAACCTTTTCTGGAAACTATGTCAGTTTTATAATGTTCAACTCTGGTAATAATTTTTCTAACCCAAGACCCCTATTTTTGGAGTCTGAGTCTTCTCCCAGAGAGCCCTCAGCTGAAAGTTCCCTCAGATTGTTATTAAAAAAGTTATTAGGGTTTGATGGTTTTTTTGCAAGTGAAACATTATCAAGTGTATTACTTGGAAAGGAGCAAAGCTTTCTTTCAGTGACTGCAGGATGCTTCCATGTGATGATTTTTACTATGAGTTATTAACATAAATTGCCTGGGTGTATTTCACAGTGGAAAATCCAAATTATGACCATTATCAAAGCCAGGACAGCCTCAGCACCCAGGCAGGGACCAGGACATGGCTTTAAACTCTCAGCAGTGGTTGGAACAAAGGGCAAGATATTTTTGTGCAGCATTTTTAAAGCTGCTGCCTTTGTCCTGTCGCCCCTGGCCTTGGTCCAAGCTCCCTGAAATCAATGGAAAGGCTCACGTGGATTTTGGGGGATTTAGCTCTGGCCCAGCTCTTCAGTGAACAGGTTTCAGGTTTTGGACCTCTCAATCACAGGCATTCAAGCAAGCCTGACAAAATGCTTTCCACAGGGCTGCAGGTGCTCCTCCTGAGGCTCATAATGTCACATTTGCCTTTGTGTCTCAATGCTCTTTATTAATGAAGTATTATTTTCTTCCACTTGCCAGGTGTGCACCTCAATCACCTCAAAGCCTTTAAGAAAAGAATGCCAGGATGGTTCTAAAAAGCTGAAGTAGCTGCATGAAGCTGGATTTTCACCAAAGGCCTTGAGTTCATGTAGGACACCTTTCCTTGGTTTGGGTTGTTGGGGTTCAAAATTAAGATTCAAAATTAAGTTCAAAATTAAGATTCAAAATTAAGTTAATTTTTGAATCTTCCCCTGCAGCATTATCCTGTTTTAAATTTAATTCTGTGTAAATCCAGTCTGTTGTCTGAGAACTTCTGCATCAGTCGGAGAAGGAGAAGTGAAACTCGTTCATTGGGTGAATAAAGCAGAAGGATTCCTGGCAGGATTTGGAGTCCCTGCCTCCCACAGCTTTGGGGGATGTTGGGAGCTGTCCCTGCCCTGCACACAGGGGGACGGGGGACACAAAGTGCTCCATGGAGGCTCCCAAACCTGCCCCAGCACTCGGAGGGAAAATGTCCCTTTGCAAGGCTCCAGTCACCCCAGTATTCCCTGCTGGTGCTTGCTGGGAGGGCAGCAATCCCTTGGGTTGCTCTGGGTCCATCTGCTGGGACATTTCCAAGGACACTCCGTGGATGACATCACCTCTGCCTACAGGAGGGAGTGTGGTTTCCATGGCCACACTTCCATCCCCTCCATCTCCCTGCCTCTGCTGCCACCTTAAACACAAAGGATTCACTTTCCAATTTAGAGAGGTCTGAGCTTGTGCATCTCAAAGCTGTCACACTTTGATTGTTCTTTCAGTGCTTTAAAAACTCAACTTTTAGCTCGACTGCGGAGCAAGAAATATTTCTTCCTTGAACTCTCTGCATTTATACAGCCCCTCTGTCTTTAGATTAGACAAGCAGATACAAGAATTGTCTTGTAAAATTGTAGTTTCCCTTTAATAAGCCACTCTGACAGGCAATTATTCATGCAGTCTGCTCGGTGCTAAATGTTTTTTCATGCTGTGCACCCCTGTCTCTTGATTGCAGGAATGCACTCCTGTGAATTATAATTATGAGTAAATATGAACTGGTGTGCAGGAAATTATTTACTAGGCCTTCCATTGCTACATGCTATTCATTCTCCTCTTCTAACAAATAACATGGATTTTTTTCATTCTGTAGGTTTTCAAGTTATTTTGACAGAAGCTGGTGGAACTCTGCATAAAAATATCTCTTTTGGTGACAAATTGTTTGCTAATGTTTAAATGGCAAAAAGGTGTTAAAGATTGGTGCTGGAATATTAAATATTATACAGACATAACCATGTGGATCCAATTCACCTTGATAATTATCCCATTTTCAGATACTTTCAGACAAGCCACAGGCTTGTCATACTTAATAAACCAGATATTCCCTCATGATTAAGAAAAAAAGAAGTCTGATCTCACTCTTTGCAGATCTTTGTATATTTGGGGATTAGAGAGTAAAAATCTAAACTCTATAAAAACTCTGTAATAATAACCATTTTGCTCTTTGGCTTCAAATGTGAGCTGTGTGATAGAAATTCAACAGGACAGCCCAAAAATAGACAGAACATCGTGAGCCTTTCAGGATCTGAAGTTTTCTTCCTCTCCAGGCAAATCCTGTTGACTGGGATATTGTGAATCCTCAGAGAAAACAGAGGAGGTTCTGTAAGGTTCAGAGTTGTATTTAATTTTAGAAATAGTATCACTTACGTGGGTATGTAAAGAACAAATCGTGTCAAGCAAAGATGAGTCCTTTTTTAATTAAATCCTAAATTAGCGCGAGAAGGCGAGGCAGTGCGTGAAAGCATCGAGAATTTACCAAAGCATTTGGCACGGCGTGTCTCAAAATTGTGTTTGACAAATGAATCCAAGTGGATTATGCAGAAATGCAATTATGAGCCCTGGTAATTGGCTAAAGAATGTACTGAGGAGTGATGATCAACTGGGGAGTGCAGTGCTGGGCCCAGACAGGACATTACTGGGATTTTACCACACCCCAGAGAAGGAGGTGTGTGGTGATAATAATTTACCTTGCTTGTGGGGTTGTGTACCTGGCAGAGCTGAGGATTCAGGGAGTTGGAGAGATGTTCTTTCCTTTGTTCCCGTCGAGCTGAAGGTGTGGTGGGGAGCAGAAATGCACAGGGTGCCTCTGATCACAAATGCACTGCAGCTTTCCTGAGTCAGAACTATTTCTCTGCCTCTCAGAGAAACATCTGCAGGCAGATCTCAGCAGCCAGCATCACCTCCTGTGCAAGGCTGTCACCTCTGGGGGCTGTTCCTGTCGTAGACATCTTTTATGAAAATCCTTTCCTTAGGATTTTTCCTCCTGAGAAGCTGGGAGGCCTCAGGAACAAAATGTAAACAATGGTTATCTGCTGCTGTGGAATGCAACAGGTGCATCTGGGATTGGTTCATGCGGTTGTTTCTAATTAATGGCCAACCACAATCAGCTGGCTCGGACTCTCTGTCTGAGACAGAAGCTTTTTTTATCATTCTTTCCTATTCTATTCTTAGCTAGCCTTGTGATGAAATCCTTTCTTCTATTCTTGTACTGTAGCTTTAATGTAATATATATCATAAAATAATAAATCAGCCTTCTGAAACATGGAGTCAGATCCTCATCTCTTCCCTCAGCCTGAGACCCCTGTGAGCACCGTCACAGTTCTCCCCCAGCTCACCTGTGAAAACACAAATTAAACCATTCCATTTCCCATTTGTGGCAGGGCAGCAGTAACCCACAGATCACGGGGTTTTCTGACCAGGGATATCCCTGGTGAGGGGATGTGGGAATTACAGAATCATTTAGGTTGGAAAAGACCTCTGAGGTCATGGAGTCCAACCATTAACCCAGCCCTGCCGAGGCCACCACTGACCCATGGCCCTAATCATGAGGAAAAGGAAATTTCCTTGCTGAAAGAACAAATAAATGGAAATCCCTGTGTGAGCTGAGCAGTTCCCTGTGAGGCACAAATCCGAGTAAAACACGAGCTTGGATCACACATCAAGGAAGCACCAGGCTGGGGTGAGAGAAATAATTGGCCCATTTCCCAAATTCACCTTCTGTGTTTAGTCATGGCCCTGAAAAGGGAGGGCAAATTGCTGCAATTTGGGGTTGTGTCCCTGCTTTCCCTTTATCCTGCTTTGCTTTCCACAGGTGCAGAGGTGCTGGGTTTGGCTCTGCAAATGCAGCGTGTTTAGATGAGCAAGGTGGGATGTAAAAAACCCCAAATCAGCTCTCTGGAATATATAAATAGATGGAATTGAAGCAGGAGCTCTTTCTTATTGCTCAGGCATCACAGCAAGAAAGCTGGGAATGTTTATCCAAGAGCTCCAGCACTTAAAATGGGGAAAAATAAATGCTGCAGCCAGTATGGGGTGTGCATTCTAAACCCTACATTCTGCCTCAAAGGCTAAATTTGGTCCTTCAGGGGAATTTTATCAGGGAATTCCTTCAGGGGGATTTGTCAGGGAATTCCTTCAGGGGGATTTGTCAGGAAATTCTTTCAGGGGATTTATCAGGGAACTCCTTCAGGGGGATTTGTGAGGGAATTCCTTCAGGGGGATTTATCAGGGAATTCCTTCAGGGGGATTTATCAGGGAATTCCTTCAAGGGGATTTGTCAGGGAATTCCTTCAGGGGATTTATCAGGGAATTCCTTCAAGGGGATTTGTCAGGGAATTCCTTCAGGGGGATTTATCAGGGAATTCCTTCAGGGGATTTATCAGGGAATTCCTTCAGAGGGATTTGTCAGGGAATTTCTTCAAGGGGATTTGTCAGGGAATTCCTTCAGGGGATTTATCAGGGAATTCCTTCAAGGGGATTTGTCAGGGAATTCCTTCAGGGGGATTTATCAGGGAATTCCTTCAGGGGGATTTATCAGGGAATTCCTTCAGGGGATTTATCAGGGAATTCCTTCAAGGGGATTTGTCAGGGAATTCCTTCAGAGGGATTTTTCAGCCTTTGTGGGAGCACCTCTGACAGGAGAGGAAGGGCCTGAACTGTTCTCCCCATTTCTGTCAGGACAGTTTGGCCGTGATGTCCTCACCCATCTAAAACAGCTCCCATGGTGAATATTTAGTCTGTGTTTTCACCCAGATTCCCTCAGCAATCAGGGAAGGGAGGATAATAAAGCTCATTTTTAAACATGTACAAATAGGTCATGTAGGTAGAGTGAGAAAACCTCTCTTTTTGTGCCAAATAAAACCTGGGCAGCTGTGCCAATCTGTGGGCAGTTCTTTAGTTACCCACCTCAGTCCTGGTTTATTTACAAGTGGTTTATAACCACTGGCACATCCTAGGTTGGTTTTCCCTACATTTTTTGTCCTCCCTGCACATCCATTCTGCCATTCTCCTTTTCTGTAGGGCAGGCAGGGACACTGGAGGCCTTCAAGCAGACTTGACTCCACTGATCAAACTTCAGAAATCAGCAGAAATTTTTTTTTTTTTTTATTAAATAAAAAACCACATTTTTTTTCCTCGTGGGAAAATCTTTCCAAGGCTTTTGCTGAGGAAGTTTGGAGCAGATGATCCTTGAGGTCCCCTCTAACCTGGTATTTTCTTGTATTAAACTGGTAGAATGAAGCTTTCCAGCTGAGAATGCTTTCTGTATCTGAAAAGAGAGCATTTAACCAGAATATTTCAATCATTCCCATGAATATATTTCACTCCAGGCTGATGGAAAAGTTTTGGGATTGTGGAGCTGATTCCCAGGAGTGTAAACCAGCTCCACCTGCCCACAGCTGAGGCTCCCTGGGCTGGGAAACTGCAGAGAGAGGCCTGAACTGGCTCACACAGGTGATGTTTCCTGGGATTTAAATGGTTTCCCTGCCTCACTACTCCATACCCAGGAGCTTTAATGTTCCTGTATTCCTCATCTTTATTTCTAGATCAAGCAGCCACCAGCACTGAGCACTGCATTGTCACAGTTGTGAGTAATGAGCCTGAAAAGTGGACACTTGGCTAATTTGCTAAAAATAAGGTTTTACATGTCTATAAAAGCTCCCTCTCATCCCTTTGGGTGATGAAATCAGGCCTGAGATGTTCTCTTGCATCAGTGTCCAGGTGGAGAAGGCTCTGTTTCAACAGAATTCCAAAATTCACTCTTTAATCCTGTTTCATGTGTGGTGGTCTCACAGGGAGAATGGAAAACCTGAATGGTGGAGTCATAGTCATAAAATAAAGAAAGTAAAAAGCCTTAACACTGGGACTATGAAAGCACTTCCCAAGCAGTCCTTATTGAAATTAGGGTTTAATCTGGTAAAAATAAAACATACATTTAGAAGCATCTCTTTCAATGGAGTGAAAATACTGCAAAATAAAAAGCTCTGCAGTTTATCCAGTGGGTTACTGTTTGCTTTGATGAGGATTTTGTCAATGACAGAACAAATACTGTAAGCATTGTTTTTTTTTCCTCTCTGCTTGGGAAAATAACAAAATAAAGAAATAATTCTTTATTTTTTTTCCCTGCATGTTCTTTCTGATATCACTTTTCAAGCCATTTCTCTTCAGTCTTGGTGATAAATGGGGCTTTGCAGGGAGCAGCCATAAAGCTCTCACAGTTTGTTTGTTGCACGTTGCTTATGTGGATTTTAAAAGAACATTTTATTGTAATAAACAGCCATGAAAAATTACATACCCCGATCAGTTGTACTAACAAGTATTTGTGAAATAAATCAGAGAATTCAGCTTTGTGGAGTGCTTTCAGAGGAGTCTGTTTGCCCTGCTGTTGTGCAGAGATTTTATTTCAATTTTTTTTAGTTTTTTTATTCAGCTTTAGTTATTTAGACTTGTTTTCTCATACAATTTGAAACTCATCCCTCTCTCCTTTCAATGGCACTAAAAATGGGATTTCCAGATCTGTATTGCTCCAGAATTCCAGGGGATTTCCTTTCTGCCCTGTGAGGAAAACATTCCTCCCAAACAACTTGGCCCTCAAGTCCAGTTCTTTGGAGAAGCCAAACATGTCCTATCAACACATCCTTTGTAGTGAAATTAATCTCCATTTTCCAATTAGGCTTCTCTTTTTTTATCAGTTCCCACACTTAATAATATCCACAATTACGAATAGAAATGGTAGTTAATAGTGTCTATTAACAACTGGCTTTATAAGAATTTATCTCCCATTTAAATATCTGTGGTCATAGTAACAGAAGTAATTGAGGACTAAATGAGTTTGCAGCCTTGAGCATTAGATAAATTGCATTATTTCCTTTTTTTTTTTGTTATTTATGCAGCACCACAAGTTCAGGTGGACAAGCCTTGGGTGAAGTTTTTCCAAATATCCAACCTGAACCTCTCCTGGTGCAACTTGGGGCCATTTCCTCTTGTCCTGACCCTTGTTCCCTGGAAGTGAAGGAAGAAAATGGTGGCAAATGGAACAAATTCCTGAAGGTAAATGATAAGTGATAAATTTTAAATTATAAAATGTAAATTCTAAATGATAAGTTATATTGATTGGGTTCTTCCACACCCCAAATTTCCATCCCCGTCCTTTCCAATCACCAAAGTCAAGCCTAGAGCAGAGCCATAGGAATTTCCTGCCAGAGCAGGGGAAGGCTCAAGTTCCTCTCTTGCTCTGTCTCAATGTTCTGGGGTTTTTTACTCCCCATTTTCTCTTTTCTTTATCTCTGCCTTCCCTTTGCGTTTTTCCTAACTCATTCCATTTCTTTTTCTCTGTAAGTGGTGAATGTAACCTACATCTTTTTCCATTTTCCAGGGGTGTTCTCTCTTTTCTACTTTTCCCCATTTATATTTTTCTCTTTGACTTTTCTTTTTTTTTTTTTTTTTTGGCAATTTCCATTTTTCCCTCTTTGTAGGAAGATTATATTAAGTGACAAGAATAATGTCAAATAAATGAGATTATGTTAATTAACAGATCTTGTCGCATTTCCATGATTCACAGGAAAAAATATTCACACTGGCTGATTTTTCAATTAAATAATTTGCTCTGTTATCTGCTCAGCATATCTTTATGAATATGCAGAACTGTAATGCAGTTAAATTGTTTCAGGGTCCTTGTTAACTCAAAAAGCCACAAGGTGCCTACTAGCAAAATAGGGGATTTCTTTTTTTTTTGCCTTTTTGGGTCAAAATCACAATTCTTTGTTTTAGCCTTGATATCTTTTTCTTGGAGGTACAGGGGATTAAATGTTTGAAAAAGCATCTTGATTCTATCCAAGGCTAACAGGCTCATTCTTTTCCTTGTTCGACTTATTTCATCTTAAAAGTATTATTTTCTCTTTTTTTATTTTTTTTTTGTGCCTTTAATATTTCTCATAATGTCTCTTTGTCCCATGGGGGCTCTCACCACGAGCAAGAACATCCCAAAAAACGCCTCGGAGAGAATCTGTGGAGAATTAGCTGGAACTTCAAAGATTTAAGAAGTATTAATTCTGAACTGGGAGATTGTTCCTGCCCACGTACAAAGGGAACCTTTTGGGAATAAATTGGAGTTTCCTGAACATTCCTTTCCTATGGCAGGGAAGGAATTTCAAGGTCTGGTTAATGGCAAGCACCAACATCTCTGATCTCAGAGGCTGTGACAAAGCCTTGTGGAGCTGTTGCAATTTGAAAATAAAAACCTTTTTATCATCAGCTGAGAAGCTGGAGTGTCATGGGCACCTTCCCAGGGGGATTCTGTGCTGAAATTGCTCCAATTGGTTCTCTGGTGAGATCTCACTGAAAATAAAATAACAGAGCCTTGTGCCGTGGAGGAGAGAGGAGATCTCTGTCCCCTGGAGGCTCCAATTCAGGATAATTTGGAGAAATTACAAGGGACAAATGAAGTGAGCTGGTGGTTGTTTATTGATGGAAATCGGCCAGGACAGACATTCCTCCTCTCCAGGTTCCCCCTCCCAGGGCTTTCCCTTTCAAAAGCTTCTCTGTGTTTTGATTGCTCTACTTGGGACCACAGAAAAAAATTAAAATGGAGAATTAAAATATTTTAAAATTATTAAAATATTTCAGCACTGCATGTATTATTATTATTATTATTATTATTATTATTATTATTATTATTATTATTATTATACATGTAAAAATTCTTCTAAGGCTGCACACTGTAATAATGATTTTTCTTTTCTACAAGGTTAATGTCCTTTCAAACTTACAGCCTTTATATCTTTGTATGTGTAAAGTTAAGACAATTTGCTAGTATGGAAAATATTTCTTTTTGTAACAAAAAGTGATATTTTATGTGTTTGATAAGTCTGATTAGAACAGGAAAAATATGACTAACAATCTCCTGAATATTTTATTTCGGGTTTTCATAGAATTATGGAATTATGGAATAGTTTGGGTTGGAAGGGACCTTAAAGCTCATCCCATTCCACCCCTGCCATGGCAGGGACATCTCCCACTGTCCCAGGGTGTTCCAACCTGGCCTTGGGCACTGCCAGGGATCCAGGGGCAGCCACAGCTGCTCTGGGCACCTGTGCCAGGGCCTGCCCACCCCACAGCAAATCTGGTTATAAAAATAGTAAAAGAAAACATTGCAAGGAATATTCCACCCTATACTCAGGAATAGTAATTTTAGGATTAGATCTTGGATTGTTGAATATAATTTGGGGCAAGGGAAAGAGCCCAAGGTGACACAAGGCTCCCAAGGAGCACAACCACAGCATTCCCCTTCGTTTTCCCTGCCCAGGTTGAAGATTCCTTCATTCCCCAGCACCCCAGGGCAGGGCAGGTCACTGTGCCCTCACATTCCCTCTGATCAGGAATTTCCATTTCCCTCAGTCAGTTCTCCTCCTCTGCCTGGCCCTGAGGGGTCTCCCATTGCAGTGACCCCTTTAACTCTCTAGGATTCAGCTCATTCTTCCAAAATCTCCACAGCAAACCTGCCCTGCACATCCCAGCCTGAATTTCTAGGGGTTTTTTAAAGAAAAACCTCAATTCCTCAAGGACAGGAGCACAATGTTCCCCACTTTGTGTCAGGTTCAGTCTCGTGGGGAAGGCAGGATGGGCCTGTGAGCCTGACCCAGCCACCTTTGCCATGACAAAATCCACGTTCAGCAGAGCTCCCCTGTGCCCTGGAGCTCCTCTGGTGTCCATGGATGTCGTGGGTGCTGCTCCTTTTTGTCCCAGGCTCAGTCCAAGTGACTGCTTTGACTTTGTTTCAGCTCCTACTGATTAGTTTGAACATCTCTGCCCTTTGCTGACTCTCCTCATTTTGTCAGAAAGGAATGTCCCTAATCAATATCCATTATTCTGGGAGATTCATTATTCCTTAATTGCTGACAGGGTTCCTACCCTGCCCCTGCTCTTTATGGAGCTGAAATCCCAATAATGCTCCTGGAGGTCATGTTTTCACCCCTCTCCATTTCCCTTCTGCATGGATGTTTTGATGGGAACCAAAACCCAATGACTGCACTTTTGAGAGTTGTATATTTAAAAATACAAGTGGAATTGACTTTTTGCCAGAAGTTTTTGATTTTTCTGGGAGTGCTCTTCCCTAAAATGCTCTTGAATTGGCACCCTCAAGGGTTTAAACAAAGGAGATAATTAAACAGATCCTTCAAAGCAGAGACTTACTGGTGTGCAGGAAAATGGTGCTTAAGCACATTCTTTTATTTGAAAACTGTAACTTTGTGCAGAGCTCCTTTTATCTTTTCTCACCCATCTTTGATGCTGGTGCAATTATCGTGGGCTAATAACAGCTGGCTCCATTTTGAACTGCAGATGAGAGATCCATTCCTTGGGTTCCACCTCAGCACTCATATCATGCCAGCACAATTCCAGAATTTTCTATCTTGAAAAAAATAAAAATCCTCATGTGGCAGGTCCGGAATGGGAGCATCAGGGCTGCTTCTGGTGCCACCAGGCTGTAGGGCCACTGGTGGCGGTCCCCAAATGTCACCAGGGGTGTCACACACCACACAACCCCCTCGTGCACCCCTTGGAGGGTTTTACACAGTGAGGGGTTTAAAAATTGCATCAGTTTTCCTGAAGGCTCCATTAGGATCCCAGTACATTCCTTGGTTTCCAGAAGGAATGAGGGCAAGAGAAAATGGGAAGGAGGGAAGAATGATTGTGTAAAAAGTAAAAGTCAATTTGAATAATCAGCTGTGGGAAATTAACTCTGTCAAATCCTGGCTGCCTCCATTCAAGGTTTAATTATCTATATTTTGGAATAGGATCTTAAAATTCCTTGTAAATATTTATCGAGAATAACTGCACAATATTACATTGCTCTTTTGTGACGTTCTGAGTTATGGAAGGAACAAATCCCCTCATCATCAGGGGAGTCTGTGGGCTCTGGATTCTCAGATTTCCCTTGTCTCCCTCCCACACACTGCAGGTATGACACAGGATGATGTCACACTTTGCCAGCTTTGTTACTGTTTAGTCAGAATGTTGTACAAACAAACCCAGATAAAGTTAAAAGATATCTGTAACTCTCAGTGTTTGAGCACTGCTGGTAACAGCTGGGCAAATAAATAAGGATTTACACTCTCTAATTGTTGTCACTCTAATTATGGAGTTAATTTAAACCTGAACTCAGAGTTTCTTTTAGAGGTTACCAGAAGAGATGCAGTTTATTGGCTCTGTTTAAACAGACTTTAGCGGAGCTGAGGAGCAGCAGTGGGGCCTGGTTTCACTGGTGCCGGTGGGAATCTCCCCCTGAGATTTCCCACAGCTCCATGGAGCAAAAAGCTCTCAGTACCACCACAACCACCATTACACAGAATCCCAGAGTGGTTTGGGCTGGGGGGAACCTTAAATCCCATCCATTGCCACCCCACATGGCAGGGACACCTCGCACTGTCCCAGGCTGCTCCAAACCCCCGTGTCTGACCAGGCCTTGGGCACCTCCAGGGATCCAGGGGCAGCCAGAAATGCTCTGGGAATTCCATCCCAGCCCTTCACCGCCCTCACAGGTGGTTTTTTTATTGGGATATTCCTTCCCAATATCCCATCCAGCCCTGCCCTCTGGCAGCTTGAATCCAACAAGAATCTTCCTGATGATTTCTGTGTCACCAAAGGGGACCAGGCCATAAGATACCATTCCTCCCCTTTTGTCAACCTCCAGGGCATTATAGGAAATAAAAACAGGAAAAAAAAGCTGCAGGGAGCTGAGTTTGGTTGAACTTCATCATTCCAATGTGATCTGATCAGTTCTAGGGCTGTTAAAGACCCCAGCAATATTTGGAAAGTGCCCACCTAGAGCTGCCAGGCATCATAAGGGGCTGTATGTGGTTATTAACCTTTTTTTTTCCTTGGATTTTGCACATGTGATCACACAGGAACCTACTACAGAGTCAGAAAACTCTTGGTTTCCTCTACAAGTGGGGGGGGAAAAAAAAGAACTGAGCTGGAAATGAAAACATTAACCAAGAGTTACACTGAAAGAGTGAGAGAAAAGGGGTGAGGAAGGGAGAGATGGAAGTTTGCAAGAGTTTGAAGCAGCAGTCTTTGAAGTCTTTTATGTTGCACTCATCTCTCCTGCTGCAGCCATGGGGAATTTGAGGATGGAAGTTCAGAACTCCATGTTCAGAGGAGATGAAAGGCAGAGTCACTCAGTGGTGAGAGCAGATCTCTGGAAGTGCATCCAGCCCCACGTAGCTGCAATTAAATCCCAGGACATGATGTTACTGGTTAAGGGGTAACATGGCCGTCACTGCTGTGAGAGAGGTAAAATGAATAATAACTTCTGGAAACAGCCATAGATCACTGAACCCTGCAACGTTTGTGGTGGGGGCTGAAAAATGAGTTACTGGGGATTAATTGGGAGAGTGTGCTGCTATAAATTACAGAGACATGCTCAAGTTCATCAATAAAGATTTAAAAAAGGCTCTTTAAATTAGCTTTCTCATTGATCAGGAGCAGTTCTGAGGAAAGATAGCAAAGGGCTGGAGCAGCTGAAGTCTGTGAGCACAGTCTGGACCTTGAAAAATCTCTGTCTGTCTTTGTAAATGAAGAGGTATTCAGAATATCTCTGGAAAACTGACTCACCTTGATGGATGTCAGCTTCCAGAGAGGCAGAAGTCAGTGACTCAGGAGGAAGAAATGGTAACTCATGCAATTAAGATGTTTTCCTTTCATTTTTGTAAAGATCCCAAGATGCAAAATAATGCAGAAGGGTTTAGGATTGCTTTTGTTTGCTGACACACCTTACCTTTGGATTAACAGGGAATAATGGGTGTTTATTCTGCAGCAGTGTCTGTGTGAGTGCTTGAGACCTGGAAATACACTCCTTTTTATTTTTATCTGAGCTTTCCCCAGCACTGCAGAACACAAACCCAGGGAGGTTTGTTCTGTTTGGCTTTCAGTGCGTGTTCATTCCTGTTTTATTCCAAATAGGGGCAATTTCCCTTTATTTTCAGGATACTCCAGTTTAATTCCAGGGTGCAGTTTCCATCATTCCATAAACTCTGGAAGCAGCCTGGTGTCCTGTGAGGTGTGGAGGATGTTTGGGGATGATGGTAATCCCTGGAATGGTCATGGTCACATCTCCTGCCCAAGATCCTGCTGGCAGTGAGAGCTGGCTGAGCTCCCCCCAAAATCCCCCACAATTTCTGCTGAGGCTGCTGGTGTGCAATTTAAACACCAGAAAGGCTCAAATAAACCCCATCAGCTGTTAAAGAGATGAAGATAAATGGACCCAGCAAGCACCAGTGGCCACACAGTTGGGTTTTTTCCCATCTTCTGAGTCTGTCATCACATTGGAGTTCTCAGGCAATTCCAAAGGAATCATATTTAGGATTTATGGAGAATAAGCCTGCAAAGGTTCACAGCTCCCTGCCTGCCTTGAGGTGGCATTACCCAGTGCAGGCAGCAGGGATGAGCCTTCCCTCCCTGCTTTGGATTCCTTCTCTCCCCTGCCACTCAGAGCCTTCTCAAACATCATCAATCATGTCACGATAAAAGCTGCCTCTGCACGTCTCACCGTGCTCACAGCTCCTTCTGGAGCTTGTTCCAGTTAACTTCTCCTGGGTCAAACGATAAAACAAGATGAAAGAGCAGGTGCTGAGGATGCCTCCTCTGAAAGGGCTCTCCTATCTCCCCACGTCCCGCCGTCGCTCATTCCCACCGGGGAGAGCAGGAGATAATTACAACCTCAGAGTGGGGAAAGAGCTGTCTGCCTCCTCACTGCCACCCTGGGGAGCGTTTAAGCACTGCTTAACCACGGGTTAAGCATTGCTGGCTTTGCACTAAAGTTTAAGCACAACTTGCTGTGAGTAAGTGCAGGGTCTGCTCTCCTGGAAGCGCTTTGAGGGCAATCATCTCCCCAGAGACATCAGCTGCTGGGCTGGGCTGGCACCTGGGCTGCTGCAAAAACTCGAGCAGCACTTGAGCTGCTGAAGAGTTCAATAATTTAAAAGTGGAAAAGACGTACCAAATTATCGAGGTAATTTTCCTGAATATGGGTTTAACTTAATTTTCTGTGTCTGCAGCAAAGCAGTGCCCAACATTTCCCTTGGGAGCCATCCTAATGAATCTCATTGCCAGCGAATTTTCCCTTATATTCAACCTAATTTTTCCCTGTCTTAATTTAATCCCATTACTTCTGCTTATGCTCCCTCTTGCTACACTAAATAATTCAGTGTAAGTAATTAGGTGCAATTAGAGATGCGTCAATTAACGTTCACTGGCATGGGAAGGTCCAGCAGACCTGGCTGGCTTTGTGGAGTTCCAGGAACTGCTGGACACGGATCTGGTCCCTTGCAGGCTTCCACCCCCCTTTCCCACTCCTCTATATTTAGCTGAAGTTGCTGGGCAGAGCAGCTCAGATATTCTTATCAGCTTTTCATTATTCTGGTGACACTGAACACATCCATCCCCCAAGCCAGTCAGTCCCATTTAGGCCGATAATTAGCAAAATTTATCAGGGATGTGATTGTGGATATAAAAACACAGACCCATCAAATCATCACGAGTTGTAAGAAATGTTGGGGTTCCAGCTAACCCATTAAAGTGTTGACAGAAATTCAGTTCATGTCCTTGTTCCATTGGTGAGTTTGTGCTACTGGAGAGGGAGCTTTCCTCTGTAAAATTTGGAGTTTCCTTCCCTTAAACTATAGAATATTTCCCTTGTTTCCTGGAACAGTTACTGTGGTTTTGCAGAGATTTGAACTGCTGAACACTCAGCTGGAAAAGATTGACTGTAGCAGTTTGGATAAATATATTTGATGCACAGATGTTCTAAGAACCTATTTTGCATGCTTGCCTGACTCGCTTCCCTTTCCATTTTAAAGAGGGATTCCACCTCTTCCATCCATCTGCAGCTCCTCTCCCCTGGCTCTCAGGAAAACAACAATTCCTCACCTGCAGATTTAGAGAAGCACAGAGGGGTTTGGGATGGGAGGGACTTGAAGCCCATCCAGTGCCAGCCCTGCCAGGGGCAGGGACACCTCCTGCTATCCCAGGCTGCTCCAAGCCCCATCCATCACCTTGCACAGCTACAATTCAGTTTTCCATGGAAATCCAGCTTGGTGGGTGAGCAGTGCACAGGCAGAATTCATCCCCATCAGTTAGGAATTCAAGACCCTTTTCAGATAAGGGATCCTTGGGATTGCCTCCTGGGGCCAAGTTCCCTGATCCCTCCCAGTTTTTGATGGCACAAATCTGCTGGAGCTTCCCCAGGAGCAGCCCTGGAAAGAATTGTGCCGGCACTGCAAAGTGGGTGGTTATTTCCTGACATGGTTTGGTACCAGCCAGGGATGTCAAAGCCTGTCCTGACTCCAGCTGCTGACCATGGATGAGAATTTGAGAGCTTTCTCTGCTCCTGGGGGCAATATTGTGCCTCCACTCCAGCGACAGAACCAATTCTGTAATGTAATCATTCCATGTAAATTGGCTTATTATCCTTTAGAAAAACCTAAGAGATCTGTGCTTGCCCTTGCTGATATCTCAGCAGAGATCCACAGGAACTTGTTTCAATAAATTAAAATAAAAAATAAATCTTAAAAAAATCCCCAAATATCATGTGTCAACGAATGGGAAACAACTGTTAATTTTGGTTTTTCAATTTAGGAAAAGAAAGCAGCTCCAGCTGGAAGGAAAGGAACCCCTGGGTGATTTTGCCAGGAAGGTTTTTATGTTTCTTGTTCTGTATCCTATCACCAACATAACAGACAGCCTTCCTGACCTGCAGGGGGAATGAAAAGGTGCTTAAACTTAATGCTTTTAAAAATAATTAATCATCTGTTATTGTTATATATGGCCAAGTTCAAGAAACAGTAAATTGCTTTTTATCTTTTATCAGTGAAAGCCAAATTTCAGGCATGAGAATGGATAAATCTAGGTCAGTGGCTGGATTTTCTGTGGTTTCTCTGACATTTGAATAAATTAAAACTACATTTTGAACACTGAATGCATCAATCACTAAGTACTCAAAAATGGAAAGAAATTTGGGGGTTGGTTCCTTCAGGAGTTTGCTTCCCAAATTTCAGTCACAATGTCATAATAAACATATTTTTAATTGTATTATGCTCTCTGCTCTTATTTTAGTTGTGGCTTTTGGGCATGTTAAGGAGATAATTTCTCTGTTAGAATTTATTTTATCTTTTCTTTCCTTCAAGCCAAACTGAGGCAGTTGTTTGTATTTTTCCTGTATTGTGGCCCTGCCTCCCTTTGACCTTTGGGATGAGCATCCTTGTCCTGGTCAGTTGGAATTAAGTAATAAATCTATCAAATTTCAGCAGGGTCAAATTCCCTGAAAATCCTCTTTCTGTGCCTGGCACTTGTAATTCTCCATCTTTTCTTCCTCCTGGTTCCTTCCCAGCACAAGTGATGGTGTCTGGGGCTGTTCAGCAGCACAACTGGTACTTTTCTTCTTATTTTATGACATTATTGGGCAAAGATCTGTCAGGTGTAAGAATTCCTGTGGACCAGGAATCATTCCTAAGCCTGCATCTTAAAAATATAAATCATTTTTTGTGGTATCAATAAAAGGGTGGAATGGAAGGCAGAAAATTTTAGGATTTTTTTCCCTTTTTTTTTGATCAGCCCTGGTTATATGTTTTATATGTTATCCATTCTATTTCAGATTATATCCTTCGTGAAGTGTTATGAATATAATCTCTGGTCATTTAAGGCAAGGCATTTGTGAGGCAAGAATAAAAAACAAGACACAGACAAGGAAAGGCACTGGTGCTCCTGCATGGACATAAATCTGATAAATCTGACATAAATCCATAAATCTGATATGAGGAAGAATTTCTTCACAGAAAGGGTTGTCAGGCTGGAAGGGGCTTCCCAGGGAAATGATGGATTCCTGGAGGGATTTAAAAGCCCTGTGGATGTGGCACTTGGGGACATGGGTTAGTGGTGGCCCCGGCATTGCTGAGCTCATGGTTGGACTCCATGATCTGAGAGATCTTTGCCAAACTTAATAATTCCATGATTTTATGAGTGGAAGTGGATTTGGCCCAAATGGGAAAAAAACAATTAATCTGAATATTTTCAAAGCACCTTTTTTTTATCCTTGGCTAAAATGAAGTGAAACAAGGAGGAAACTGAAGTTTCTGTCTCATTTGGAGCTCACAAACTGCATCATTTCAGATGGCAGAGGACTGGTAATTTTGAGACAGATTTCCTGTGAGTCCCTAAGGGCAAACTTTATCCAAGCAAAAGCAGAATGATAGATGTGCTATTTAGGACACCCAGCTCCACATCTGTGGATAGTTCAGCAAAATAAGATTAAATGAGGAGAAATTTTTTCCTTTTCCTTTTGGTTTGGTTGGACCTCCAGAGACAACAAACTTCCCTGAGGTTTCAGATGGAAATTTGAAATTGTTTTCCAGAAACAATGGGAAACAATTCAGGCTCCCAAATGGGAAAATGGGACATCTGCACCTAAAGGTTCCTTGGGGGGACAATGGAGTTTGGTGAGGGATGGAGCTGGCACAAGAACTGGAAACTGGAAAGGGTGTTGCTGCTTTGGATCCTGTGCTGGAGAGTCTCCAATCCAAATCCAAATCCAAATCCAATTCAATCCAATCCAATCCAATCCAATTCAATCCAATCCAATCCAAATGGATTCCAATCCATTCCAAATCCAGTCCAATCCAATCCAAATCCAAATCCAAATCCAATCCAATCCAATCCAATCCAATCCAATCCAATCCAATCCAGTCCAATCCAAATCCAAACCAAACCAAACCAAACCAAACCAAATCAAACCAAACTTGCTTTGTTGAATGTCTCTATCCAAAATCATGAAGCTAAAGGATGGCTGGGTTTGGAAGGGACCTTAAAGCTCATCCTAAAGCCATGGCAGGGACACCTCCCACTGTCCCAGGGTGTCCCAGTGTCCAGCCTGGCCTTGGGCACTGCCAGGGATCCAGGGGCAGCCACAGCTGCTCTGGGCACCTGTGCCAGGGCTGCCCACCCTGCCAGGGAACAATTCCCAATTCCCAATATCCCATCCAGCCCTGCCAGGGAACAATTCCTAATTTCCAAAATCCCATCTAAATCTACCCACTGTCAGTTTAAAGCCATTCCCTGTGTGCTGTCCCTCCATCCCTGTCCCCAGTCCCCCTCCAGCTCTCCTGGAGCCCCTTCAGGCCCTGGAAGGCTCTGAGCTCTCCCTGGAGCTGCTCCTGCCCAGGTGAGCCCCCCAGGTGTCCCAGCCCTTGGAGCATCTCCTTGGCCTCCTCTGGAACCTCTCCAGCCCTTCCCATGGTGACACCCCAGGCTGGATTCAGAGCCCCAGCTGGGGTCTCACAGGAGCAGACACAGTCTGGCAAACCACCCTGCCCTTCCAGGGAGGAATTCCTTCCTTTCCTGCTGCTGCAAACCCAGAATTTCTCCCTGCTGAATTCCTGCTGGCAAGGGGACAGAGCTGAGCTGCCCCTGAGGGCAGGGCTGAGGGCACTGCAGCCACTGCAAACACTGCAGCCATTCACGAGGATTCCAGGGGAATTTTATATTTCATGAGCTTCTTTTCTCTTCCTCTTTCTCTCCGAGCCCCCAGGAGATGGCAGATGTTTGCAGGTATCACGTGGAGAGCAATGTGTCTTTTAAAATTTTTTTTTATTGTGAAGATTGCTCCTCCTTGAAGGGATTAAGAGAGGGGAAAAAATCTCTATTATGTTTTCGGGAGTTTTTTTCTTTTTTAAATCAAATGCAATCAGCATTTCTAAAAAGTTTGCAGTCAGTTTTCCTCTTAAAGCCCTTTCAAAGGGATGAATTGTGTTTCTAGAAAGTTTGGATCTTTCCTCTCCTTCAGGGTCCAGCTCATGTGCAATAAAATACCAGGATCAGTGACACTGCAAAAGGTTTTAGATTCTACATTTATTACATATTATCTCCATCTAAACCCAAATTCAGACAAAACACCTCATGAAATGAAATCTATAGATAGTATTTGCAAAATTAGGTCTAATCCTGAAGTCTGTAACTAAGGAGAGGCATTACAAATAAATTGCAAAAGCCACATTGAATTTCTTCTGGCAAAATCCAGCAGCAGCAATGAACCGGGGGAACAAGGAGCAGCATCACCCATCAGATCTCTGTTTTCCTCTCTATAGAATTAATCTCTTGAGGTATTGAATCTATTGAACTTCTCTGTAATTGTCCCTTCAGCTCCTTTCTGTTGATTTCTTGCTTTCCTTTAACAATAACAACATTTTCTCTCTTTTGCATACGGGGGGGAAGATGAAGTTGTTGGGGTTTTTTTTTTCTGGAAAAACTGTAGAAATTGCAGTGGATTAATTCATTGCACCTAATATTAAACACGGGAACATCTGCCATGGGATTTCCATCATGGATTCCTGCCTGATTCCTTCCTTCAGTACCTGCCCAGTGGCTTTGTCCAGAATATCCCTCCCAGCATGAAGATGAGACCTGTCCACAATAATCTGGAACCAATGGATGTATTCAATATTCAACCAAAAAAAAAAAAAAAAAAGAGCTGTGCATCCCTGATGGATGAATGTGCTGGAAGTGGAACTTTTTCCCACTCTGCTCCAGGAATGGCTTAAAACTGCTCCAAGGCATGGGGATGGGGACCAATATTGGAAATCTTGGCTGTTCATGTTGGGTTTCTGCTTTGCTGCCAGCTGGCAAGGCTGGGAGCATCCATGAATTCCCTTTAAAACATGGGAATTCCATGGGGCTGGGCTCAAAAGACTGCAGATGTAAATCCAGGAACTCCAGAGGAAATGCCAAAGTTCTGCCAACTCTCCTCCCTCAGCCAACTTTTATTTTAGCTTGAAATGTAAGAAATAATTTACTTCTTGGAAAATAGGGAGGGCAATTCATAAAAAATTCATTTCCCCTTACCTTGGTGATTAAGGTGGCTCTGTTTTTCCTTCCTGCTTCCAGGGAGGGGAACAGGCAGCCCAAACTCTGCTGAATGAAAGATAAATGAGTGATAAAATTGCTGGAGAATCTCTAATGTACGTGCTCAAGCCATCAGGCTTCAGCTCTTATTAAGTGTGAGCAAGGACTGGGACTATTCCTGCGCTTGACTGACGTCGGAGGCTTTAAAAAATTCATTTTAAAGGACAAAAGCTAAAATAACTTTTAGATCTTTCACTCAATGTAACCAGAAATATTTTGCAGAGTGTCATGGTTTAATAATAATAAAGAAGAGAAAGAGAGGAGGGAATAAAGCCCCAGACAGAGCAGTGATGCCCAAACAGTTGCTCAGCACTTGCCCCCCAGCACTGATTGGTGGCTCCCAGTTTCCCCAGTTTGTAAACTGGGAATGTCCTGGGCTCCAAAACACCAGCATGCTCCCAGCATTATTCCCTTTATCCCAGCCAACGGTGGGATGAGGATTACATTCCCTAAACCCAGTGGGAAGGGTCCCCCAAGCCCAAACCCCTCAATTTTGGCTGCACAGAGGGGAAAAAAGAAATCATTGTTATGTCCCTTTGCGATTTCACTCTGCCCTATCTCCTCCAATTGATGCTCAGGAAAATAAAATGGTTGTGGATGTAGCAAAAAAAAATAAAATAATGCTTTGAGGGTTTCTCATAAAATGAGATGTATTGGGCTCTATGAGCTTCTCCTAATGGTTAAAATAGAGAGAGGCAGCCTGAAGCCCCAGACTAATTTAGCAGACAGGGAACAAAGAAAGAGCTGGAAGGAAGGGAAGATGATGATGGTTCCCTTCCTCAGTCTGTGATGTGCCTTTGACCATTCCCAAGAAACAAAGGAGAAAAGTCTTGTAAAAATTGTCAGCAATATGAAAGTACATTATCTGGGACACCAAAGAAAAAAGATCATAACTTTTGCTCTGTATCCTCTCTATTCCCCTGGTGTTGAGTGATAGAAACTTAAAATACTCTTTTTTAATTTTTTTTTTTATTACTTGGAAAAGTGGAACGAAGTTACAAATCTGAAGTTTTAGAGAGCTGTGCCTTAAAAGAAACTTCTTCTGAAGGTATTTTTGCCTGGTGTGCAATATTGTGCTCTCTTCCTGAGCATGTGGAGTAAAGGGATCTCCTGGAATGCTCAGGGAAGTTCCCAGGAGATGAACATAGTGTGTGTGTCTATATGTATAAATAAATAAATATATATATATATATATTTATACATATATGTATAAATATATATATATATATGCATAAATATATATATATATATATGTATATATATACATATATATGTGTGTGTAGATAGATAGATAGATAGATAGATAGATGATAGATAGATAGATAGATAGATAGATAGATAGATAGATAGTTCTTTCTGCTTTCCAAACCAGAAGAAAAATCCCCACGGGACTAAAAAGTTCCCCTGGAATTTCATCCCTGATGCATTTTTTTATGCAAACAACTTCTGGGGAGGGAATGATCTCTGGTAGGTTGTTTTTTTCCTTTCCACATTCATTTAAAAGGCAGAGGATGAGAGTTCTCCAAAGCCCAGTCCATCAGTTCCTCACCCATGGCTGTGCCAGGTTCTGCTGAGGAAACACACTCATTCCATCATTCCCCATCAAGCCTGACACTTCCAAAGCACAGCTCCCTGTCACTCACGTTGCCCCAGCTCACACTCCACTTCCATTTCCACATTTCCATTTCCACAAAGGCAACATCCTTGTGACAGAAGGAAATTTCCAGCCCTGTTCCCAGAGCAGCCCATGGAAGCACAGGTGCTGCTGGCACTGCCATGTTCAGGGGCAGAGGAGCAGTCCAGGGCCTTGTTGGAATCTGGCAGGGAGCCCCTCTCAGAGGAGAGTTTATGAAAGATATATAAGAGAAAAATTAAACCATTAAGTTTTCATGCAGTGTAGACTTGGGTGTTTAGAATTGTAAATTTTCTCCCCTTTTGCAAAATCCAAAGAGCAAGCTGAAAATTGTAAATTATTTGACCTACAAAGCTTTATACCATATATATTTAATCAGGATTAGAGAGATGGTTCTCCACCTCTACTCTGCTCTTGTGAAACCCCACCTGGAGCTGAATCCAGCCCTGGGGTGCTCAGCATGGGGAGGATGTGGAGCTGCTGGAGAGATTCCAGAGGAGGCCATGGAGATGCTCCAGGGCTGGAGAGCTGGGGGGGCTCACCTGGAGGGGAGAAGGATCCAGGGAGAGCTCAGAGCCCTGCCAGGGCCTGAAGGGGCTCCAGGAGAGCTGGAGAGGGACTGGGGACAAGGATGGAGGGACAGGACACAGGGAATGGCTCCCACTGCCAGAGGGCAGGGCTGGGTGGGAGATTGGGAATTGGGAATTCCTGGCTGGGATGGAATTCCCAGAGCAGCTGTGGCTGCCCCTGGATCCCTGGCAGTGCCCAAGGCCAGGTTGGACACTGGGGCTGGGAGCACCTGGGACAGTGGGAGGTGTCCCTGCCCATGGCTTTAAGATGAGTTTTGAGCTCCTTTGCAACCCAAACCATTCCATGCTCCTCTGGCAGACACAGACAAGTGGAGAGGTGCAGAGAGTATCAACTGCTCTAATAAATTCCATTCAATTCCCAAACCAAATGAGCTGCAATGGCATAGCTCATTTAAAGCTGTCTCCCTGGGCTGTATCCCTGTGTTTCCAGGGGAAAATGGAGTTTCCAGGAGGTGCAGTTGGATTTCTGGACTGTCCATGGGAAGAGCAATTTGCAGATTACCTTCTTCCCCTGAGAATTAAATGCTTCTGCAATAGGAAATTGGGGAACTGGGATGTGATTCCCTCAAGGTGAAGGAAGATGAGGAAAGAGTGATTTGGGAGTAAATATTTCAGTTTTGGAGACAGTCCCATGCATGATTTCATTTCATCATCAATCCAACAAACAATCACACAACCAACCCCTAAATTACACACCACAAACCAAGTCACACAACCAACTCCCCAAGCAGCACCACAACAAATCATCTTCTTCCTCCATCTTTTCCCTCCAAAAAAAACCAAACAAAAATATGAACTATAATTACAAACCATTGATGAACAAAACAACCCAACACTCTTGTAGCCCATAAAAAGCATGACACTGAAGATGTCAATTTGGCTGTTACACACACCCAAGGACAAAAGATTTAATCCCAAACTCACTGTTAGTTTTTTGCTTTTCTGGGCCCCTCTCTCCCCAAGAACAGCCAGGGAAGGTCTTTTTAATAAGTAAAATCTTTTCCTCAGTGACTCCTCATTAGCACTTTTTATCTTCCACAACAATGCTAATTATGGTGAAAGGAAACCTTTCTCCAAGGGATATGGACACAGACCACAGATTAAGCACACAGAGATCACAAATAAAGCTCATGATCTAAAGGAAGGGTTTTAAGTATAATTCATCAGCCAGCCTAACATATTGTCTGAGTTCTTTCTCCTTGAGGACATTTAATGGTTTGTGGTTCATTTAGCAAATAGGGACAACCATATTTAAAGAAAAAATGTGAAAAAACATGCTGGGATTTCAATTATCTTTTTATTCCAGTTACTAATTTTATATATATATATGAATACATATCTAAATCTGTAAATAAATCTTAGGAGGAAAAGGTTCTTCCCCCAGAGGGTGGTCAGGCACTGAACAGGCTCCCCAGGGCAGGGATCACTGGATGTCTCCTCCAACCTCAATAATTCCATGATTCCTTGATTTTTCTTTGCACAGAGAAGGATAAAAAATCCAGGTTGTGTTCTCCTCTGCTGAGACAAACACACTGGACTGTACCTATAATAAGCACAAGTTCTTGAGCTGAAAAACATCAACCAGCATTTCAGAATCCACTTAATTATTAAACAACCCATGAAGATTTTGAATGCATGGCTGGCTTTTGTGAGCTTATCTGATAGACTGATTCTCTGTCTTTAGTTTCTACAAATAACTCCAATTTCTTCTTTTTTCTCAAAAATACACCCTTGCAGCTGGATGAGAACATGTGTTTGGGTAAGGGGTGCTTTGGTGAGGCACAACAGAGGAATGAGGGCTCCAGAAACATTAAAAGGAGGAAAAGAGAATTGCAGATATAAATGGTTTCAGCACTAAATGAAGGTCAAATTCAACTATCATTAGAAGCTATTAAGAAAATGCTGTAGGCAAAATAAACAGTGGCTGACACGCCAAGGAAAATCAGGTGTGTGATCAGATGGGCCTTACAACCAAACCAGGTTTTCCTAAGGTTTAAAAATACCATGCTGTACATTATGCAGACATTTTCCCACTGTCCAAGCCCAATTCCAAGGAATCAGTTCAGGTCTGTGGTTTCAGCTTTGGACCTCTGGTGGCTTCCCAGATTTTTGTCACGGCACTTAGAGCAAAGTGATGATCCAGGGAAGATATTCCTCCCTGTGTGGAGCTCCATCTGTGTGCCAGGATCCCAAAAAGCTGCTGCTGTCCCTGTGTGTGCCATGTGCTGCCCCTGATGGGGCAGAGCTCTGCGCCAAAAAGAGGGAATTAAATGCGCGTTAATTTTTCATTTCCGTAACGAGCTTTGAGAATTCTGTGCAGAGCATAAAGGAAACATTTCCAAAACAGAAGTGGTTCCATGGCAGGCCTGGCTGGGGACTGGTTGGCACTCTGGCACAGGAGCAGCAGCCCTTGAGCACAGACTCACCCAGTGCTGCCCCTGCACAGCAGCTCTGGCACAGCGACCCTCACCAGGGCAGCTGAGGAATGAAACCTCTAATAAATGGCATAACTGGATTGTAAACAAACCCATTTGGGACACTTAAGAATGGTTAAACCCTGGGACTGATTGTCCAGGAAAGGAATTATATCACAGAATTCACAGAATCTCTGGGTTGGGAGAGACCTTCAAGATCATCGAGCCCATCCCAGCCCCAACCCCTCAACTCAACCCTGGCCCCCAGTGCCACATCCAGGCTCTGTTAAACACACCCAGGGATGGGGACTGCACCACCTCCCCGGGCAGCCATTCCACAACTTTATCACTCTATTTCCTGATATCCAACCTGTATTTCCCTCGAGGCTGTGTGCTCTGGTTGTGTCAGTGCTGCTGCAGACAGAGCCCAGCCCCAGCTGAGCACAGGCACCTTTCAGGAGCTGCAGAGTGATGAGGGCAGCCCTGAGTCTCCTTTTCTCCAGGCTGAGCACCCCCAGCTCCCTCAGGGGCTCCTCACAGGGTTTGTGTTCCAGCCCCTCTGGATGTGCTCAGTGTCCCAAGGTCCTTCCCAGCCTGAGGGCCCAGAACCTTTAGTTTAGAATTTCTTTAGTAACTGGAGGCTGGCAAGTAGAGAATAAAGTGAACCCAGCTCCCAAGGTGAAATGAGAACTGGCACGTGGTCAGAGTTACAGCATTCTTCTCCTCCTATTGTGGGGGGCTCACAGTCAAACACCGCTCCAAGCCCTGCTGAAATCAGTGAGTGCATCCCCAATAAAAATGAGTGTGCTCCAGAGTCACTGCTGGGAGCCTCAGCATTAGTCAGGTATTTTAAGTGCTTGTTTTGATGCAAGGAATATTGTCAAAGGAGGTTATGGGAATGAAATACTCCTGGAGAGAATGATGGGTTATTTTTTATCATAGCTACTTTCAAAAAAATCAATTTCTGAGAAAGTGCATTATGCTTAAGGAAACTGGTACAAACAGGATGGAGATGTATAAAAAGTGTTCTCCTCTCTTTGGTACAGTACTCTGACTTTACTCATCCCCAGCAGATCAATAGGTAACTTTGGTCTTCACCCTTTTACTACATCAGTTGTTATTATCCTCTGATTCAGGTCTTAAAGATTGAATATTTAGGGAAATGTACAGTTAATTTTATACAGATTTAAATGTATATCTGTATACACATTTACATCTGTATGTGTGTACATAGTATAAAGTATATGTACTATAAGTGCGTACATACTATAAAGTATAAATACATGTGAGTATTTGAGTATAAGAATTGAATTCAAAGATGTGTGAAGAAGAATTTGAAGTTAATTACAGAGGTTCATGATAGCTGTGGCTGCCCCTGGATCCCTGGAAGTGCCCAAGGATGGGGCTTGGAGCACCCTGGGATAGTGAAGTGTCCCTGGGTGGGTTTAAGGTCCCTTCCCACCCAACGCATTCCATGATTCTGTGATTTCATTACCATAACCCTGCACCCTTGGCTGTAAAATTCTCTCAAAGCAACGTAAAAATTCTCCTTTGGACAATAAAACTAGGAATTTGTAGCAGAGGAAAACAAATTCTGATTTTTGACCCTAGAATTTACCAGTCCAAAAAAAAGATTTTACATTTGTGCTTCAAGGCACCCTCATTCTACTCAAGCAAATAGTTATAAAGGGAACAGAGCTTTCTGAGTCTTAGTTTGCTTTCTCCCCTGTTTTTTTTAATTAAAATAGTCATTTTAATGCTCTTTAAACACTGATCTTCCTTTTGATTGGCCATTGATCCTGATGCTAAATCCATACCTGCTTTGCTGAGCTATATCTTGCTGTATATTGATAAATCCATATTTTTATGATCCGTTATCCAAAAGAAAACAAAATTTAATGTGATGCAAGAGTTGATGTTAGATTTTATTTCTATATAAATAACAGTGGAGCTCAGGACAATGCTCTCACCTCACTCTGTGCTCTAATTTCACAACTGTGCACACACATTATTCTGATGGGTTCTGTGCTTGGGTTTCCTTTGCAAGGAGATTTTCTCCACCAAAGGAAAGCCCAGAGAGGTCCCATTTGAAATGTCCTGGGGATGTCTGGGGGCTGACAATCATCCCTGTGTGGCCCAAAGGAGGATGGAGCTCTTCTGAGGGGGAGCAGGGAGGACCTGGGAATGGTGGGGTTCTGTCTTCTCCCCTTCTGTGCTGCAGTGTCTCACTGGGGCAAGTCCTACTCTTGGCAAGGAGCAGTTTGTACACCACATTTTTGGTACATTGTAAATACACTCAGACCAGCAGTTTGCAAAATCAAATCTATGAGTGGTAATAAAGCGTTCCTTCTGTGCCTGAACCAAGAATTTGGTTAAAATAGCCAAAAATACAGTGGGTTTATGGATTATTCATAACTCATTTACAGCAAATAAATAATTTCATTGCTTTCATGTGGAGGGCCATGGCCTTTCTGGGATTCAATGAGATGCTTGGATGGGACAATGTCGCAGACATCTTTTTATGGAAAATCCTTTCCTTAGGATTTTTTCTCCTGAGAAGCTGGGAGGCCTCAGGAACAAAATGCAAACAATGGTTATCTGCTGCTGTGGGATGCAACAGGTGCATCTGAGATTGGTCTCATGGGGTTGTTTCTGATTAATGCCCAATCACAGCCAGCTGGCTCGGACAGAGAGTTCAAGACAGAAGCTTTGTTATCATTCCTATTCTATTCTTAGCCTAGCTGGCCTTCTGATGAAACCTTTTCTTCTATTCTTTTAGTATATTTTTAATATAATATATATCATAAAATAATAAATCAGCCTTCTGAAACATGGAGTCAGATCCTCATCTCTTCCCTCAACATAAGACCCCTGTGAACACCACCACAGGACAACAGCGAGGATATTTTGTGGCTGGGCAGCCCCAACACCCAACTTGGCTGCTCCCAAATCCAAACCCAGATCCATTATGACATAACTTCAATTCAGGGGCAGCTGGAAGGGAATTTTGGCAGCCCTTGTGTCCCCAGGGAGCACGGGAGGAGCTGTGATGCCAACCCCACTGTGGCTGTCCCCCTCGGCACAGCTGGCTCCATCCTGGGGACAGAGCTGCCTTTGTCCCAGAGGGAAAACACTGAGCCATTGCAGCACTCTGGGGTTTGGAGAATGCTCAGAATTGTTTTGGGAAGAGAAAACTTTTCCAGAGATTCTAAACAGGATTTTAGGGGTTTTTTCAACCCTCCCCTCCCAAGGATTTTGGTGATTTACGGAGCCTTTCAAGGAAAATCCTTGGGAGAGGTGCAGAAGGAGAGTGTTTTCAGACAAAAGGGTGGAAGAAAAACTCCTAAATCCAATAATTGCTGAGTTCACTTACAGCTTAACATCAGAGCAGTGAGAGCAAAACTCTTCTCTCTTTGTTTCAGAGCACAGGGTGCTTTTAACATTTAGGCTTGATCCTCTCCAGAGGATAAAATCTCCCCATTTTCTGTTCAAAATTCTAAAAGCACTAGAAGTTTTAAAACATTTTGGTGCTGTAATAGACAAAGAGAAGCAGGAAAAATAGGAAGTGACTGTGATTGTACGATAATTATATATGAAAAATAGGAAGTGACAGTGATTTCAGGGGTAATGATATACAAAAAACAGGAAGTGACTGTGATTTTCTGGTAGTCACACAGACTGGAAGCGTTCACAAGGTATTTAATGACAAGGAGCCATTGCTGTTCCTCAGGGAATGCTTCAGGATTTCAGTCCTGCAGAATTCAACAACCCAAGGAGGAATTAGTTCGTGCTCTCCCATGGAAATTATGATCCCTCCCTTGTCTCTGTCTCTCAGCCTTCAACACCCACCTGGAACCCCACAGTGTCAAAAAGTGCTGATCCACACCACATCAATATTCCTGGAAAAAACAAGGAATTGTTGTTTCCCAGCAGGTCTGGGGAGGCTTGATGAACTTTTGGCTGATGCAGCAATTAAATTACTGTAAATAACATTCAAACTGTACAAACCACATACCTGACTATGCCCATGATGTATCTAGAAGTAAAAAAATGCACATGATCAGCATTTCAAAAGAAACTAAATTATCAGTTCATTAATTCAGGGTAATCCTGAGGTTTAAGCACAGAAATGTTGCATCTCCTGCAGTGGAAGATCTTTCATGACAGTGAATGTTACTCTGATAAAACAGACTAAAAAATCATCCTTAAAATAGATTAAGATTTCAGTGGCATAAACATCTGGAATGGAGCACCTGTAGCTATTTTACTTTTTTAAAATAATTCATTATTGAAACGATTAAATATATATTAAATACTGCAAGTTCCACTGCATTGCAAGAGAACAAGACCAGGTTAATCCCTGAGCACTGGGGCTAAAATAAATGGATTTTACACTAAAAGGTAACTGAGTATGTTCTTCCTAAAAGGAGAGTTAGGGGCTTGGAAGGCCAAATATTTTCTTGTCCAGGGCAGGTGTTGAGGGGTACAAACTAAAGCAGTGGTGGATGGACACCCCACCTGTGGGATCTCAGCACCTCAGGATGGAGGTGCAGAGTGGCCGAGAACACTCTTGGGGGGCTCGGGAGTCCTGGAATGTTGCCAGAAGTGTCTGGTGGCTGGACTTTGATCCTACACAGGAGACAACGCCTGTATGAGGACTGGGAAGGTTTCACTGGGTGAATGGTGAAGGGATAAGTTAATTAGAGTGTAAAACACAGGGTTTAGGATTTTGGTACAGGGGGGTCTAAAGAAGTAAGATGGAGGAATTGGGGCGTGTCCTGTCCTTCTTCTTCTTCTTCTTGGCCTCCATCTTCTGTGGTGATGTTGGCACTTTGGGATTGGTTATTACTAGAAGTGCACCGGTTAATAAGGGTAGAAGGTATTGGGGAAAAATGATAAATATTGTACACGTAACTTCGGGTATAAAGATAAGTGACCGCCCCGGGGGCTCGCGGAGTGTGCCCATGGCTGACTTGCTGTGCAGACCTCTGTCGGGCTGAAAGAAAATCTTTTAGATAAACAATTAATAAACACCCAGACCGAGACCGAGACAGGATCAGAAGTCTCTCCTCGTCCTTTGAAGCGCCGGGCTCTTCAAGGCCATCCCTGAGCCTTTCCAGAACACCTAAACAACCGAAACAGCACCAGAAAACTTACAAGCCTAAACAGCCGAGAAACCGAGCAAGTGGCATCCCTGAGCTATCTCCCGGTCGTAAACCAGCCGGGAGAAACATGAAAGCAACACCCACCCCTGCTGCTGGTGCATCCAGAAAATACCTGGAAACAGCACCCAAATCCAGAACAGGATTAGAACAGAACAAAATCCTGATTTCTCAGCTGCCAGGGAAAGCCTCTCCACCAGCACCGAGGGGAAAGGGTCACATGGAGCTGCTGGAAATTCCAGTGTGCAAAAAGCAGCAGGGTCAGAGCATGACCAGCTCCCAAGGGCAGGAAAAGCCTCTGTGTTTTCCCTGGACACTCTTTTGAAATAAATCAGGACTCCAGCTTCAGCTCAGGAACAGCCCACGTCCCTCCTGACAGACCCAAATGCAGGGCCATTACCAAAATTTCCTTGATAAATTAAATTTTTTACAGAAAGAACAGATTTTCTTGGGTAGATAAAAGCTCCAGCCCCAAACCCACTGCACTGCAGGTGACCCTCTCTCCTCCACTGTGCCCCAGGAGTGGTTCCAGCACTGAAACCCCAAATTTTGACACTTCCAACTTGCTGATATTATGGAACAGAATGAATATCTGTTCTGCATTTCCCCATTCATATGACTTATTGCTGCTAAGTTATATTTTATAATTATATATTAATATTATATATTATTTACAATTAATGCTATATTTTATGATATATTATATTTTATAATAAATATATTTTATGGTTTTGGTTTTTTGGTGTTTTGGTGGCTTTTTGTTTGTTTGTTTGTTTGTTTGTTGTTTGTTGTTTGTTTCTTTTGGGGTTTTTGTGGTGGTTTTTTTTTTTGTCCGTTTTGGGGTTTTTTTGGTGGTTTTTTTTGGTTTTTTTTTTTTTTGGTTGTTGTTGTTTTCCCTGCCTGGTTTCAACTTTAGCATAGAAAAAAGCCTGAAATATCCCAAAATCTACCTGACCCAAGCCCTGCAGCTGCCCCAAACCTTGCAGCAGGCTGTGAGTAAAGCCAGAGTAAGCACAGGGCCCTTTTTTTGAACACATCCATTGTGGCAGAACCCGTTCTGCTGGTTCATTGTATTATCACAAATGTTTTTGCTGACTTAACTCCTCGGATGACTCACACAGAGGCAATTGGGCTCCGGGAATAAAACACTGTTGTAGCAGTTTTTCCACATAAAAGGCAAGTGTTTCAGGGCTCCTGCCTCAACAGGGGTTGCTTTTTTAATGTATATAATCCACGATCAGTCCCATCTCTGCTCCAAGCTGGTGAATAACCAGCCAGGATCCTCTCAAGCAGGGGGCTGCAAACCTATACAGGCATCTAAATTTATATGGGAAGGAAATTTGTCTCCTGGGACAGCATTATCTCTGTGTGGTCTCTATGGCTGCTCTATTCCCCCTCATGAATTCTCCCTCTCTGCCATTTTTATTTTTTTTAATGAAGAGTTACTGACATATTCATGTTGTAGCATAAATCTGTTTGACAGGAGTGATTGGCATTGCCCAAACCATGTGACTGCATTAACTGGGCACATTTAATGGGGAGCATTTGTGAACTGATGAAGAAATGCTATTTATACTCTAATTCCCATGGCTGCTGGAAAAGAGAAGGTGTAAAATTTGCAACAGGAGGATGAGAAGATCCATGCAAAGCAGGTGCTGGCTGTCCTTGGGTTCCACCTGGTGAAGGCTGGGATGGGCAAACACTGACTCACTGCAGGCTGCAGTTCAAGGAGCAGATTTTTAGTTGTTTTTTAAGTTGTTTTTTTTTTTTTTAAACAGACACTTCAAATGATGTGTGGCTGTTGTTTGTTTGGTTGGTTTTAGTCTCATGTGCCTAAAGGAATCTGCCTGGATTTAGCACTGAATTCTTCCCTTCAGCAGCACAGTATTAATCGAGGTTTCAGCTGCCTTTTGTTGCTGTGACCCCTCTTTGCCTGTGCAATCAGAGAATCAGAGAATGGTTTGGGTTGGGACAGACAATGAACCTTAAATCTTGTCCAGTGCCACCCCTGCCATGGCAGGGACACCTTTCTCTATCCCAGGGTGCTCCAAATCCCAGTGTCCAACCTGGCCTTGGGATCCAAGGGCATCCACAGCTGCTCTGGGCACCCTGTGCCAGCCCAGCACCCTCCCAGGGAAGGATTTCTCCTGACATCCCATCCAAACTGCCTCTCCTTCCATTTGAGACCGCTGCACCTTTTCCTACCACAACAGCCCCTGCTAAAAAGTCATCCCTGGTTTGTCCCCACATCTCTCCTACCACAGCAATCCTGTTGGGTTTGTTGCTCTGCAGCTGTTGAAACTGTCACTGTTTGCTTTGGCACCACAGAGCAGACAGACACAGCCTCTTGAAGATGACAAAAGATCGTGATAATGTGAATTCTGAAAACAGCTTTGTTATTTTAAATAAGTGTACATTCATTCATCCATCGCGTCAAGGAAGAAAAGGTTTGGCAGAGTTCTGCAAAACCCCAGTGCTCTGCTTTTTAGAAGATATTTAAGAATTATTTAAAACCAATATTTGAGGGCTAAGAAACACTTGTTTAGCAATGAAATCCTTGAGTTCAGGGTAACTGGGTGTGGAATGAGGCCGTGCCTTTGACATCTGATCCCCGTGGGATGATGGAGCAGCCCCACAAACAGGGGCCAAGCCACGCTCCCCAGCACTTGCAGGGCAGTGTCCTGCTGGGGATGAGCCTTTGCCAAATGCTAAATCTCTCTCCGGAGCTTCAGATCCAGCAGGCTTGAGAACCTGATCCCGTGGATTGAAAGGAATTGGGCGGGGAGGGTAAAGCAGGAGTTGAACAGCAGCTCCAAAGAGCCCTCAGCACCTGAAGGGAGAACAAAGCAGGGTCTGTTCCTGCGCTGAGCTCGCTGACAGCAGCAGGGCTCCCTCCAGCATGGAGGCTTTGGGAAACTCAGAGTCTCCAGGGGATGCTGGAGGTGGGCTCAGCAGAGAGCAGCTCCCATCCTCTCGCACGGGATCCGCCAACGCTCACACGGTGAGGAGCAAGGCTCTGGAATAACTGCAAGAGCAAAGCTGGAAAGCTTCATCTGCACCTGCCAGACCCTGCAGGACAAAGACAAAACAGCCAGCAAATCTGAGGTAAAGACGAGGGTAAATTCAGAATTGCAGTAAAAATGTCCAGATGTTGAAATCAGAATATTTAATTGTGGGGGAAGTTGGTCACTAACTGATGGCTAAGCAATGTGAAATTGAGCTATAAAAAGTTTAAATTGCGTGTTTCTCTTAGCTAATACTCATGCTGAGAGGATAAATGTGAGCTGGTTAGAATTAGGAGAGGGAAATGGATGTACAAGGGCCCAACTTGACTTGTCAAGGACCTCGCTCAAGGAGCAAGATTGCAGCATGAGGCTCTGCACTTTGCCTCTGAGTTATGAAACCAGGATTTCTCTGTTTCTAAAACTTCAGGTCCAATTAATTTTCCTCTCCTTCAAAGTTTGAGAAAGAAAATAAACCATATCAGAAATATAAATGGTGCCAGCATGGGCCTTTTGTTTCACTTCTGCATATCTAATAAACCCCCAGATATATTGTGTGTCTCCAACAAAGCAAGTCCTCCAGTGCTGGGCAGAGATTATTCTCACAAAAGGGAACCTCTTTGTCAAAACAATGGGAATAAGAAAGTTTTCAAGATTAAAATGTCAGGTAGATAAACACATTACTTTGAACCATATTTGTATTCCATGGCTGGTTCAGGCACTCCAGCAGTTATCTTCCCCAAAGTAAACATGCGTGAAATCTGATCAGCTCTTCATTGTACACGGAATAAATTATGCAGGGCATTGTAGGAGACTCCTATATGGCTCATTTACACATCTTTTGATAAATGTAATATGCAGATTCCTGCTCCTTTGTGAGGCATTAACCTCGGTGCATATTGATGCTGTTATTCCCAGAGATGACAGGAGCTCAAAGACCTTTCTGTGTCTCTTTGAGAGCTGGCAGGGCCTCGACTGGGGAGGGCCTTGCTCAGGGATGTACAAACGAGCTTTCTTTAGAATTCAGCCAGTCATAAATTTCCTTCTCACTGTCAGAGGATTGAAGGTTTCAAGTGGTTTTGATAAAGGTATAAAGTGGTTGGGGTAGAGTTTATTGCACTATTCCGGAGGAAATCGCTACTAATCCACCAACTGCAGGAATTACTGGAAATTTAAATGACAAAAATTCACATTAAGTGGCCAAACTCTTTGAAGATAAATCACTTGGGGTGCTTATCTCAGTTTAAGACACCCAGCAAGCCTATTTGAAGACAAGAAAGAGCTCCTTAAACGCCTCAGTTTGGGTCTCCACTCAGGCACTGACGATCCCCACGCACATCAAATCCACAATGAGGATGTTGGAAGCTTTTCCCAAGTACCTGTGCAATGGCAGTTTTTGTTAAAACCTTGTCTGATAGGGCTGCAAAGCAATAAAGCCACGTCTTGATACAGAACATTTACAGATAAATGGGATTGAAATTATGTGCACGCCATTTTTTTGTGCAAAAATGTTCTTTTTCCCTTATTTGGCAGCAAAATGAAAAAAGAAAAAGGAATGTTGTACTCCAAAGGTGAGGATTTGTAGATTTTTCTTTTGAAAGAAGAAAATCTAAAGGAAATCTGAAGGTTTATTTAAAGTCTTCTCCTTACTCAAAGTCAAGGCTATTTATTCTTGCAGCCTTCTTGCTCTTACTCAAAGTCAAAGCTAGGAAAAAAGGAAAAGCAGAATTTTTTGGGCTGTTCTCCCAGCATGTGAGGGCTGGTGGATGTGAGGAGAGCAGGAGTTTGCTGGATTAAACAAGTCCCCTGCTAAATAAAGCAGCTGCAGGGCTGAGAGTGGATGTGTCATTTTCTTGACAGTGGAATGATCATTTCACCTGACAAGGTAAGGAAGGGCTTTGCTACAAAACATCTCCAAGCTGAGACCTCTCCTGATCCCTGCTTTCATCCCAGCCAGGAGGAACTGGGAAGGAATTGAGGAGCTGGGGAGGTGCCTTGGTTGGAAAAGCCAGGTGTCTGCTAAGGAAGGCAGGAGCCTTCCCTGAAATGGAAAATGCAAACCCCCTCCCTCTAAATTGTTATAATTTTGAAATTAAGGGGCTCTCAGGCAAAGATATGGGAATGTGAATAACAGTTCTTTACTAGGGAAGAAAATAAAAATAAAAAAAAATAAAAATAAAATAAAATAAAAATGCAGGAATACAAAACAACACTGCCAGAGTCAGACCATGCCCTGTCCCCCTGTGTGTCAGGGGGTGTCCCAGCCCCATCCCAGGGGGGCTCAGCCCTCCTGCAGTGCCAGCTGTGGCTCTGCTGCAGCAGGGATCCTGCACAAGGGGGGAGTTTTCCTCTGCAGCTCCAGGGCTGCTGCAGATGGGCCTGGGCTCCCTCTGGCCATGCAGGGCAGCAGAAAGCTGCTCCTCTGGCAGTGCAGGGGGCAAAGGCTGCTGGGGTGTCCCAAAGCTCAGATTGGATCCAGGTAGGAATGCTTGGCTCCTCCCCTGGGCGGAGCATCTCCCCATGGGATGCTGGGATTGGATCAGCCATGCAAGGACACTCAATGGCCATGGACAAAAGGTAATTAATAATTAATGGCCCATGAACAGCAGAGATCTCCTGGAGGGAGGATTGGCTGTGGAACGGATAAAGAAAACTGCCCAGTGAACAGAGATAACCTAAGACAGGAGGAAGCACGAGAGTAAATGGCTTTTCCACAAGTCTTTGGAATATTGAAAAGCCAAGCTTTTGCTGATAATTGAGCAGAAATGCCTCAAAAGGAGCTAGAACTTGGTGAAACCTCCAAAGAAGTCAGATAAGTTTGCTGTATAGTAAAGGAACCTCTTAAAAGCCACAGTACCAGGATGTCATTGGCTTAATCTTCATGTGGACATGACAACAGCAATTCCAGCAAGGAGCTTTTCAGCTTAGTCAAAGCTCACTCAGACTTCCAGGACCTTGAAGTCCTTGGTTTTGCTCCAACACAAAAAAACCTTACAAAATACTTCCCAAAAAAATCCCTCTATGAACTGTTGGACACTCAAAATTCTAATTTTAAGTTTTCAGAGACATAAATATTTTAGCTGATATATTTGTGTCTGCAGGGCTGCCGAGAGGAGAGAAAGTTCCTTGTTTTTCCTCTATTTACAGTGAAGTGCAGGTCAGGAGCAGCAATTCCATTAAAATCACCATCAGGTCAACCAAAAAACTATTGACTCCAAAATCACAGGGTTAAGATAATTATAGGTATGCAGATATTTAATAAATGAAGCCTTATTAATTATTCTCTAGAGTTTGAATGTGTGGGATGCATTTAGTCAAAACACCTACAAGCTCAAGTGCAGCTGCTGGGGCTTGGAGCAGTGTTTCATTATAGAGCAAAAAGAAACTAAAATAAGTAAAATCAAAACAAATCAAGGAAAAAATAAATAAAATAAAATAAAATAAAATTTATTATAAAACTTCAAGAGCAGGAAAGCAAAGGCCAGAGTGCAGCCACTCACTTTTAGGAGAACAATGTCAGGAACAGACCTGTAGTGGTGCTTTGGCAACACCACACCAGTGCCAGCAATCCACATTATCAGGGGAATTAATTCCTGATGCCTGCCTGGTTCCAAATGCTTTGGAGACTCTCATTAATGGAAGATGGACTGGGAAGGAAGAAGAGTAAAAAATAATAAAACAATTTCCTGATCCCCTCTATGCCAAAATCTGGATTAATGAGCAAGAACAGCCCCAGGCTTGGTGGAACACTTGATAACTCCACATTTCCAGTTAAATCCACAGCTCATGTGTTTGGTGCTTGTCTCTGAAGGAAAGAATTGCTCACACTCAAAATTACTTGCTGGCTGCTGGCATGGAAAAATATTCTTTGTGTTTCTCTGCCCTGGCCAGGAAGGCTTCTGGATGTTTGTTTTTGGTACCCATATTTTCCTGTTAAATGATATAGGGACAGCTGGCAATCTTTTTATGGATTCATTTACACAATGCTCCTGTGAGGTGGGGAAATGTGATTAATCTTCTTTACAAGCAGGGAACTGAAGCAGAGAGAAACCAAGGCTCAGATCTGTGGAGATCTTAAAAAGCCCAGTGACACTCCAAAGTTTGAAACGAAAAACACCAACCCCACAAAAAACCCAACCTCAGTCAAAATCTTATTAAAAGCATTCAGCATCCCACTCGGTGGCTTCATCAACAGACTGCTCTGGAAGGAGATGAATCTTTACTAAATGATCCAAAACAACCCAAAAAGAGGAAAATGAGAAACACAGAATAGTCTAAACTCAATCACCTTTGCCACCACGAGGGCTGGTGCAGCCCTGCCCATCTGCCAGCAGCACCTCCAGCCCCAGAGCAGACAGAGGAAGGTAATTAATTTTTCACTCCTAATTAACAGCCCTCTAAATGCAGTGCTGCAGCCAATGAGGTTTTCAGGCACTCAGATCAGGGGATATCACTTATTTTTGGAAAGGTACTCACAGACTTCTTCTCTCGTTCTGTCCTGACCTACTTTGGAAGACATCTCTAAAATAGCTTATTTCTCCCACAATAATTGAGTAAGCAGACAAAAAATAATGCTGTGCTGCCCCTTTTCTACAGTGGTGCAGGCACTGTAAAAATGTGCCTATTAATAGGAAAAATGTAAATTAATCTTTTGTTCCAGAGGGAGAAAATTGTCAGTAAAAGCTGAAGAATAGAACATTTTATAGTCGTTCATGCAAAAAGCATCACAGAGTATTTTGTACTAGAAACCAGGAATCACAGGATCACTCCCAGAATGGTTTGGGTTGGAAGGGACCTTAAAGACCATCCAACCCCCTGCCATGGACAGAGAAACAAGTTTTCCTCTCCAAGGAGGAAAATTATAATTTCTCTTTTGGTATAAAAGGTTCTTTCATGTCCAACTTGTGCCAGAGGGAGCAGCTCAGGCTCTTCCTTCTGTCTGTCCCTCATTTTGGGAGCAGCTGAGGAGGAACAGAGGATGTTTGCACCACCTCCCTCAGCACATCCTGCCTTCCACACCGTGCTGAAACATTTTATTGCTTCAAAGAGGGTCTTTTGCCTGAGGTATTACAGCCAGAGGAAGCTGGAGGGTTTTTTTTTCCTTTATTTCAGCTGTCTTATTCCCAGTTTTCTAGCTGCATACTAAAAACCCCCATCAAATATAGAAATGGGAACCTGCACCACTACTGTGGCTAAGCTAATTTGGGAAAATAAATATCCAACTGGAAGTCCAGGTAGGACATACAAATTGCAGCTCAATTCATGGAGATTGAAGCGATGTGTGGTGTAGCTGTTTCCTCACCCACTCTCACCCCACCAGCTGAGAGCTAAAGAAGGAGCTGTGCTGCTTTGCAGGCACTGGTAAATCCTGGAATTAGGATTTTCTGTTGAGTTCTGCCTCCACCTCTGGGTTCCCAGCACAGGAAGGACATGGAGGTGCTGGAGCCGGGCAAGAGGAAATCATCAATGGAGCAGAGGGATGGAGCTGCTCTGCTGTGAGGAAAGGCTGGGAGAGCTGGGATTGTTCACCAGGAAAAAAGAAGAAAAGAAGCTTTGGGGTGACCTAATTGTGGTCTTCCAGTGACTGAAAGGAGCAAAAAGATTGAAAGAGTTCCTTTACAAGGAGCTGGAATGACAGGAGAAGGAGAAGGAGAGGAGAAGGAGAAGGAGAAGGAGAAGGAGAAGGAGAAGGAGAAGGAGAAGGAGAAGGAGAAGGAGAAGGAGAAGGAGAAGGAGAAGGAGAAGGAGAAGGAGAAGGAGAAGGAGAAGGAGAAGGAGAAGGAGAAGGAGAAGGAGAAGGAGAAGGCTCCTACTGCCAGAGGGCAGGGATAGATGAGATATTGGGAAGGAATTTTTGGCAGTTAGAGTGTAAGGCCCTGGCACAGCTGGGGCTGCCCCTGGATCCCTGGCAGTGCCCAAGGCCAGGCTGGACACTGGGGCTTGGAACACTCTGGGATTGTGGAATTTGTTCCTGCACAGGGACTGGATGTTCTTTAAGGTCTCTTCCAAGCCAAACCATTCTGTGCTTCCATGATTATTGATTTTCATAGATAAAAAAAGGGAAGCACTTGAGACACACTCCCAAATCCAGATTAAAATTATCACAAATAGGAAAACCCAAAAATCAATGTCCAAGCCCTGAATTTGCTGGTTGTGCCAATGTCTCGAGCTGTGGAGCTTTTTGAGCAGCAGCCCACGATGTTTGTCACAATCTGAACCTTCTCCAATTCCCAAACAACTCTCATTTAGAAGGTGGAATTGGGCATTTTCCTCTGACCTTGCTGAACCAATGGAAATCAGGAAAAGCCAAGAGGAGTAGAGTTTTATCCTATTCCTTCAGTCAGTATTTTGTACTATGAACACAATCAATACAGAGCAGGATCTACAGGGGGTTTGGATGAGGCAGCTGTGCAAGGGAAAAAACCCCACTGAAATGTTCAGGAAAGGACAAGTATAGAAATAGAAAAGTGGGATCCACATGGCAAAACCTCACCAATTTCCTCAGGAAAACTCTCACTCCTTTTGCTGCTGAAGGCAGTCCTGGCTATGGGGAGTTACCCAAGGGCTTGGCAGAGGCATCTCACATTATGAAAACTCCAGATTTTAAGATTTTGGGAAAATTCCTAAAGCCATTTTCTCTGCTTCTGATAAAGAGGGCCCTATTGGCATATCTCATCTGATTAATTAGTAGTATAGTGCTCTGTTAATTAGGCAAAAAATCACACCTCATTGACCTAACACAATGTACATAAAAATCCTCTCATGAAAAATACAGTGAGTTCATGTTTTACAAACTCTTTTTTATCCTCCCTTTTATCATCCTTGATAGAAAATTATACCAGATACAGGCTAAGGAAAATCCAAATTGCCTTCAGCGAAAATTTTGAGATGGGCAAATGTTTCCATCCCCATATTGAAGATTTGTTAGAGAAATTCTGCAAAGTATTGACTGAGTACTTGGGAAATGTGCAACAGTCAATAAAAAGAGTTACCCGACGCAGAGTTTTCTGCATGCTGTGCTGAAAGGTCATTGTGACCAGCTCAGCTTTAAATGTGTTTAAAAGCTCTGAAACAAAACTGAGAAAACCGTGACTCTGCAAAAAAAGGGTTGTGGGAAAATCGAGGGATGTTTTGGAGTTGTAACTCTTCAGCACCTGGGCGTGATTGGAGAAAATGGAAGCTTTGTTTAAACTCAAAAAATGGAACAAAAGGCCTCTGTAAAGCACAGATCCATGAGCAGGATCCACATCCTGCTGTAAGGGCACCGATTGTTCAGCCTGGAGAGGAGAAGGCTCCAGGGAGAGCTCAGAGGCCTTCCAGGGCCTGAAGGGGCTCCAGGAGAGCTGGAGAGGGACTGGGGACAAGGCCTGGAGGGACAGGACACAGGGAATGGCTTTAAGCTGACAATGGGTAGATTCAGATGGGATTTTGGGAAGGACTTGTTCTCTGTGAGGGTGGGGTGGAATTCCCAGAGCAGCTGTGGCTGCCCCTGGATCCCTGGCAGTGCCCAAGGCCTGGCTGGACAGAGCTTGGAGCATCCTGGGACAGTGGAAGATGTCCTTGGGTGGCACTGGATGAACTTTAAATTCCCTTCCAACCCAAACCATTCCCTGATAAATCCACCTGAAAACAGCCATCCTTTGCATTTTAAGAAAAGATAAACAAACCTGGTGCGGCTGTGGCTGATTTGATTTGGCCTGAGCTGGTTTTATCTCCATCCTCAGCTGAGGGGCTGTGCAAGAGCAAAGTCAAGCCAGGTCCTCACAGTGAGGAGCTTTTCACATCAACCTTTCAATGTCTTTGAAGTCAATATTTTTAGGGCATAGAAATTAATCACAATTGTAGCACAACTCAAATAATGCTATATTATCTCTCATGTGGAAAAGAACCCCAATTTCCTTTTAATTAAGACCAATAAAATTCAGGTTAGTTGTAAAAACTCAGGAGTGCCAACATTTTATTCATTATTTTTGACCCAAGAATTTCACCATTTCAAATCAGACAAGGGATGTTATCTTTGCAATAAAAGGCTATCGGGAATCTAAATGAGAAATCAAATGCTTTTTCATGCTGGTTTATTTTAGATTAGAGAAACTTGAACCAGATGTAAACCTGAATTGCTGAAGCATGAGAAGGGACTAACAGCCGAGTGATAAATATCTGAGCCGTGTTGTTCTAGGTGCAGATTTGCATTAACTCAAATAAATTGATCTGTAAGCTTTTCTAAAACTTAATTAATGCTGCAGAACAAAGCTGGAGATCAATTATCAGCTTGATATCTTGGCACAGATAAAGCTGAACTAAATTAACCATCCAAAAATGTATGGTATCAATATACATTGACATGATTACTGGCACAGGGTAGAAATGGATCCCAGTGCAGCCTGAAACACAATCCTTTATTCCCAAATGTGGGAAGTACAGGAGTTCTATCCATAAACTCTAATTTTTCTTTAGCAAAAAGGGCATTTTATACTGAATAAAAAGAGAAAGAAGAGACTAGAGATTCACAGACATGGTGAGTGTTTTTCTAAGTCTACTAAGGAGTAGCTGACTATTTTTTTCTCCAGAACAAGAGAATTTCCTGGTGAGCTGGTGGGCAGCTATCATGAAATTGTTAGTTACTGTCAGGAATTAGGTGGCAGGATTGAATTAGTGAGACAGAGATGTAATTTCTGTGTGTCTGGTAACTCTTCAGGTACTTTGGTTTTGCTGCTTTCTTCTGCTCCTTCTCCAGGCTGATTTTGCTCATAGGTTTGCAGTGTAATTAGGTCCTTTTTATTAAAGCCTGTGCAGTGCTGTGCTGTCTGCTTCTTGGAATGAATATAAGGGATGTGTGAAGGAATACAGATTCCCTAGTTAGGAAGTTCACACACATGGACAAAATATTCAGAATACATCAATTGGAGAAGTTCTTCTGGAGGAAATATTTAAAATTTCTTTAAATTCACTGATACACTGCAATCTATATTTTTTGTAATGCAGACAAGCCTGTAATGTTTTATATTAAAGCATCTCAAATGAGAGTCAAGCTCATTTAGGCTACAAGGCTGCATTCCATTCAAGAAATATAAATTGTTTATCTTATCCATTGGATCTGAATCTCCATAGATCTTCACATGCTCCATCTGAACTTCCTGCTGTGACAACAAAAATAAATTTAAGGTGTTTCCAGCTCAGTCTTGGTGTTAAGGGAGGGATGGATGGATGGATGGATGGATGGATGGATGGATGGATGGATGATGGATGGATGGATGGATGGATGGATGATGGATGGATGGATGGATGGATGATGGATGGATGGATGGATGGATGGATGATGGATGGATGGATGGATGGATGGATGATGGATGGATGGATGGATGGATGGATGGATGGATGATGGATGGATGGATGGATGGATGGATGGATGGATGATGGATGGATGGATGGATGGATGGATGGATGGATGGATGATGGATGGATGGATGGATGGTTGAACAGTTCTGTGATTTCTTTTTTATCTGTGATTTCTTTTTTATCTGTGATTTTCTTTTTTTTTTCTGTGATTTTTCTTGTAATGCCAAACTGCATCCTGTGGAAGCTAAAAATACACAGGTGTTTGTCTTGTTGCCAGCATCATCTTGTCCATGATCCCTGATCCTCCTAAAAGCATTCCAGGCTTTCCACCAGCCTTCCACACAGCGTTATTTCAAGGGAATGGCTCCACTGGAAGGTTTTCCAGTGCTATTTGCCTCATTTAAAAGTGCCCAGTTAATGTTGTAAGAGGCCAGAGGCTGCCACACATTTTAACCTCTGCTTCAGTGAGGCATTAAAAACTTTCCAAGACAGGAACAGAGTATCCCAGAGATGAGTTTAGATCTCTCCAGTCGATTGTATTGATCAAACACTGCTCCATTTTAAACTCTGAGTCAGATAGCCCTAATTTGTTTATAAAAGGGTCTCTTTGAAGGTAGTCTTAATTAAGTAGAAGGAAAACGAGCCTGTCATTGATGAGAGGAGAGCAATATGGGCAGCTAAAGAAATATCCCACCACCAAAACCATCTGCTGGTGGTAAAGCTTCCCAAGAGAATGATTTGGGAATCACTGAATATAAAGGTATTTGTCCTTTGATCAAGGACTCCTGCTCAATTCCCAGTGGGATAACAGGCAGCTCCTCGTTGGCTGTACCCATGGAATGGCAGTGAGGGTGTGCATGCAGTGCACCGGGAAATCCAGCCTCAAAAATGTCATTTATACAAATGTTTGGGGACTGCCTTGCACCAATAGACCCATTCCCAGCAGGACCTCAGGGAGCTGATGGGATTCATGGAAACCACACAAGTCCTGTGGCTCGTGGGGACTGGATTATAAATGACAAACAGTATCTCCTGCTGAGCTAAGAACTGATCACAAAAATGGGAATAAATTGGATTTCACCTCTCCCGTGCAGCTGCTTTGGGCATGGTGGGCACAGGACCCTGTAGGCTTCATTACACCTTGTAATAAAATACTACAGACTCCAAACCTTCCCCCTCTGAAGGTAATTCTGTCACAGAGTATTTAGGAATATTGGCTGATCATGGCTTTTTGCTTCATTTTGGCAGTTCCTTTGAAGTCATCAATATGCCAGGTTCATTTGGTGGCAGAGCTAGCTCAGGGGAGAGGAGAAGGATGTGTCATGGATTCAATTCCACAGCTAACTGCTTATTGGGACTCTGATCCTCTAACCCTTCATCAAGGGAAACTGCTGGCCTTGGCAAGGCAGGGGGAAAATGCTCCAGGAGGCTTCTTTGAGTTGTTTTCATCCTGTTGCTCATTATTTGAAGATTATATATCAGTAAGTGCAATAATAGGGGGTTGTTTTTATGTCCCTGCAAGAGTCATCAAGGACATCTAGCAGGAAGGAAAGCCTTTCCCATAAAGTGCAGGGAATTGCTTCCCAGCTACAGGACCAGCTTGTGCAGCTTTTATTTCCATTTCTTTTATTAACTATTAATAATGATATATGCTCTTTGAAGTACACTCTGTTTACACATAAAGAGCATAATGGAACAGCAATGATGAGGCAGAAGGTAAATCTGGGTTTCTAAACAAAACATTGTTAAATGATAAAGTAGTACAAAAGCAAGGAAAATGCAAGGGAAAAAATTGGTCACTTGGGATGCTGTTGCTGCCTTTTGGGACTATGTGAAGATTGCTGACTAGATTAGATTAAAACCACCATAGCACACAATTAAATTTTCATGGAAAATATTAATTTTAAATATTGATGACAGTCTTTTCTTTCAAACCACGTTAAAAAAATAACTGTAGCAGCTCAGTGGTATCAGGAAACACAGTGGCACAAGTGAGAGGTAGGGCAGGTAATTTCCATTCTGTGCCAGCAGAAAGTGTTGGCAAACCCAGCTCTGTTGGGATTTGGGGTGGGATGGCACCAGTGTCACCTCTGTGGGACAGCCTGGTCATACTTCGCCATGAGGTTAATTAAGAGCTAAATAAGAGGCACAGGGTGTGTAAGAACCACAGCCAAAGTGGATTTTTGCATGGGGCCTTCACTTGAAACTGCTGAAGATCTGAGCAATTGTCCAAATGACAGAGGAGGCCACTCTGAAATTGTCCAAATGACAGAGGAGGCTGCTCTGAGCCCCTCTGGAGCCAGGGTGGAGAGCTGGGGAAGCTCCTGGAGAGGAGCAGCTCCAGGGAGAGCTCAGAGCCCCTGGCAGGGCCTGAAGGGGCTCCAGGAGAGCTGGAGAGGGACTGGGGACAAGGGATGGAGGGACAGGGCACAGGGAATGGCTTTAAGCTGACAAGGGGTTGATTTAGAGGGGATTTTGGGAATTAGGAATTGTTCCCTGTGAAGGTGGGGAAGGGATGGGACAGAATTCCCAGATTTACTGTGGCTGTCCCTGGATCCCTGGGGGTGGTTGGACACTGGGGGTGGCAGCAGCCTGGGGCAGTGGGAGGTGTCCCTGCCCAGGGCAGGAGGTTGGAAGTGAATTATCTTTATGAGCCTTTCCAAGCCAAACAATTCTGCATTTCCTCTGACAGGCAGTGACTTCCCTGATGGCATGGAGAGGTTGTTTTTGCAGACAGCCCTTATTCCACTCTAAACTGATCCCTCCTGCTCTCTGCCTGACCTCTCCCTCACGGTGCCCTCACGGAGCCTCCAAGGACCATGGAAAAATACACACAACAGATGAGAGTTATGCAACTCCTTGTTCCAGCCACAATCCCTCCCTGCTGCTGGCCAGGGAGTTTCTGCCTTTGTAAGCCCCTGCTCCCACACCTCCAGCTCTGCCGGGCCTGGTTTGCCAAGTTCTGGTCCTAAAGGTACAGATTAGGGGCAGAGAGGTGATGTGCAGGGAAGGAACAGGTAGCAATAGGTTTTCTGGTTTTGTTCCTTTTTAAGGGTCTCAGGAACCATTATTTATTGGAAACTGAAATAATCAATGAGAAAAGAAGACCACTAAAAATTTTTATTATTTATTATTTATTGCCCCAAACAGTGGGGCTTTTTTTTAAGTTTTACCAGAAAGGCAGGAAAAGCAGTGCTCTGTTACCTAGAAGGTAAAATGTAATGGGGAAAAAAACATTTATAGGGTTTGCATATGCAGTTATTGAGGATATAATTTAAAAAGCAAACAGGAAGCAGAAAGGAGTAATGTTAGACAGAAACAAGGAGAAAACAAAGAGCAGAAGTGAGTCAGTCCTTTCAGTGGATGCAAAATGTTGGCACTGAAGCCAATGCTCTGCCACCTCCTCCATCTCATTTGCCTCAGAGAAATCCTCAGGACTGAGCTCCATGAAAGTCACCAGTGCAGGAAAAAGTAAATCCTGTGGGAAAACATGTGGTGGGGATCAGAGCTCACCCTGATGGTCTGGGAACAGGTGACCACCTTCCTCCCATCCCTACAGCAGCTTGAAAACCCTAAACAGGTTCCATTTAACCTGGAACTATGGAAATTAATATTATCAGAGAAAAAAAGACCACTAATTTTTTTTATTGGAGTTGTTTCATTGCGGGGACAGCTTTGCTTTTCTCCAAAACTCACTGTCAAAGGCAACTAGCACTGCCAGGCACAAGAGCCAAAGGAATGTCACCACAGAATCATGGAACGGTTTGGGTTGGGAGGGACCTTAAAGCTCATCTTGTCCCACCCAGGCTGATAAAAACTCACTGCCAGAACCTGGATCTGCTGCTGAACCTCCAGAAAAGCACTGAGATCAGAGGAAGTCAGTTAAAAAAAAAAAACCTAAACCCAACAAGAATTTCCCTCTTCCCCTGCACTCCCCTGAAACTGTGAGAATAACAGAGAGCAATTAACAGAATATGTTATTTTATTTTGATTGATGGCTGGGCTGATGAAAAACACTGATTTTTTTTTAATTGAGGTTAATGTGCCTCATTCAAATAACTTAAAAATAAATAATCACCCCCTGGTTTTTTCTTACTACATTTTTTGTTAGGATTCCTTGCAGTGGGAGCCAGACCTTGTCTCTGTTGCTATGGAAGTCTTGTCTTAAGCTTTACCAAAGAAAAGAATTTAAAAATGTAAATGGGAGATTGACTCAAAAGATATTCATTGTTGCTACAAAGTGCATTGTAATTTCATTATTTTCTTGCTATATGTCTTCTTTTTAATATCAGAATAGACTTGTAACGTAAGTTTCAAACTTAGAACAGAATTTTTACATCACAAAATAATTATCTCAGTAATTGTTTGAGATTTTTTTTTTAAATTGTGGCCAAGAGAGACTGGTAAGGAGACTTGTGAAGGAGGAAAGAACAGTGAACAACTCACTGGCTTTATCAGCCCAGGGAGTAAAAATATCCTGAGTTTTTAAAAACTTTTTTTAAATTTATGTCCTTTGAAGAGAAAAAAAAAGGGTTATTTCAAGGAGCTCAGAGTTTCTCTGTTAGTAATGATACTTAAAAAAAATTAGACTTAAAGCATGGCCCATTTTGACTCAAACATTCTGGATTGTTGAGAAGGGAGGAATATTATTTCCTATTTGTAGACTAAATTGGAATCTTTGGAGCAAGTACTCTGGAAACTTTGGGTTTTTTTAAACTGACTTGATTTCTGTTGTGTTTTTTGGTTGGTCTTTAAAGCAACATTTGTCTCAAATTCATGAGGGGAAAAAAAAAAAACAACACTGAAATTGGCTGTGAAATTGAATTATAAGGATATTGGGGATAAATTAGCAATGAATGTTTCCAGGCAGTGTGATGGTGGATAGACAGACAGGTGTGGATTGATAGATCTCCAGTTTATTTATTTATTATTATTTATTCAGGGATTGGAAACCCATTTGGAATATTCTCCTGAACTGCCCTGGAACCACAGCAAAACTGTTCAGCCAGGAAAGTACAGAGGGCCTAAAACCAGAGTTATGATATTTGTGCTGGGAATCTAAAGAGTTCTGCAATACAGAGACTACTTGGAGCAATTAAATTTCTGTGTCACTCTTGATTGCGTCAGAAAGGTGGGGCAAGCACAGGAAAATGCAATAGTGGAGTCTCTCTGATAATCAGATTTATGTTCTTAAGCTCCACAGAAACTTCTGAAAATGGATTATAAGCAGCTCGGTCACTGAGATAACATAATGATTCCTTGGGAAAATACCCTGAAACACCCAATAGCCCAGAAATAGCTTTAGCCAGCAATGGACAATGGGAGAAAAAGGAAGAAAAACCCATTCTCTGGCTCTGCCATGGCTTTTGAAGCTCCCTAAATTCCAGCTTGGTGCTACTCTTGGAACCTCTTTGGTTTCTTTTGTTTATTTGGACACGACTTCACGCCTGTGACCTTATTTTGTTCAGTCACCAACATAACAAACCAGTTTTTTTATGCATGATTTGCTCATTAGTGGCTGCTTCAAACACCCCATCTCCCAGTACATAATCCAATTTTAACAATAATTGGGAAAATGATGTCGTGTAATTAGCATTCCGAAATCTGGTTTAATCCGTGTGGCTCTGGGTCAGCTGGGGAGAAGCAATTTCAATTAGTGAGGAATTGCCTGGGCTGGGGCAGCAGGGAGGGGCTGTTACACAACCCTCCTGTTGGCTTTGGGGTTTTTTTCTTACTTTTGTTGAGGTTGGGATTGAATATTCAAGACAACAGTTTGTGTTTAGACTTACGTCTTTAATATTTTTATTTATGTTATAGTTTTATAGGTAGTAAGTTTTGAAGTTCTTTAGTAATAAGGTAGAAAAAATGGTTAATATTCTGTTACAAGTTTTTTTTAAGGTTAAACTGTCTAATTAAAAATGATAGTTTATTTTTATTTTTAATTTAATAACTAATTACTTGAAGTCCACAATGCGGACTTTTTTGTTTAATTATAAAATATTATCTAAACTTATGATGAAGAAGGAAGAATATTACAGCGTCCTGAGTGGGTTGCTGCTGGTGATAGAGAGAGACGGTGGATCTTGTATCTTGATCAGAAGGCTTGATTTATTAATATATGATATAATACATTATAGTTATACTGATAGAATATAGAGAGAGGTTTGCAGAGCTGCTAGCTAAGCTAAGAAGAGATAGAAAAGAATCCACAACAAAGTTGTGGCCAAGGACTCAGTCCCCTGGCTTGAACTGGTGATTGGCTCTTAATTATAAACATAGAAAATGAGCCAATCAAGGTGTTCCTGTTGCATTCCCCAGCAGCTGATAATAATTGTTTACCTTCTCTTCGGGGGCCTCTGGCCTCCCGAAGACGCAGAAATCTGAAAGAAAGGATTTCTGTGAAGAAATGTCTGCGACAGAAGAAGAAGGTGAAGAAGAAGGAAGAAGAAGGTAAAGAAGGAGGATTAGTTTCCAACAACCTGCCTTGGCCAGGGTGCTCCAGGATCTTCCAGAAAACACAGCCTTGCCAGGGACTGGCTTGGCGGAGCCTCACCCTTTGATGTATCTCAGATCTGTGAGGATCTGATCCTGCACCTTTGGATGTTGGAGGGAGTTTAGCAATTCCCTTGGAGCAGACTGCAGTGCTGGGTTAATTTGGGCTGGCAGGGTTGGGGCTCATTAGGGCTGCTCTGTGTATGGGGAAGTGCAGGGGATGCTCTGGCCACACACCAGGAATGTCACAGGAGCAAAATTCCCCCCGGAGCCTCTTCACAGCCAGCCTGGGAATGCTCCTCCTCAAAACTTGGCACTGCACAAGGAGATGCTCTGCCCTGAGATCTTCCCCTATCAGGAGAAGCATCTGGCAAAAAAAAAGGAGTGAAAAAAACTTCCCAACAGACAAATGAGGGCAGACATGACTAAGGTTGGAAATATCCTTATAAACCTGTCCTGTGTGGAGAAATGGAGATCTTTATTGCTATGCAAATGGCTGTTATGTACAAGTCTCACCGGCTGCAGTGGAGATGAATCATTTAAATTGACTTAATCACTACATATTCTCTTAAAGGGTTATCTGAGAATCTCATTAAGTGCCACTGCTAATGGCTGGCATGTTTAGGCCATTGTTTTAAAACTCAACAGTCACCAAGTTTCCTGTCTGACAGAGAAACAAAAACCCAGGAGCTCGACAGCCTGACTTTTTATTTTGGATGCTTCACTTAATAACTCCTCAGAGAAAAAGAGTGACAGCACAGGGATTTGTGGTCTCACTTCAAGGTATTCCACAATCCAGCCTGAGAAAGTCTCAGCATTTTCTTAAGCTATTTAAAACAGAATGAGTTAGGGCTTATAAGTGTCTCCTTTCTGACTTGTTGCTTGTGCACTCTCCAGTCACATCCATGGGGATGCACCTGGAGCTCACACCATGCAGGAGTCCTCCTGGCTCCCATTTTTCCATCCATATTAGATTTAATTGTGCTGGCTAATACAAGGATTTAGGGGATCAGCTCGGGCAATATTTCTTAATGATATAAAGAAGCATAGGAGCACAGAGCTTGAAGCAGAGGATTGAATTCTCAGGCTTAATGAGATACGGGGCACTGGCTTATCTATTCAGGCAGGGATTTTTATTGACAGCAGGAGCATGAATGCAAGCTTTGGAAATAAAGTGAATGCAGCAGCTACCCAGAAGATCACCTTGACTGCAGCTCCTGCCGTCAGATGCCCAATCTGCCAGGAAGCTTCTGCATTATCCCCAGCCTCAGTCCAAATTTGAAATCCAAAGGTTTCAGCTCATCCCTCCCATTTTCTTCCTCTGCAGAACAGCTGGCACACAGACCTGCCTCTGTCCTCTCAATCTTCTTTTCCTTCCCTCAGTGATTTTCCACTTTGCACCCCTACACACCTTCTCCCCTCACTTGTTGCAATTGGTTTTATGCAAAATGGGCTTAATCCTTCCTGAGCCACATCCCTGTGCCAGCACATGGGTGGAAGAATGCAGAGACATCACAGAATTCCTTCCACAGGCTGCTTTGGGTTGGAGAGAACCTTAAAACTCATCTCATTACACACCCTGGGACTCCTTCCATTATCCCAGGTGGCTCCAAACCCTGTCCAACCTGGCTTGGACACTGCCAGGGATCCAGGGCAGCCGCCCTGTGCCAGGGCCTCACCTCCCTCACAGGGAAAAATTCCTGCCCAATATCCCATCTAAACCCACCACAACTCATTAAATTCTTACTGATCATAAGAAGGGGAGTTTATTTTACAAACCCAGCAGTAATGCAGCGTCTGCACCTCAATAATTTTATTTCCTGTGGTACCAGTGGGGCTGGTTTGGGCCTGGCTTAGCCAGAGGGTGGGATGTGGGCATGGATCTGTGCTGGACATGGCACCTAAGGGATGGCACAGAGAAATTGTGGCACCCAGCCCTGGGGTGAAGGTGCAGGGGTTGAATCTCGGGGGTTCTGGGGGTGCTGAGCACCCTCTGCCAAGATCAGTGGGATCAGGACACAGCCCCAAAGGCACAGAGGGCGACCAGGCCGCTCAGAGCCAGGTTTTTATTTCTGGAGATCACACGGCGCTGACAAACCTATCAAGTAATATTCAAGTACTACCAGTGGCTCTAAAAGCAATGTAAATTCACATGCAAACGAGGTGCAGCCCTCCAGCTCCTGGCAGATTGCCAGGGCAGCCTGTGCTGCTGCCCCATCTTTTATGGGAAAGCCATCAGTCACCCCCAGCACCCAGGGAGCAAAATTTCCCTGCATGAGCTGCACGAAGATGGCACTGCACACCCCTGTCCTACCCAGGGCTAAGGGATTCTGCTCCCAGTGTCACCTGGATATTTTCTGAAAAACCCTCTGTGCCCAGGATTTTCTCCTGGGAAGCTGAGAAGCCTCAGGGAGGAATGAAAACAATAATTATCTGTTTGCTGCTTTGGAATATGGTTTGGACATTGTCACCAACACATGAATGTTTGATGGGTTCCATGTGAATTGTGTTCAATTAATGACCAATCCCAGTCCAGCTGTGTCAGACTCTCTGAGCAGTCATGAGATTTTATTATTCATTCTTGTTAAGCCTTCTGATGGCTCCTTTCTCTTTCTTTAGTATAGTTTTAGTATAGCATGATATGATATGATATGATATATGATATGATATGACATAATATAATATAATGTAATATAATATAATATAATATAATATAATATAATATAATATAATATAATATAATATGATATGATATGATATAATGTAATGTAATGTAATGTAATGTAATGTAATGTAATGTAATGTAATGTAATATAATATAATATAATATAATATAATATAATATAATATAATATAATATATCAGAAAATAATACATCAGCCTTCTGAGAACAAGGAGTCAGATTCTCATCTCTCACCTCATCTGGGGACCTCACAAACATCACATCCCAGCACTGGGTTGGCTCATTGGTTCCTTTTTCAGCTTCCTGAGCAACTGCCGAAATCGGATTTATAGGATTAAAACAATAGGGCGTTTTGGAACCAAAATTCAGAGTTCTTGTGTATGTGCAAGTGATAATCCCTGGATAAAAAATGGAGTTTAACTGTCCTGTGTACATTCCCTCTTAGCAAATATTGTATTTCTTCCCGTTTCACTGAATACTGGGTACATTTGCTTCTCTGTAAAGAATATCACAGAGAGAAGTAATTCTTGGGGGCAAAATCCCAGGCTTGGTCATGCCTACAAAAACATTTGGGGGAGGAATAACTCTAGAAATTCCTCCTGTTTATAGCTTGATTGCTTCTTGGAGTGAAATGTTAATAATGCAGCAGTGGCCAGAGAGGGTCGATAATGAGGTAATGTGTATTTATGGGCTCTGTGTCCAAATGATCCTCAGTGCATGGTTATTTGAAAATAAATAGTGTATTGATTGAAACAGCTACGGGACAAAATGGGCTTTCAACACGTGGGGAGAGCTGATAATTACTTGGAATATTTTTCCTTGTTGTTAATGCATCAATGAGTCTGGTTTTAGCTCTTTTGTATAGAAAGGCAAATCCACTCACAACAATATAATAATTTTCATAGGGTTTTTAAATATATATATATATCAGGGTTTTCTGCATCACTTGGAAAATTCTGTGATGAAAATACAATATTCACACCTATTTCCCATCACTGGGATGTTTCCATAGTCTCATTTCAACACAGTCAATGCCACTTTGAAAGAGGTTTTAAATGGCATTTAATGCAGCCATGCTACTAATATTCCATTAAAACCACATAACCTCCTGCCATGGGAAAAATCAACAGAACGAGCTGCAAGTAGTGGAATTTATAGAGTTCAGTACCCAGCTCTTAAAACTCTCCATTTTGGGGGGTGAAGTTTTTGTGGCAATATTTTTGGGAAATAAATGAAAATTATGTGAAAGATGAAAAAAGGGAGGAAAAACCAATGGAAAGAACAAAGCAGGGTTTTCATATTAAGAGATTCCCCTTGGTGATTCTATGGATCCTGACCTCATACTCAGTTTTACTTGTATTCTAAAGCCAACAGATAAAATTCCTACACAGAGAGAAAGAGCTGACATTGCTTATCGGGTAAATATCTGATTAAAAATTTAATTCAGTTCTGAAAAAGCTGGGGTGGGTTGAAAATTTGGAGTTTCAAGCAGGAAGTATAGCAACAACTTATTGCTTGTTTACTTTCATCCCAAAATTGCACATGAAAAATTAAAGGTTCTTTTTAAAACATTTAATAACTCTTATTCCGAGCTGCAGGCAGTCAAATCGGGCTTTCCCCAAATATCTGGGATGTTGAGATGTTTGAACCAAATATTTGGTATTGATATTTACCTATGGAATACTCATCCCAAATATTTGGTGTTGACTCTCGCAGAGGGATGTAAATATTGACCTGCAGAGATGACTGGGGATGAGGAAGATACATTTTTGTTTTGTCTTACAGTCAGCAAGCACCACAATTCCCCACATCTCTGCCCAGCCCTTGGATTCTGCAATGGGAAAAATGCAGATTAAGGAAGTTTGAGGATGTGTTCACTGTCCTCAGGGTGACACACCCAAGATGTAACTCATCCTCCTTCACCTGCCTTTGCTCCCTTAGTCTTTAGATCCTTTTCAATGATGTCACAGCTAAGAAAACCACATTATTGTCTCCTCTAGGCACTTTTTTCAAGTGCCATTAAAATCTATAGCATTCTGTCCCTTGGCCTCTTCTATAATTCATAAGTATTTTGTAGTTGTGATCTTTTATATTAAGAACTTCCAAACCCCCCTAAACTATCAACTTCAATCCCACTTAATTGCCTGCCTGCAGCATCAGAAAGCAAAAAGGATGAATCATTTATTCATTTATAAACCTTCTCTCCACAGCACATCCAAGCTTTGTAGATTTAAGAACAACTTCCCTAATACCCATAAGTTTAAAAGGAGAATGTTTATAACACAGAGCTATAAGCACTTCCCAGGCAATTGAGGTGTTTTACCCTTTTTATGTGCCATTTTGGTAATTCAAAGGCCAGCTAATGGTTGTTTTTGGATAGGAAGGATCAGGGTTAGAGGGCATTTGTCGAGGCACTTGTAAAGCCAGCCCAGATTCTGTAATTGCCAGTGCAAGGCTGCCTGCAGCAGCTGCAGCACTCCAGCCCTGTTTATTGATCCCTGTGATTCAGTGTTTGTGCTCATGGGCACAAGTCAGCACTTTCACAGATCAGCACGGGGGCTGGAGGATCAATCGCTCCTTCCCCCTCCTGATCCATTTTAATTGGGGTATCAAAGGTGCTCTAATCCTCTCTCAGGTCAGGAGATGTATTTGAAGCTGGGACAAAGCTGTGCAATAAAAGCAGGGAGATTCCCCTCTGCAGATCTGAAGGAAAATCTCCTCGTTGCAGGAACCCACCCCAAAGCAGCAGCCAGCGATGCTGAGCTCGCTTTAAGTGGTTACAGCAACCAGCTCAATAAATAAAGTGGTTCACTTCCCTCACCTCTCCCTTGGCAGCACTGCAGGACTGAAAGGCAAACTGCAGGACAATGGTGCTCCAGGGAAATTATTAAGTTCAGACTCAGAGTCTTTATTTTGACATTCAGGAACAAGCCAGAGTGCAGACATGTTACCAGGCATGTGAGGGCTGAGCTCAGGTGAACTTGAGCTGTGTCTTTTTTCTCTTTTGAAAAAATAATTCTCTTCCCTCACCGTTTTTAACCAATAAGAAATAATTCTAAGGGAAAGCAAAAGATGATTCCCAGAAAAGCTTGCACTTGATGGAGAGGTGTAATTAGAGATGGCAGCTTGTCAAAACACAGGATGGCTCTGTGGTGGGACTGGGGGTTTTTCCACTTTGGTTTAGAGGTTTGTTACCTCTGCTTTTAGCCATGCAGGGTATTAAAGCTTTCACATTCCCTGTAGGAAGGTTGGTCTGTAGGTTCTTAGGATTTCCTGGCACATATCCCATGGAGAGAGTACACATGGGAGCCATGCAGAGAGTGGAGGGGGAAAGGAGATTTCTCCAAGGCTGCTGCACTGGTGCACATCAAGAGAATGCACCTGAGACTATTTGGAGTGACTTCTCCCACCTAACTTGGGTTTTCTCAATCCTGTGGTCCTAAGAACCCTTCCAAGGAAGTTGCAATTTATAATTCCACATGCTCCAGGCTTTCTTCCCTCTGAAGGAAACACCTTGCCCTCACTGACGCTGCCCCTCACACACAGCCTCCTTCCAGGGGAAATCAGAAATGGCCCTGGAGAGCCAAGAGAGAATTTTATCTGGGGAAGAACTTAGAAGAGTTTAGGCTGCCCAGCTGGCACTCAAGGTGGAAGAAAGACAGAAGGAGCCACAGGTGCTCTTACCCCTGTTGGTTTGCAAGCAAGAGCTGGGGAGAGCTAGGTGGAGACCTTGATCCAGAGAGGAACTGCATGAAGAAAAGAGCCCAAATTCAGGGGTTGCACAGGAGAGGAGCAGAGTGTGCCCCGGGGTCACAGCCCCTGCTGCAGGAGGGGTGGCATCCTGGCTGTCCCCATGCCAGGAGGGACAGAGAGCTGCTGCCACCCCAGGCACCTCTGCCTGCCACCAGCGGGAAGGTGAAGGGAGAGCTCCTGCCCTAATTAATTTGGAGTGGCCTGCAGATAAATCAAGGCTGAAAATGCATCCCTTGAGCTTGGAGTTTACATTCCAGGCACGTTTTTATCCAGAGCCTCAGACTGGCTCCAGCAGCACTGGCTCCCAGCAAGGGCAGGTTCTGCTGGCTCCCACAGGTGGCACACCTGGAGGCAGAGGGTTTGGGACCTGCTGCAAGCTCCATCCCCTACTTCTTCAGGAGGAAATCACTCCTCAAGCCTCTGCAAGAGGCTGCTGGTGAAGGGGGAGCCCAGGCAGCTGCTGCTTCTCTGGGCATTGCTGCATTCCAGGGAAAATGCTGCTCCAGATTCATGGATGGTCTCAGCTTTCCCTGGGCTGTAAAGGACACGGATGTGGAGCCACAACCCACGAAGAAAAAGGAGGGTGGGTTTGTTTTATAATGTGTGCTTCACCAGGTTTATTTTCTTTGAGAACTGGAGATGATTTTGCATTTTGACCAGTTCAGAACAGTTTCATGCTGTGCTGGGGAAGCAGAGAGATGTGAACCAGAAAAACTGTGTTCAAAGGTGATATCAGACCTGGAGACCCTCACACAGCAAAGCATAAACACAGGCAATTCTGAATAATTTGATTCCTTAAATTTTCCTTCAAAACTGACAAATTGTCCTCATTTAATTTTGCATTTAATTGCAACTGCAGCATTGGATTCATGTTAGTGATCTTAGATTAAAAAGGCTCCTATCTACACAAATTGGGTAGCACATCCTGCCACCCTATTTACATCCAGAAGCAGGCAAAGATTTGAGATCTTATTAAACACATTTGAAGTGAAGTTTGAAGTGGTGAATCCACGACAGGAATTTGTGAAGATGGGAGCCCTGAGTGGAAAAAAGTATCTGGGTAAATAAAATAATTAGGGAAAAAGTGTCAGCACAGGAAGCAGGGGAGGGACAGAATAAGAGAGGCAAAGCAAAAAGCAGCTTGGCTGGGCTGGGAGCACACAGCAGGTGTTTGGATAGCAAACAGGCATTAGTGGATGATTTTATGGCAAGCCTACAGTGAAATGAGGGAATGCTGCAGATGGAGGTGAGCTGGTGGACAGAGGTAGGTGCCTTTAAAAATTAACAGGCACAGGCAGAGGGGATTGGAGGCAGAGCTGCCATGGAGCCGCAGAGATGGATGCAGAGGCATGGCCAGGAGAAGCAGGGGAAGTGGATCACGGGCTCCCCGCGGAGACAGCGATTATCACTTCCAGATAACTTTAATAGTCCGAGTCCTTGAGATGCTCTTATCAGGAGAAGGAGCTGGAAATGCGGTCCGAGATAAAGGAAACGGGAGTTGTCAGGAGTGGTGTGAGAGCATCCAAGGCTCAGGCTGGGTCTGCTGCTCCTGGGTGCCAGCCCCAGCACCCTGTGGCAGATTTCTTTGTATTTTCTGACTAAACTTGCCGGGTTTGCAGTTTCCCTCTGAAAAACGGGATTTGAGCAGGTGACCTGGAAGTGTTAGAGGACAGAAGTGTCCTGGGTTTGTTCTATGCTTCTCATTTTACCTGTTTAGGAATTAAAATCCAAACTCTGCAAAAGTCTCTCCAAGACTCTTTTCCTTGCTTTACATAGGTGATTTATGTATCTATACACTTACATAAACATATATATATATATTCTTTAATATATATATTTATATATTTTTATATATATTCATATTGACATTTATATATACATATATTTTATAACGGATATATAATTGTACACATATATCATTATATATATGTATATATACAACATATATATAATGTATACACATATATACATTATATATACATTTTTACATATATTCATATTGGCATTTATATCGACATTTATATATAATATAATGTAATATAATGTAATATAATGCAATATAATATAATATAATATATCTTTATACATATATAAAAATTACATTCTGTAAATTCATAAATTTATAAATATAAATTATATAATATAACAAATTATATAAATATAATATATTAGTATTATATAATATAATTTATTATATTAATATATTACATAACATAATCTATAATATAAATAAAATATTTGTATTGTATAATATAATTTATTCTATTGATATATTATATAATAATATCAATATATTATATTAGAAATATAGCATCTATTTTTTATTATATAAATTATATACTACTATAAACTGTGCTCTGGAACCTCTGCCCTACCATTTAATCCTCTGATAGATTTATTGCCTATTTATGGTTTATTATGTTGCCTGTGGTGCATGTACTGCTTATTTCCTCTTTCTTTTCTCATGGATATGATGAGCCCAGCTATTTTCTCACCTGTTACAGCATTCGTTTCTCCTCTCCAACCTGATGCATCAGAAATCAGAATCGTGGTGGGGAAGCAATCAGAGAGAAAGCCCCCTGCGAGCTGGAGGCAGGCTCAGCCTGATGGGTGTGCTGTGCTCTGTTCCCGGGTTTGGTGTCCTGCAGGCTGCTCCATCAGGGCCAGACAGAGCTGGCAGAGCTGTGCCACCTCTGATGAGCCCCTCTTTGTTCCCAGGGAATGTTCCCACTCCCATTTCCCCGGGCACAGCAGGGCTGGGGCTGTAGGAGCCCCCTCACCGCGACTCAGTGCTCAGCACCAGTCATGTTTTCCTCCCTCTGTCTTTTCTGGACCTGGGTGATGCCTCTTTGCTGCCTTTTCTTGCTGTTTTTCCCTTTTTGTCTTTCTTTTCCTTTCCCTTTTTGTCTTTCTTTCCCTCCCAAAGAGGCCTCAGAACTCTCTGCCCCTGTGTATGCAGGGAAGCTGCTGCTTGTGGATTACTGGTACAGCTTCTTGTGTTATTCTCTAGAAGAGAATGTGGGTTTTTTTTAACTAATGACATACCCAGAGTTAATCCACCTGACAGGAATAACCTCTCTGATTTAGTCCCTGATCATTGCACCTTGTTACAGGTGAGCTCCCAATAAGAGCAGAAGGGTTTTAGTGCTTCTTTCTTGAATTTCACACAACTCCAGACTGGTTTGGGTTGGAAGAGACCTTCAAGCCCATCCAGCCCCACCCCTTGCCATGGGCAGGAACACCTTCCACTGCCCCAGGTGTTCAGCTGGAACAACAGCTCTGTATCTCCCTCCTCCCCAGGTTCTGCCTGAAATGCCTTGATTATTTTGTATTTCTTTCTGCTCTTTCTTTGTGTGAGAGTTTGACAGTTGTATTAAGGAAAAAGCAGCTCGAGGGTTTAGGTGTTGCAGCCAGCTCTGAATGTGATGAAGTCAAGGATCAGGTGATCCTCACCTGGTGGTGATGTGTGCCAGGCTCCTGCCATGGTTTCTGCTGGGAGAAAATTTAAAATATAGAGAAAAAGCAAGGAAAAGAAATAGTTGAAAATAAGCAGCACTAAGCAGCTAGGAAGTTAAAATGCTCATTTTAAAGAGTGGCTCGTGTTTATTGTATAACAAAGAGGAAGAACTCCTTTAATTAATATTAACAATTGAGTGCAGATTAGACAAAAAATACCCTATTACCACTTCCTCTAATCCACCTCTAATTGTGTACCAAGCTATCAAGGAGCACTTAAACCCCAAAAAGCCTCAGTAAGAAGCAGAAGGCAATTGTCTGCTTCAGCATCTCCACAGTTGGACGTGGAAGTCATCCAGCTCCAATTGTCTTTTATTCCATCCTTCCACTGCTTTCACAGCCCTGCAACAGCTTGGGGAATTAAATGGGGTCTGTGGGCGCAGCCAAACACCCAAAATGCAGGAGCTGCCTCTGAGGAGGAAATGTATTCCAGGGGGAGAGGACTGAGTTGGTTCTTCCCTGGATTTGTGCAGAACCAGAACATCTTTCGAGGGTATTCAAACACTTGCCCTGAAAAAAAAATGTGGATCTGATTACTGCTCGTTTGCATTCCTTTTTCCTTAAGTTTGGAGAAGGCAAAGCTCTCCAGTGAATTAATTAATTTCACTCCATTTTGACAGAGTGCTTAAATCAGCTCAGAAGTGGCACAGCCGAGTAAACCCAGCTCGCAGGCAGTGATTGCTTCTTTTGGAAGGCCCAGCTCAGCAGCAGCTGGAGCAGAGCAGCCAGGAGAAGCACTTCATTAAAGAGCTGTGACAACACTGCTGCAGCCTGGGCTGCTCCTACCAGAAACTCAGCCTTTCAAGAGTGATCAGGAATTTTTTTATTCGTGTTTGTGCTTTCATGATCTGAGGGAAGATGTTCCACTGTGTCCCAGATCTGATCCCTCTTTAGTTCCCCAGCCCCGTGTGCATCCACAGCAGGTTTGCCTCCCACAGAAGTCTGCAGCTGTCTTTTCCCAAGGCTGGAAGTCATTTTGTTGGTATGGAATTAAATTGAGATGTTTAATTAACCTGAAATGTTCAGAACTTGTGTGATTGGGGTCTCTCTCTCACACTTTGTATATGGATAGAACTATATATTGTAATTAGATATCATTATTTTATATCTTACACTTAGCCCTCCAAGGTAGATTTCCCTCTTGAAAGGTCCATCAGCCTTTCCTGTGACAGCCTGGCATGAACTTTGTCCCAGAGAAAATGTTGAAAATCTTCATTACAAATGTACATATCTGTGAGGGGACCTGACAGGCTTCTAGAACAAAAGTGTTTTCCCATATTCATCCAAGTGGACACTGCTCCTGTAAAATCTAGATTCCTTCCTTGCCTGGTATTTAATTTTTCTTTTTTAAATGCAGCAGGATTCTAAGATGGAATCACAGATCCTTCTGCCTTTAATTCCTGCACCAGGTATTTTCACTCTTCATTGTGAGACAAAAATTCAAATGCAGTCACCTACAGCTTAGAGATGGGAATTGTGCCATCCTTATCACTGCTGTGTTTTCCCAAATTCCAGCTCATAACCATAGCCATCAACCTGTTTAAGTTTTGATCTTCTAGAGACCTGCCCTCGTTGTGACCTCCTCAGAAACAACACCCTCCCCTCTGCAGCCAGATAAACTTCTGTGGTCTCCCAGCTCCCTCTTCTCTCTTGAATTATTTACTGAGGTCATGAATTTCTTAGAAAATCAGGCAGCAAGACCCCGAGAAGTGAAGAGAGCCCTTTCAGGTTGGTGTTTGGGAATTAATTTACTGCCTTGGATTGGGAAATGGCCAGAGGGAAGACATGAAACCCCACACACGACACAATGAAATTGCTTCTTGTTGCTCCTTGTTCCAGGTCAGGCAGGTTATTGTGCCTGGAAATTTCTTTTATACAAGATTTGGTTGCTGCAGAGCATAAAGTAATCAAAACCTTGGGAGGCTCAGCAATTTCCGTGGAAAAGCAGAGATGATGTGGGGTCAGTGCCTCACACCTGCTCCACTCAGGCCACGGCTGCACCCAGGATGGCTTTGAGGAGGTTCTGTCTAAAACAGGCCCAAAGAAAGAGTTTAGCAGCAGGAAATTGTGATCAGAGGGGAGAGTGCAGGGTGCAGTCCTGAGGCTTTGTGGCACCATCTGTGTTTTCATAATCTCATTTGGAAAAAAGAATAATCATTTCTGGGTTGAAGTTGTAATGGGGGAACGGAACAGCTCAGGTAATTCTAAGGTTGTGATCCAATGCTATTCCATTACCTAGGCAATTGCAAAGTTCTAGTGGGCAAAGAGCACATTTTAGCTCTTCTTTTTTTATAAAATCAGATAGGTTTGTGTTAGAGGTCAGTGCAGCCTGTCCTGCTGTGAGACTGAGGATTTCTGCAGCTGTGGATTTGCAGGATGGAGGGCAGAGGGGCTGTGGGATGGGCTGCCTGGGAGCTTCTGCCATCCCTATCCTTGGGATTTCAAGGGATTTTCTGGGGGAAAACCCCGAGCCAATGTGTAGGGGTTGAATCTGAACCCTCTCAAGTCCTTCCCACTGGGGAACCTTGGGATCCTGTGAACTGTTTCATAGATATTATAAAAGCTTGCTATTAATTGATGTGTAAAATTCATTCAGCAATTCATGGGGATTTTTTCCTGACCTCTGTGAGCCCTGAATGAACCCGTGAAAACGTGAAAGGGAAAAAAATCCAATTTCTCCTGTCTGAAATGATCTATTTCTCTCGCTGTGGCTGCCAAAGTGAGAGGCACAGTCCCATCTGTCCTGCAGCACTGGCCAGCCTTCCCAGCTCATCGGGGCAGGCACTGGGCACAGACTGCACTGGAGCAGTGCCAGGGAATTTATGGCTGAGGTAAAAGCTGGGGAAACGTGGGTGACTCTCACAAAAGCTGAGGGAAGCACAAGGTCACTGTGAGGATCACGAGAGCCATCCCAGGATTTCAGCTCTGCACCATTACTGAGGTGTTTGGTGCTTTATTCTCTGCAGAGTGGCAGCAGAGGTGACCTCAGAGGGAAATCAGGTTTCCTTTTAGACTCCTTTAGAGAGGGGAATTGTTTCAGTCCATTAAGCCTGGCATGGAATGCAGTCCCAAGCAGGGAGGGCTGGGCAGGATGGGAGCAGGGCTGGGATCAGCCTCCCTGGCATGGTTTGGGTTGGAAGGAACTGGGAAGAGCAGGGAGGGGATTCTGCTGGATCAGTGAGCCAGAAAAATGACCTGTGAGGAAGGACGGCTGTCACTGAGGAGGGCTGGGATTTGTCAGCGTCAGAGGGAGATTTCCAACAGCCCAAGACAGAGGTTAATCAAGATCAAGATGAGCACTTTGCAGTGTGCAGGTAAAAAGCAAAACCTGCCTAAGAAAGGCCTTGGAAATGTGCAGGAAAAAGCACAGAAATTGCTGTAACTCCAGCAGAACTTACATCAAATAACACAAAAGATGGTAGGACCTGTCTGTCCTTTGGGGGCTGGAATGAGATGGTCTTTGTCACTATAGGACACAAAACAACACAAGCTCACACACTGTTGCTGACAAGGTGAAGAAAAGGAAATTTATTTTCTGACTGCAACATTTACAGATTTCCAAAAGTGACAGCAGATTGGAGGGTGACAGTGCCACCTCTCCAATGACACTGGACAAACCAACAGTCCATCAAATTTCTCTTCTTCCATAAAATAATGCAAAACAATGAGTTATTTACAGAAAGTGTGTGAGAAAGTTTGCTACAAGAATGTAAACATCAGAAGGCTTAGAAAATCTTAAAAAATCAGGGCAACAGGTCTTTAATGTCCTTTCCAACCCAAACCCTTCTGTGATAAATCCAGATAACACAGCTCCTGGGAAGCAAAGGCACTGATAAATGATTACATCTATCTAAGAGATTATAACTTCATCTCCCTCCCTTTATTCCTATTAAAATATTTGGAATAAACTGTTGGTGAGACAATACTGAGGATACAATCCCAGCACTACTAATCAGGACCCATGGACAGCACAGAATCCACCTCTATTTCACTCCTTGAACCCAATTAATACCAAATGGTTTATTAGCAATTAAATAGCTGATGTTTAAATATTAAAAATCTTTGGGAGATAAATATTTGAGGAAAAAGAGGTCATTACAGGCACTTTCTCTTGGCACATAATTTATTAATCTCTTTATTGGGAGAAACAAAAATGGGGGAAGAAAGCAAAACCTTTTCTTGGTGCAAATTGGCCACAAAGTGAATCTTTAAGAGGAGGATGGAGCTGAGGTACAGAGGAGCCAATTGCTGCTGTCCAGGCTGGGCAATACAGACAAATCTTCACAAAATTCCCTGCTGCAATAACAAAACCCACAGTGAAGAATTCAGGTGTTGCAGCAGACATTTGGGAAAGAAACCCTTACCTGCAGTAAAATACTTCCCCAAGGCTTAGAGTTTTAAAATCCATGCAAGAAGTGTCTGAAGTTACCAATCTATGTTCCTAAAATAAGGGATTTCACAGAACCATGTCACAGGACTTCAAAATGAAGTTTGGAGAAGCAGCTCAATGATGAATAATGATGAGAAGAAACCATTGTGGGAAAAAGAATTCTAGAACAGTTCCTGTCACTGTGTGAATGTTTTTCAGGGAGACATTCACCCTCCACATTTCCTTGGTGATTTTGCAAAAATTGCAATGCCTTCTTTGGCCACAATTTTTGCATTGTTTATTGAAAGTTAAAGAAATTAAAGAAGTTTCATTGAAGTTAAAAGTAGTTTATTGCAAGTTAAAAACATTTATCAGCCTGCTCTGGTGGGAGGTATCCCTGCCCATGGTCTCCCAGTCATTTCCAACCCAAGCCATCCTGTGACTCTGTGGCTGCAGAAGAGTTTGGAATTCTGGATCCTCAGCTGGGTCCACTGGTGGGAATTCATCTCTGGAAAAGCCCTGGCTGTGAGAAAAGGAATTATTTAGAAATCCAGTGCTGGATTGCAGCCCAAAGGGCTCTGATATGTGTTGAAGACAATGCTGGGGTCCTGCATTTCTCTCTGATTTTGGTGTAGCTGAATGTGCTCAGTATTTTTAATGCTGTGTTCTACCACAGGGGGGAAAAAATCTTAATTAAACTCTATGCAGATATTTAGTCATTTTATGTGAAACATCTGAAATGTGAGACAGCAAACTGTCCCCCTCAGCCAGACCTTCCCCCTGACTTTCTAACTTCAATTATCCTCTCATCATTGCACTGTTCTTCCTTAATTCATGGATTACATGATGGGACAGAGAAGCAGTTCTGGTTTATTTGAGGGAAAAATCCCACAAGTGCCTTTATTGCATGTCTTTACAAGAAAAGCAAGTTCCATCCCAAGGTGTCTTCATACCCACTCTCAACATAGTTTTTTTAATACAAAACCAGGGGTATTTATTAACATAACATTTTCTTTTCCTTGATCCAGTGCTGATGCAAAAAACCACATTTGTTCTTAGGTTTAAATCATGCTTTGATGAGGTTGTCCTAAAATCACCTGTGACTTTATTAATCTTGCACAAATAATGGTTGCTTCCTGTACGTGGTGGCTGGAGAATAGGGGTTTGTATTTGTTCTAAACTGCTTGTTTTGTTAAATGAAGTGCTTGAGCTAATTAAAGGCGTTTTTGGGGATGTCTCAGCTTTAGCCTAATAAAGGAGAGGCACGAGAAGGTGCACACAGACACTTCTTATTGCCCATAAATCTGTTCTTATTGCAACTGTAAACTCTGGAATGGAGTTTTATGGCTCCCATTCCATCGAAAACTGTAGAGGCTGTTACTGATGCTGGATATTGGAAAAAAAGCAGTTTTGAATTTTGGGTTTGATTGCTTTTACTTGTGAATTATGCCAAAACTGCTGTAGTCATTATCTTAAAACCTATTTAATTAAATGTAAGTATCCAGCTGTGTGTATTTTCAAAGAGCCAAAGTGCCCTAAGATCTCCAGCAGAAGAGCAATACGTGTATTTATGTATCACAGAGTTTGCAAAACCCTTCCCTCCTCAGTTTTCCTCGAATTTTCTTACTTTGGGATATGTAATTTGCAGCCTTAATGATTGGTTTAGTGTCTGTTTCTCGTGTGCAATTTAAATTTTTTGAGATAATAAGCAGAAATGAAGGCCAGGGCTCAGCCAGCACAATCAATGTGCCTTGGGCAGAGGGAGGGGTGGGAGCTCAATCCTGCTCTGCCTTCAGAGGAGGGAGCCCAAAGTGCCCTGACTCTTCTGCCCACCAAACCTGAGCCTTTTTTCCTCTTGATTTTTCTCCTTTGGTCTCTCCCAGCCCTAATTGCATGTCCCCTCTCTGAGAGACCATTGTTCTCCTGCCCTTTCACTGCAGCTTTCCCCAGCTTTGTGCCAGCTCCATCCCAGATCCCCGGCCAAGTCTCCCTCCTCTCACTCCCTCTTGCTTTTGCCCTTTTCACAATTACCCCCTATTTTTCCTGTTTAACTATCTGCCTTTCCCTGCTCACCTTTGAATTCATGTCTTGGCTCCTTCATTTGTCAGTGTCCTTAATCTTATTCTCCTCTGGGATGAGCTTATCTCTTCTCTCACCTCCCTTCCCCCACCTGATTTTTCAGGAAATCTCTTGATTGCCCCTCTTTTTTTTTTTTATTTTTAATTTTTTCCCCATTCCAGGGGCACCCAGCCCCTTCACCCAGCTCCCCTCCTGCATCCACACAGGAATCTGTGCTCCCTTGGATGTGCAAATGCTCGGCCTGTTCCAAACCCCAGCAGAGTTCAGCTCAGGCTGCTGCCCAGCCTTCAGCCGTGCCTCCGAGTTAATGATGTGAATTAAGGAGTCAGCATTAACTTGGAATTTTCTGCCTTTTGACTTTTCTTCTCACAGCTTGACGGTTTTGTAATGCTCTGCTTTTCTGAGACTTCAAAAAAAAAACAAAAAACAAAAAAAAGCCGTCCCAGATGGGGAATAAAGTGCCAGCAGGACGTGTCTTGGCAGTTCTGCCACAGTTCCCTGGGACTGTCCTGGAGTGTTGCCCCTCTTGGTGCCACGTGCCACAAGAGCCACATTTGGTGTCTCAGAATCCCAGGATTATTTTGGGTGGAAAACACCTCCAAAATCATCGAATCCAAGCTGTGCCCATTCCCCATTTTGTCCCCAGCCCAGAGCACAGAGTGCCACATCCAGGAATTCCTTGGACACCTCCAGGGAATCCCAGCACCTCCTGAGCAGCCTGTTCCTGTGCTTCCAGTCCTCTCCGGGAAGAAATTCTTGCTGTGCCCACCCTGAGCCTGCCCTGGCCCAGCCTGAGGCCGTTCCCTCTGCTCCTGTCCCTGTTCCCTGGAGCACAGCCCGACCCCCCAGCTGTGCCCTCCTGGCAGGAGTGTATCATGTATACACATAGACACATTATATATACACATATATATACATTTATATATAATCATACTGACATTTATATATACATATACAAATATTCTGTAACGGATAGATAATTTTATAAATATAATTTATATACTGCAACATAATTTAGAATATAAATATAATATATTTGTATTATATTATATAATTTATTATATTAATATATTATATAATAACACAAAATTATTATATTATATTATATTATATTATATTATATTATATTATATTATATTGATATATAATTTATAATATAAATTATATGCTACTATTATTATATTACTATTACTATATTACTACTATATATTACTATTATGTACTACTATATATTACTATATACTAAATTATATACTACTATATACTACTACTGTTCCCTCTGCTCCTGTCCCTGTTCCCTGGAGCACAGCCCGACCCCCCAGCTGTGCCCTCCTGGCAGGAGTGTATCATGTATACACATATACACATTATATATACACATATATATATACATTTATATATAATCATACTGACATTTATATATACATATACAAATATTCTGTAACGGATAGATAATTTTATAAATATAATTTATATACTATAACATAATTTAGAATATAAATATAATATATTTGTATTATATAATTTATTATATTAATATATTATATAATAACACAAATTATAATATAATATAATATAATATATAATATAATATAATATAATATAATATAATATAATATAATATAATATAATATAAATTTGATATATAATTTATAATATAAATTATATACTACTATTATTATATTACTATTACTATATTACTACTATATATTACTATTATGTACTACTATATATTACTATATACTAAATTATATACTACTATATACTACTACTGTTCCCTCTGCTCCTGTCCCTGTTCCCTGGAGCAGAGCCTGACCCCCCTGGCTGTCCCCTCCTGGCAGGAGCTCTGCAGAGCCACAAGGTCCCCCTTGATCCCCCTTTTCTCCAGCTGAGCCCCTTCCTAGCTCCCTCAGCCCCTCCTGAGGCTCCAGCCCCTTCCCCACCTCCATTCCCTTCCCTGGACCAGTTCCAGCCCCTCAATTTCCTTTCTCGAGTGAGGGACTCCAAAGTGGGGACAGGACTCAAGGGTCTCCTCATCAGAGCTGAGCATAGAGGGAAGATGCTGAGAGTCTCACCCTAAAGTCAGCTCAGCCCCCTGGGGCAGGTGCCACCATGGGCAGGTGGCAGTTCTAGGCAGGTGTCCCATCAGGGAACACATTCCCTGCCAGCGGTGCCAAGGAACAGTGGGAAAAAAGGGAAATGAGTGAGGTGACAAGCTGGGAAACAGCCAACAGGGAAGGGTCAGCCCCCAGGCAGAGCAGGGAATTGATTCACTCCCCTCCCAGATGCATCTCACTGATTTCCTGCAGCACCCTGACAGAAAGCAGATAATACAGTGATAGCTAATTTAAAGGTATCAATAGAGAGTCACACTCCAATCTGCTCAATCCCAAACCTGTCCTGTGCTCACACCATCACACCACACCTCCCCAGCCACAGGATGTGCTGAGGCTGGGTGATATTGCACAAATCTGCTCTGAACTGTCACAGACTGGGGCCCTGCAAGCCATTTCCAAGGTGTGGCACAGCTCTGTACATCCCAGCAAGGATTTCAGACAGTCACATCCATGGATCCAGCTTTGCACAGCTGCATTTTCTCAGGAGCAGTGGAGAGTCACACACTGCATCCTGCAGATCAGAGCAGGATATGTCCACATGGAATTATCCATATCCACATCCCACCTCAGCTGCCTGGAGGAGACAAATGGAACCAAAAATGTTGGATTTGAGCAGAATTCCATCACCTGGATTTTGGAAATGGAACGGAGTTTGGCCCTGGGGTGTGCTTAGGGATGTGGTTTAGTGGTGGATGTGGCAGTGCTGGGTTAATGGCTGGATTTGATGGTTTTGGAGTCTTTTCCAACATGAATGATTCTGTGAGCTCAGAAAATTTATGATAACGTAATCAGGGGTTAAAGAGTTATTGGATCCTCCTGGGCTGCAGACAGAGAGATACAATTCCTGTTGTGACCAGCACACCTTTCATCTAAAACTGTTTCAGAAGTTCCATTTGTGTGGATTTTCGCTCTGATTTGCAGGGAAGCTCCAGCCTGGGTTAATAATACAGTGGCAGCACTTCACAATGCTCTCCACCATCCAGAAGTAGCTATTAAACTGTCAACAGCACTAAAAGATGATATTTTGATGGCAATGGATAGGAACCCCATCTCCCTGCCCGTGCTACTCAACATTTCTGCAGCTTTCAAGTGCAGTCAAGCATAATTTGTCACTGCCTTGCATATGTGACACTGTCTGAACAGGGACTCTCAGCTACAACTCTGGCAATCATTTATTTTTCCCAGGCAAAACTCATGTAGCACCACCAGAGATCAATTCCCCTTCCCTTCCCCGTGCCCCTTGCACTTTTTGGTGTTCACCATCCACCCGCAGACCTCTGGAGGGGTGGTAGGAGGTGCCAGCTTTGGGGCTGGAGTGTTGCAGACATTTTTTCATGAAAAACCCTTTCCTTAGGATTTTTTCTCCTGAGAAGCTGGGAGGCCTCAGGAACAAAATGTAAACAATGGTTATCTGCTGCTGTGGAATGCAACAGGTGCAGCTGGGATTGGTCTCATGTGGTTGTTTGTAATTAATGGCCAACCACAGTCAGCTGGCTCAGATTCTCTGTCCAAGACAGAAGCTTTTGTTATCATTCTTTCCTATTCTATTCTTACCTTAGCTAGCCTTCTGATGAAACCTTTTCTTCTATTCTTTTAGTATAGTTTTAATGTAATATATATAATAAAATAATCAATCAGCCTTCTGAAACATGGAGTCAGATCCTCATCTCTTCCCTCATCCTCAGACCGCAGTGAGCAGCGTCACTGGAGCTGATCTGTACCTGCACAGTCCTCTGGAGGGTGGCAGGAGGTGCCAGTTTTGGGGCTGGAGCTGCTCTGTACCTGCACAGTCCTCTGGAGGGGTGGCAGGAGGTGCCAGTTTTGGGGCTGGAGCTGCTCTGGAGCTGCACAATGCCCTGCCCAGCTGCAGCCAGAGATATCATTTAATGCTCACAAATCAGGGCTGGGTTTGGGCTCAGAGCATCATGCTGGGAAACGCTTCCAAGGGCTGGCTTGGCCAATATCTGCTTGGTTATCTTCTTCCTTGCAGCCTGACCTTTCCTTTCATGCTGCACACATCCTAAAGGACAGCTCCAGCATTCAGTTCAGGTGAAAACACATTTTTTTCGGCCGTTGTCACAAGTCTGCCATAGGAGGGGGTGACCTCAGCAGTGATCTCTGTAATCAGCACCTCCAAAGTGCACCTGCAATCTGGAAGGAACAGCAGATCCTGGCTGGTGCCAAAATCCAGCAGATAATCACAAACCCTTCTGTCCCTGCTGCAGTTTTAAGCTGGTGATCAAAGTCTTAAAAGTCATTCAACGCAATCTACATCAAACACTGAATAAAGTTGTGTTTTTCTCAGTCTAAACCTATCTAGAGCCGAAATATTAGAGGCAGAAATAAGCTTCATTTATAATTCTCAAGCAAAATCAAATTATTTCATGTCCTTGTGCCCCAAGTTGTTTTTCTTTCTCATCCTAACTGGAATAATGAGAAAAAGGTGGGAGGACAAGTGCATCCACCTGGGCTGCTCTAGAAAGGCTCAGCAGCAAACGTTTTGAAGTCTGCCATGAAACATTCATCAGCCTCATTTGCATTACAATGTCATGGTTCTCTGGGTGAAATCCTGAAATCATCGCAATTTTTCTTTTTTATTTATTTAAAGATTGCTAAAATCACCACATGCAGCTGATAGGAAGGTAGTGGAGATCCAAGGAACAACATGAGCACAATGCAACTCTAAAAGGATTTAAAGGAATCTGCTCTTACGTTCTCTGCTTTTTAAGTTCTGTGAATTTTGTTGTTTGTTTGGCAAAAGCATATTTTCTAGAAAGGTATCTAAGAAATGCAGAGGTCACTGGTGTACTCAGAACATTTTTGCAGTGTGTAATCACTTTCTCCAAAGAAATATCTACTTCAGAAGTACTTTGAGGTATTTTCTCCTTGAAAAACCCTTGGTGCTCTGTAATCAAATGAACTCTCAGTACCCTTCTGGACAGCAAACCAGGCTGGATCACATGTTTTTAATTCTGCTTAGTGAGTTCAAATCATTTCTGAGCAGTTTTTTTCTATACTTCTATTTAGAATATGGATACTGAAATTCATGCAATATTCCAGTGCTGCTCTTAGCAGTATCAGAGAAAATGATGTCAATCTTTGTTTACCCCATTAAGGCATTACATAACTGGACAGGTAAATGATTAAAAATCCTTCATTGTGTTCCATCATTAGTCTTGTGATCAATTATCAGAAGGATGATTATTAAACTGTTGTTATATTCAGTTATTAATGATTTCTAAATGGCAAACATCAAGGAGCAAAATGGTGTTACCACTGATTATTTAAAAAATTTATAATAAAAATGAAAACATCCAGGTGAAAATATCACCTTCAAAACATAATTTCAAAAACAACACTGCAATGGATTTTGGAGTAAATTAGGAATTTGTAAATTAGGAATTTGCTGTGGTTCCTCCCCCCCCCCCCCCTTTCATGCTTAGAACAGGAGCATTTTGGTGAACAGGAACAGAAACAGGTGTTTGCTATTTGAAAGTCAGGGAGGTCATTACAGAAATATGTGCAAGCAGCAGATTCGGACATTTCCTCTTCGCTCCAGACCGCTCAGAAGGAGGGACACAACTCCAATACTTAAATCCAGAAGCTGCCCTGCTCCCAACACCCAGGGGTGAGCGAGAGGGCACCAGCGCGACACGGGCCGTCCCCAGCCAGCGCACCCAGCCCTTCCCATGCCCAGGGCTGTTGAGTTTTTGCGATTTTTGCGGGCACCAAGGCGGCAGTGACGAGCAGAGCAGAGCAGCTGCAGGGTGAGTAATTGGCGTGCCGATAATTGATGCGCTGGCAGCTCCTGCCGCTGTCACCCCGGGGATGCCCCGGCCGGGAGCGCAGCCCTCGGGCACCCGCGTCCTCCGCACCCCGGCATGCAGCGAACCGCGAATCTGGGGTGAGTCTGGGCAACTTCGGGGGGTTCTCAGCGTCCTGCCAGCTCCTGTCGCTCCTGTGCCTCTTTCTCAAAACAGACTCTGCTCTTTCGGAGTCTGAGGTGAGGTTAAAAAAGCCTAAGAAGTCAGGAAGTGCTTTTCTTTTTAACTCTAGGGAATATGTAAACAGCACCTACAGAACTGGCACTGAAGTTATGATGAAGCTGCCTGAAATTATCTGGTGGTATTTAACTTTTCAACCCCCCCCCAATAACAAGCTACTAAAACTAAAGATATTTATGTTCCCTTTATAATTTTCCCAAACTAAGATTAATGTAATTTGGTGTCAAATGTGAGAGCTTGAAAGAAGTTTGTTTCCCATTAAAAAAAGGTGGTTCCCTGTCGGAAGTTTAACTTGTGGTGGTGTTATTTTTATTCAGTTAGAGACATTTCTCAGTGTCATTTCTCAATGACCTGAAACTTGCATCAAGTTCCTAATTAATAACTCTGCATTAAATGCTCTATTTTACCTTAAAGTAGTAGAAAAGTAACTTAATTTTCCTAAGGAAATGGAGGAGATATATTTAATATATAAAGCACATGGCAGCGACGAACTAAAGCAACTCTGACCCCTTCTTTATAAGGTGAAAAACATCAAAGTATTTTTGTTTTGTTAATCATTAACTGCACCCACCTACAATACTTGTTTCAGCTGTCTGAGTTATTTTCCAGCAGTGCTCCTGCCAGCAGTGCCTGGGAGCTCTCAGGTAACTCAGTTAAAAATTGATACCAAAGCAATCAGCTCCCAAGAGCAGAGGCCAGGGGTAGGAGCAGGGATGTGAGATGAATCATGAATGAGCCTTGATTGTGAATAACGAGTTCCCTCTCATTTTATTTGTTTTTAATTGCACAGTCCACATTCTGCTGCTTCTGCTTTATTTCCTTTGTTTTGATCACAAAAGCATTTCTTCTTTGGCATCTCAAACCCAGCCAAATTTTGAAGGGATACAAGTCCAGCACAATGATATCTGGTGCTGACAGTAATTAAATGCCTGTGTTAAAAATTAAAAAAAAAAAATTTAAAAAAACCAACAAAAGCCAAGAGGTGAAAAGAGGGATATGTAAACACCAGGAGATATGCAAAGAATGGATGTAATCCTGCACTCCTTAATCATGGGAGTCATCCTTATTCAGGAAAATAATCCTGCTGCTTTCAGCAGACATCCGTGGGTGCTGGAGCACCAGGCCCAGCTTTTCCAAGGAGATAACAGTGTTTTACCTGGGTCTTTTCTGCAGTGCAATTTTAGCAACACAGCTCTTGCTGATGTGTTTGAATGCATTAGTGATAACATTAAATTAGGCTTTACCTGATGTCCGTTTTGCCTCTGCAAGTGTGAAAGAGAAAAATGAGATAATGGATGGGATGTGGCAGGGAGAAGGTACAAACCCCACGTGTTTTATTGGCTGCCCCTGTTCCCTGTGTTTGCAAATCACTTTTTGGTCCATGGGATGTATCAAATTTGCCTTTTTTTTAGGATAGGATGCAACTTTAGCACCAAAAAACTCCTGAAATCCTTTAAAGTGTATTTGGTTCTCCCTAAAAGTGATGTTGGCAAATATTGCCCATCTGATTTAAATACAAGGGGATTGTGATAACATTCAGGGGATGTTTTTTACTGCTGTGATGCTCTCTGATCTTGCAGGAATGACACGTTTTTATACAAATGTGGTGGGTTTGTTGCCCTTTCACCAGCCCAGCTCAGCATTTCTGAGCTTTGCCCTCCCAGCCCGTGTGGTGCTGCCCTGTAATCCAGGAGGGGGCTTGGGAGCACCTGAGCGCCCTTCCCCAGGCAGAGCATCTGTTAATGAGGAAAACTAATTACCTAAAAGCTTTCAGCAGGATGGGTTGTGAAGTATAAATAGTCATGAACTGCTCCTGGTGCTCTGTGCTTGTGCTGCTGCCAGCGCTGGTGGGATGGAGGGGGGTGACCCTCTGCAGTCACTGCTGTGTGAGGGAAAATTCTCTTCTGAAAGGGGGAAAAATAGAAAAAATTACAAGTAAAAATGCACTGGATGATGATTCCAGGTGGTATTAAAAGCTTGCTCTGAAGTGAGGTTGGCGCTAAGTCTCTGTTGGGTTTTTGTTGTTGCATTGAGCCATCAAGAACGAGCTGGTTTTCTTCCATCAGCTTTCTTATGTGGTGGTTCCTATTTAAACGTGAGGTTTGGTGGATTAACAGCATTTATTGCTACAGAAGCAGTTTAAGGCTGAGCTTACGTTGCTCTCAGAGAGCTGGCAGCCATAAAATGACCCCAGTGCCAAGGGCTGGGGGGACAGAGTGGCGGCTGCAGGAGGCAGGAGTGCCCTGGGCAGCATTTCCCTTCTCTACTCCGTGCAGAGTCCCAGCAGCAGCATCATTTCTCTCCAGGGAAGTCCCTTTTTGTCCCTGAACCTGCCCATGGAGAGTTCCAATCCTCGGAGAGCCCCACAAGCACTGGTTGTGTGTTAATTTGAACTTTATCAATTTTGATGGTACATTTCTTACATCTGTTCTTCTTTATTGAGTTCTACCTATAAAAATCCAAACCACACGTGCAGCAATTATTATTTGAGGATCTCCTTCTGGCATTGGGCACAGGTCAAGTGCCCATTTCAGTTTTTATTGCTTTTTGAGAATTTTAGAGGTGGCTGTTCAAGCAAATTTCTTGAAAAGTTTTTCAAACTTGGCCAAAACGTGCTCTGGAATGGTTCAGCCTCTTTTGTATCAAAAATTGTGTGCGTGGTGATGTAGAATGGCTGGGTTTGGGGTTTTTTTGGTATAAATTGTGTATGGAAAAGGTGTTTTCTGTGATTATTGATGTGTTTATTCTTGAGTATCTCGTTGTCATGGTTGGTACTTGGTCAGAGGTTGGACTTGATGATCTTGGAGGTAATTTCCAGCCTCAATGAAGCTGTGATCCTGTGACCTTGAGGTCCTTTCCAACCTCAGTTATTCTGTGATCTTGTGATTTGAAGTGGAGAAGCTGAGTTGGTGTGAATGTACATGTTGTATTTCACGTATGACTACAGACAGATAAAACTGCAATGCATATTTTTAAAATGAAGGTTTTCCCTTTTCCTCCAGGAGTTCCTCTGCTCTAAATCCCAGCCTGGGAGCAGAGTTCCCAACACTCCTTGCTTGTTTGTGCTCCAGCCCAGCCCCAATTTCCCCCCAGGGCATTTTCAAGGGCGTTCTTCTCTCCTGTGATGCTGCTCCTGATCCATGAGACATTTCTGCATCCCTGGGAGAGCAGGGGATGGCCCCACTCCCACCCCTGTGTGTGGTCCCACCCCAAACCTGTCCCAGATTGCCATCAGAGCTGTGCATTAATCACTCAGTTAATTGGGTGATGCTGTAACACCTCAGTCTCACACCTGGCAATCCACTGAGCAAACTGCTGTGGGGAATAAACCCTGACCAATATCTGTGACAGGGGATTCTCTTCCTCCCCTCCCTGCAAAGTACCAACAGCTCTGAGTGTTGTGTCCCCACTTGTTGATGGTGTGCTACCATTAATAATTATTAGGGTCCTGCATAGGTTTGCATCTCAAACAACAAAAAATGTCTTTAGTGCCCATGGCAGGAGGGGAATGAGGTTCAGAAACCTCTGCTGGTGATTAAAGCCCATCAGTGCAGGATTTATGGGGGGCAGAGGACAAAGCAGTGCAGAAAACACAAAATAACCAGCGACAAAATTAACAATTACCTTGGCTGTCTTTTGGAAGAAGAAGAATAGAGTCAAGACACATTTTCCCTTGTGTCTGTAGGATAAATAAATGGAAAAAAGCGTTTTGGCAGCAGAAGGTAACTCTGGCCACCTGGCCATGGGTGCTCTGGGACACCTCTGGGACTGGGTTTCAGATCTCTTTGGGTTTAACTGATTGCATTTAGTTTTGTGCTTCTATTGCTGTGGATTCCTAGTGCCACGTGGAGCTGCCAGCATGGAAATGGATTTGGGAGGCTGGGCAGCTTGGGGAGATACCTGGCAGGGCTTGGCTCTGCAATTCCCGTGAGAAACAGGGCAAGGCAGAGCCCAGGGCCACACATGGAGAGCTTCTGCCTCTTCTGAAAGCAGCTGCTGCTCTTTGGAGCATGTAAAATTATTGTTAAATTCCCTTTCTGGATAAAATCAAACTTTAACAAGCAAAGTTCCTGTGCAGAACAAGAGAACTTTTTGGTTTTAAATGTAGTTTTGGTTAGCAGGACACCTTTAAGAGCAGATTATACTGAAAGCAAGGTTTAACCAACACGAGGTGGCTGGGGCTCACTTTGCTCAGTTTTCTGTGGCTGAGCTGCCCATGAGATCCCTGCCCTGCATTAATTGTCAGCATTGCAAGAGCAGAGGAGCAGCCTGCAGGGAGGGTCTGTGCCAGCCTGCAGGTGACTGCACCAAATCCCTCTGTTTTTCAAGGAGCAGCTGAAGCCATGTGGTTTTATTCCCATTTTCCACGCCTGGAGCTGGCTGAGTCTCACAAAGGGCATTGTCCCAGCGTGTGACACACAGGGAGGGCACTGAGGGACGGTGCCCTGGCCACAATGAGAGGTTCTCTCCATGCACAATGAGAGAGCTGATGGCAGCGTGCATGCAGCCTTTGCCTGCTGGGCCAGAGCTGAGCCACCCAAACTCTCCTTTCCCTGTTTCATCCCCTCCGTGTTACCTCAGCCTGAGTTTCTCACTGCTGAATTTCCTACCAGGCAAACGCTGCTCACTCTGGGTTTTTTCCTTTCTTTCCTTGCCTTGAACAACAGCTCCTGACCTACTTCTGTCTTTTAATTGCTGCTGCAAAATGAATTTTAATTCCAGCCAGAGTCCAGATGTATTGAGGATGCACAGCACATGCCAGGGCCAGGCCATTTATTTCCCAGGCCAGTCTTTCCCAGCCCTTTGAATCCAGGGGCCCCTTAACCTTTCTGAAAAAATATCTGAAGCCATCATCACGTATTTCACTGTTGTCTGCTGATGGGAAATGCAGATAATAACTGCTAATCTAAATGCTAATATGTATTTTCTCTGACAGCTTAGTTGGTTTTACTGTTCTTTAACCTTTGGCTGGAAATATTAATGGAGATGGATGTGAGCCTGGTGCTTCCATCCCTCAGTGCCCAAATGAACCTGGGCAGGGACAATTTATAGGTCAATTTATATTTTTATTATTATACTGGATACTTTTTGCTTCTTTTCATGGCTCTTTTTGGGGGATTATGGACATTAGAGGATGAGTGGGTCACTGAAAACTCAGAATTCTGGATCTGGGGAGATCACAGCTTGATGAACAAAGCATTAAGTTTAGCATTCTCCAGAAGGGTTCTGTGAACTTTATTGCCAAAAAAATATCCTTATTTACTTCTCTACATTTGAGAAGAAACACTGGCTACAGGTGCTGCATTTTGAGCATCTCAAGAATTTCCTCTCCTGGGGACATTGTTTTGCTTAGCTAAGATCTCCCTCTTTTTATTCCACAGAAATGGGAAATGAGGACAAGTTATCAATGTGTCTTCTCCTCAATTAAATTAAGTCACAGAATTAAAACTGAACTTAAGAAAAGCTTTAATCTTAATCATTCTGTGGTTGTAGCTTGTGAAGGACTCAGGAATCCTTTGGGAGGAGGAAAAAATGTATTTAAAAACATAAGCTGGTTTAGCTCAGGTTTTTCTGGGATACATGAGATTTTAATTAAACAGGAGTTTAATTATAATTAATTAAGTAGAATACAGAAAATGAGAGCTGCTGATACTCTGGAGAGTCAGAAAACGAGGAGAAAATTTGGGATGCAGCCTCACACAAGCCCTGGGAATGCGGCTGGGAGGAGAAGTCCAGGGAAGGACAACACACAGAGGAGGATCCTTCCCTCCACCATTCCAGAATCCTCTTTCCCATCAATATTTTCCAGTCTTTTGCTTGCTGGTCACTCTGCCAAGGGAGGATTTAACAGCACAGATGCATCAAATCATTATCCCAGTGATGTATTACAGGTACAATGTGTATTGCAACCTGTTCTCACAGCAGCCAGAGCATTAGTGCCTGATATTATTACTGATATTTGATGTACAATCCAACTCTATTTAATTAGTTCACTAAAATGCATTTTCTGCCAGAGATACAGTGAACAGGAAGGAAAATCACCTTCCTGGAGAAATGCCTCGTAGCAGGATGACTGAAAAAAGCAGATAGGAGAGTCTGAGAGGCAGAAATTGAGCACATCAATCCTGCAGATCCCCCAAAATCTGTGGAACCTCATAGCTGAGATTTTGGAATACAAGCTGGCAATTTAGCTGTAAAATAAAACTCTTTAAAAGGAAACTCTCATGATATTACCTATAAACACTTTAGAACAGCAGATTATCTGGAGTTTATGGGTAAGGTAGCAGAGAGATGCTTCTGTGCTCGAGGAAGTATTTTTATGTTTGTCTAAATGACCTGCTCCTCATCCAAAGAGCTGCAGCTTTGCCTTAAACAGAAAACTGAGCTGTGGCCTGGGGAGTCATCCCTACACAGCCACACTTGTGTTGTCTCCTTGGTACCCACGTTCACAGTGGCACCAGAGGATCATTAAGAAAGGTTTCATCTACTTTTTGCATCCTCTGAGGAAGCAGGAGAGCAGGATTTTGGCACAAGCTCTGCGTTGGACTCCTCTGCGTGCTGGATGGCAATTTGTGCCAAAGCCTCCCTGAGCAGCTGAGGGGGCAGAAACAGCCTCTTCCTCCTCCTTCTGTCCTGGGGGAAACTATTGTAAAACAGGGCCCCCAACAAAAGAGGGAATGATGCATCTGACTCCATGTTCTCAGAAGGATAATTTATTATTTTATTATACTATATCATATTAAAGAATGCTATACTAAACTATACTAAAGAATACAGCAAGGATACTTACTGAAAGCTAAAAAGATAATAATGAAAACTCATGACTCTTTCCAGAGCCTCGACACAGATTGGCCAAAAAGTGAAAACAACTCACAGCAGAATCCAATGGAACAATCACCTGTGGGTGAACAATCTCCAAACACATTCCACGTGAGCACAACACAGGAGAAGCAAATGAGATAAGAATTGTTTTTCTTTTTTTCTGAGGCTTCTCAGCTTCCCAGGAGAAAATCCCTGGGTAAAGGAATTTTTCCAGAGAATGTGAATGCCACAGGAAACCTGGGCTGGCTTGGTTGCTGCACGTGGTTGGAGGATGCAAGAGCCAAACACCACTGCAGGTCCTGTTCTCCTGCAGGTGGGAAGATAAAAGGGCTTGGAAATGGATGTCTGAGCCCTCTTCCAGGAAACCAGGGGATCTCCTCCTGCCCAGGGCTCACTGGGGGCTGTGAGAAGGGCCCCACTTGTGTTGCTGCTGCTGCTGTCCCCCTGTGAGGTTGGCACTGGGGTGGAATCACAGCTCCTGGACCACTGGATTAGGGAAGGTGTCACTGCCCATGGCAGGAGCTGGAATCAGGTGACCTTCAAGGTCCTTTCCAACCCAAACCATTTGAGGATTCTGTGATTCCCACAGTGCTTGGTTGGGAATGGTCCCACTCCTAAACTGCCATTCCCTGCAAACCTCTCCATAATCAATGAGCTTGGGAAGGCTCATGGAGGCCTCCAAGGGCAGAGGGCTGGATGTGGGGTTCATGGCTTGTGCAGAGTGAAAGAGCTGCTTTGGTGGCTCCTTCCACCAGACAGGTCAGACAGATCCCGAAGGGAGAAACCTGAACAGTGAGTTCAAGGAAACCTCTGCAGCTGCCTGTGCTCCTGTCTTGGTTTGAAAAGCCAGGTGTCTGCTAAGGAAGGCAGGAGCATCCCCTGAAATGGAAAATGTGAACTCCCTCCCTCTGAATTGTTATAATTTTGAAATTAAGGGGCTCTCAGGCAAAGATATGGGAGTAGGAATAACAGTTCTTTACTAGGAAAACTAAAAATACAAATGTAATAGTAAAAAAAAAAAAACCACTGAGAGAGTCAGACCATGCCCTGTCCCCCTGTGTGTCAGGGGGTGTCCCAGCCCCATCCCATGGGGGCTCAGCCCTCCTGCAGTGCTGGCTGTGGCTCTGCTGCAGCAGGGATCCTGCACAAGGGGGGAGTTTTCCTCTGCAGCTCCAGGGCTGCTGCAGATGGGCCTGGGCTCCCTCTGGCCATGCAGGGCAGCACAAAGCTGCTCCTCTGGCAGTGCAGGGGGCAAAGGCTGCTGGGGTGTCCCAAAGCTCAGATTGGATCCAGGCAGGAATGCTTGGCTCCTCCCCTGGGCGGAGCATCTCCCCATGGGATGCTGGGATTGGATCAGCCCTGCAGGGACACTCAGTGGCCATGGACAGCAGAGATCTCCTGGAGGGAGGATTGGATGTGGAAGCAATAAAGAAAACTGCCCCATGAACAGAGATAAGTGCCCCACCTCTGACAGAATAGAATTCTCTGGCAATAGAATTCACACCCCCGTTTCTAACCTAAAGCTGTTCCCAGGCTGGTAAATGGAGCCTTGCCCTGGGTCTGGCAGATGAGGCAGGAAGGAAGGGATGTTTTCTCCTTACCCCAGGAGTGCCTTTCCAACCCTTCCAGCCTGGATGGGAATGTCAGAACACCATGGAATGATTTAGTCTTAATCACTTGTGCTCATTTCCTGTGTGGATCTGCAGCAAGCCGCTCCCCCACATCCAAACTCCACTTTATTGCTTCTCTTGTTCTTTCTCGTTCCCTTTGTGCTCCTCAGGTAGCAACTGCATTTTAGCTTGTTTTCAGGAACCAGCAGTAATATTTCCTGAGCCAACTCCTTTCTTTAATTTGTTGTTGTTTTGGTGTCTGACACATCCAGAGCTCTCCCTGCACTCCGGAGTCTCAGTACAGTACAAGTGTCTTGAGCACAGTTTATTTTAATCAGGCCTCCCAGAATTCAGTAAATACTTCAGGCCAATTCCTCCAGTAAATCTGAACACATTCAGCAAAAACATGTGCAGCCAGTGCTCAGACATAATTGCCAACAATTTCACACCCACAGAATGCCTCTGTCATTCCCAGAGCCCCATCTTCCCCATCGCTGCTTCCAGCAGGAGCCTCCCAGTTGCTAAGGGGATGGAAGTTGTGATGCAGCCCTAAATGAAATATTTTCAGCACAGAGTGCAGAATTACCCATGTAGTTTTCTGGTTAATGTTCTCTGTGTCAGAGAGAAGCAGCTCTCCAGAGGTCTGGAGGCCAGGTTTGATCCAGGCACTACCCAGGCATTCAAAATATGAATTGAATCCGTGTCTGCTGCATTTAACTGGAGCTCTGACAATTACAGGCTGTCACAGGAGACTTCCACTCCTCTTCCTGACTCAATTACCCAGGCTCACGCTTCTCCTGAGCTTGACTTTATGTACCATTGCTGTAAATAAAGTCAAGCTCATTTTCCTTTTTCTTTGCTATTCTAAGGAAAAAGGAGAGGCTGATTTTAGCACCCAGCATCCAACTGAGCCCAAGCCTCAGGGGAAGCTTTTGGTTGAATTGCAATTAAGTATTTCTTTCTTTTAGCCAAGTTGTGGTTATTGAGGCATTGAATTTTAAAAAACCCAAAACCCCCACTTCCCATGTTTATTGCCCATTCCCAAATCCTTGCTATAGGAATATATATCATAAAGTTTTAAAATAACAAGTATACATAATCAACTCAGGTCCTCTTAAAATTTTACAGAGAGATATCATTACTAGGCAAAATACTGCAGCCTTCCACTAAGTTGTGTTATTTCCATTGTATTATTTTCCATAATATCCTGCTCCTTATGCAGCCTTGTTTTCCTTATTCCCCATTTTTTGTGCTGAAAAGTTGTTTGCATTAAGCTGTTTGCATTAAGCTGTTTACAAGTCCTGGTTCCTTTTGTGAGTGATCTGTTGATTGCAGCTCAATAATGTTTGAGAATAGTGAATTATTTCTTGCATTTTGGGTGATCTGAGTGTGTCCCTGTACAATTCCTGACTTGTGTCCTGCTCTGGAGCTCATTAACTCTGCACGAGTCAGGCAGGGCTGCACCTCCCATGGAAGTGCTCCCCTTCTTCTGCTTCTCCCCTTTTCCCACTGGGATGGCACAGCAGCATTATGGGAATAAATCACACAGGACTATTTTCTTTATGGTGGAAAAAACCCATTCTTTATTCACAGAACTCATTTTTATACAGTTTCACAGATCTCTTTTGGAACTCCAATATGTCAGAGGCTTTCTTGCCAATTACTTTATTGGTTAATAACAAGTTGTTATTGATTGTATCAAAGTCTTGGTGTGTATGTGCAGGGAAAGTTGTTTGTGAGAGATAGTTTTCATTTTTCTATTTAAGGTGTAAAAGCAGTTTATACAGGTGTTAGTTGGTTTTTTTTATCAAGGAATATTTTGTTATGTTAATGAGCTGCTCACCCCAGGATTGCTTTCACATGGGAACTTGTAAAATGCCAGCTTGGCTTAGAAGAAATGATAGGCCAGCCAGAGCTGGCCTGCTTTTATTTATTTTTGAAATAATTTTTCTACCTTACTGCAACAAAGGATCAGCACAGGATGATACATGGAAGTGCTGTCCCACAGAAATGAAATCCCTCTAAAGCTGGGAACTGGGAAGTGCCCACCACAGTGCTGGGGAACCTTGGATGGGTTGCTCCCAGATGTTGTGTGGAAGTGTTTAACCGAGCTGAATGGGAAAAATGCCTGAAAAAAATCCATATCTTGTGGAAATCCCTGCTGTGCTCCCATGGTTTGGGTTGGAAGGGGCCTTTAATCCCCCCCAGTGCCACCCCTGCCTTGGCAGGGACACCTCCCACTGTCCCAGGCGCTCCCAGCCCCAGTGTCCAGCCTGGCCTTGGGCACTGCCAGGGATCCAGGGCAGCCAGAAATGACAAATTGTGCCATTGCTGATGCTCCCATTGACTACCCAGAGCTGCTTCAGGAGATGAGAAGTCTCCTTTTCACAGTGCAGGAGTTTTAACTGTGCCCTGGCTAAAGATTACCTCAACCTGCTATAAATTGAGATGTTTCACTAATTGCTTTCTTGGTTCATTAGCCAAATTGTGAGTCTGAGGGAAATGGAAAAGGCTCAGAATGAATTTCCCTTGCAATCCTTAATTTAAATGGTGAATAATAATTTAATGTTGAACAAAACATTTTGGGTGATTTGCTGTGCTGGAGCTCATTTTTTACCTTGGGATCATTTGCCACCTTTGAAGCTTTGTGGGGAAATGATGCTCAGCTCTGCTTCTCTGTGATGTGACACCAGGCAGGAAGGAATAATCATTATAGAATAATTGTAATAATCTCAAAATTCATTCAGAAACACTTTTGTCGTGGGAGGTCCCTCCTCAGATATTGTTTTAAGCAGTGAGATAAGAGAGATAAAAGGCAAAAATCTGTAAAGGTTTTGCTTCTGTGGATGCTGTGGCTCTATTTCCATTTCAGCCATGAAGGTGTCAAAGCTACAACATGTCCCTGGTTTACTCCTTCCAACACTCAGCTAAAAATCAAAGATTAACTCTGAGCAGCTGCAGGTAACAAATTCTACTAATTCATCAAAGCCAGCACTGCAGAATTTAATCTGTTTTATGAAATTCCTCCCATGGATTGTTATGGCAGGGCTGTGGCACAGGAGGTCATTTGTGAGCTCTCAATTGCTGGTTGTGTGACAGTGAAAAAAGGAGGCCAAAAGAAAGGTTAAATTAAAGAAGCTGCTAGGAGCTATTTATGTGAGATGAATGTATATTATCTAAATTAATGACAGCAAACCTCCAATTAGCTGAACGCTGATGCACAGTTTGAGCTTTATAAGGTAAATGCATGTTTTGTGCAGCCAAAGGGTTGGGTGAGGGAGGTTTCACTGGGGTGGGGTTACAGGTAAATGAACATTTTCTCTTTCTTGGGGCACAGTGACCTCACTGCTGCTGCTGCTGACAAATCTTTACAATAAATCTGTCATTGTTTCCCAACATCAATAAGGAGTGTGAAACTTATGACCTTTCCCTCTAAATTATCCTCCTGTAACATGGGATGAGCAAAAACCTTGAATGTGCTGCTTTGTGTTTCAATAAACAACCTAATTTTTATTTTAGAGCAGAGATTTTCTGCTCAGACCAGTGCATGTTGGTTTGGCTTAAATAAACTTGGTTCTGTTTTGTTCATTTAGAGAATTCCTCTGTAAAAATACAACAGAGAGTGCAGCTATCAACTCCTTCAAGGAATTCAGAGGAAATTTCTAATGTTTTTTGCAGTTTATACATGTTAAAATAATGGTGCAATGGACTGATTTGATCAATTTACTCTTTGGGGAGGGTAGGATTTTGTTGTAGATCATCAGTTACTTCATTATCCTGATTATGGTCATTGAGATTCAAGATTTAATTACACTTTGTGCAGAAAAACTCAATTTTAATCTATCCAGGAGCTTCGCATCTCCTCATACCTCCTCTTATACATCTTCTGAATTTTGTGATTTTATGGAATCTCTACCTATTACTTCTTTTTTTTTTGACTTGCTGATGATTCCAAACTCATTTAGTGTCAGTATTTTGCAGTAATGTGCCCCTTTTGGGGTCATTCTGGGAAAATATCAATTCCTAGAGTACTTCTGCTCATTTAGGATGACTTTAGGGAAATGTGGAAGCACTACTCTATTTTATTTTATTTATATTTTCTTTGATTTCTGGCTCTGTTCCTTTGTCACCCTGGTCTTGTCAAGGTAATTTACACTGGCTTTATTTTTTTCATATTATCCTCTGATGTATCTTAATCCCATCCTAATTTTGAGATGGCTGAGCTATCGAGATCCTTTTTTATGATTTGAGCAGCACTCTGGGTTGCTCAGCACTTCTGTGCTGTGTGCTCATATTCAAACTCGCACACTTTGTATTGCTTCAGTTGCTATTTTTAAGCTCCATGTACAAATTCAGCTTTCCTTGTCTTCACTGTTCTTTGTAATTGTTTTTTGGGTTGTTTTTTTTTTTTAACCTGAGATTTTCTCTGCCCATTCTGTCCAAAAATAGAGAGGCTTTTATAAACAACTTTCCTTCAGTTTTTAGTTGGGGAGAAAAAAAAACCAAAAAAACCCAATAAAAAAAAATCCATAAAAACTCTCTCAGCTGTAAAAGCATTAACTGCTGTTCTATTCTGGGGAGGATGGAGCCAGGCTTTCTTTGCAGCCTCCTCCTCAGTCCCCAGGGTTTTCCCAGTAAAATTCCCTTTTTTCCTTCTCTCCACTGCCTTTTCCTGTGCCATTAGAGTGGGACTATTTTAAATGTGAGGGATTTTCTTTTGTTTTCTGTGTCCCACTCGTGTTTCCCACTTTGTCTAACTGGGATTGCTCTCCTTCTGAAAGCTGAGGGACATTTCTAACACCCAGAATTGAAGACAAATAATTACATGTGGCTTGACCCAGGTCACCAGCTGGTCACCACCTACCTTTTCTTTCATTTTTATTCCCCTACCTTTGATCCCCACTGCTGTTTATTCTGCATTTCTAGCAGGAGACATTTAGCAAAGGCTTTGGCTATAAGATGAATTCCCAAATCCACAGAGTTTCCTCATATTGTATTTTCAGACTGAAATCCCCTTGAAAGGTCACTTGAAGGTTTGAAATACCAGAGCACTTTGATTGCTGTTGATTTTTCTCATGGTGATTGAGGAGCCATCGAGCTCCTCAAGCTTTACTTGGTTAAATTTCTGTTCTTGTAAAGAAAGAGCCCACAGAGCTTTCCCACACAGCTGCTGCTGGAACTGCATTCTGCAGGGATGGATATCCCAGGAATGACACCTGGATCTGCCCAAGTGGGGCAGAAGAGAAACCATTCCATGTGCCTGCTGCAGTTAAAGGAGAGCATGGATCCAATTAGCCATTATTATGATGAGGGATTAATTTCCACAGCCCAGCAGTGGTTGAGGTACTCAGTGCACAGCCCAGAGCAGCCGTGGCTGCCCCTGGATCCCTGCAAGTGTCCAAGGCCGGGTTGGACATTGAGGCTGGGAGCACCTGGGACAGTGGGAGGTGTCCCTGCCCATGTGTCTTGGCTGGAAAAGCCAGGTGTCTGCTAAGGAAAGCAGGAGGCTTCCTTGAAATGGAAAATGTAAACCCTCTCCCTCTGAATTGGTATAATATTGAAATTAAGGGGCTCTCAGGCAAAGATATGGGAGTAGGAATAACAGTTCTTTAGTAGGAAAACTAAAAATACAAATGGAATTGTACAAACAAACACTGCCAGAGTCAGACCATGCCCTGCCCCCTGTGTGTCAGGGTGGTGTCCCAGCCCCATGCCATGGGGGCTCAGCCCTCCTGCAGTGCCAGCTGTGGCTCTGCTGCAGCAGGGATCCTGCACAAGGGGGGAGTTTTCCTCTGCAGCTCCAGGGCTGCTGCAGATGGGCCTGGGCTCCCTCTGGCCATGCAGGGCAGCAGAAAGCTGCTCCTCTGGCAGTGCAGGGGGCAAAGGCTGCTGGGGTGTCCCAAAGCTCAGATTGGATCCAGGTAGGAATGCTTGGCTCCTCCCCTGGGCGGAGCATCTCCCCATGGGATGCTGGGATTGGATCAGCCCTGCAGGGACACTCAGTGGCCATGGACAGCAGAGATCTCCTGGAGGGAGGATTGGCTGTGGGAGATAAAGAAAACTGCCCCATGAACAGCAAAGAACTGCCCCACCTCTGACAGATGGTAATTTTGAATTGAACACACACTCAGCTAAACCTGAGACACCATGGCAGGGGGTGGGATGGGATGGGATTTAAGTCCCTTCCAACCCAAACCATTCCATTATCAAAATTTCTCTAAAATTAAATCAGAACCACATCCCCAGGGAGGTGACAGGGTGACCTCTATATTTTGGGGGCTGGTTTGTAAGGGGTGATGTTGTTGAGTGAATTATTTTTGGGATCATGCTAATAACAGGCTTTTAGTTGCCCCATAAGCTGTGGACGTGTTCTATGAGATAATGTATTTATAGGTTTGTTCACCAAGTTTGGCTCAAATAAAGATTACTGACTTCACAGGTTTATAGGCAGTCCAAGCATTGGATAATTTCAGTACAAGTAGCAGTGAATAATTTCAGTATAATAACAATGGATCATTTAAGTGTAAATAACCCTGAATTCACTCAGGAATGGCTGAACACGGTTCTTTTGTAAAAGCAGTAACTATAGCCCTACCACCATCATAAATGCAAAGATCAAATTGCTTCTGAGACTTTAGAACAATAATATTGAAGATTTTTGCCTAAATGGTGATTTCTCTCAGCATTGACCTGCCTGCCCATGAGTTTGATGCTGTTGTAGTTAATGTTTTTTCAGCAGAATGATGAAGTGTCTAAACTTTCCTGTGTCATCCCAGTGCTCTTCTCTCTTTGCCATCAGGATGTTTCTGTTGTCCCACTCTGAGTTCATGCCCTTAAAATACTTTTCCACTCACTTTCCAGGCTTTGAGGATCCAGCTCTGCACTGACAAAGGCAGAGGGCTGAGTTATGCTAGAAAAATATTAATATTATACAGTGAATTTTTTTTATCCTTGTGAGAAGATAGATCATATAAATGAGGCAATCATTGCTGAGAAGAGAACTTAAAATCTTTCCTTTTTCCAGTACAAAATGCCAAGCCTTTTTAAGGAAAAGGAAGATGGGAAGTGCTGTGTGGAGCTCAGTAGCAGAAATATAATAGCTCTGTGTAGCCCTCTTTGAAAAGCTGCAAGTTGGTTTTATTAATGAGTGAAAAAGTAAATTGTATATTATTTTTTACAAGAAAATTAGCTTTTATTTATGTAAGGCAATCAGTGTTTATTATAAGTTAAACATTTGGAGAACCAGATTTTAAAAATCCCCACATTCTCTTGGATTTACAGTGAGAGTAATGTGCTTGGTTTTCACCACAGCTGAACAAAACCTCATCCTTCAAAAAATCCTGTTAAATATTCTTCAATTCTTGTAAATATCCCTGAATTCTTATTAAATGCTCTTCAATTCTGTATAATCCTGTATCATCTTCTCTTTGGCAGCCGCACAGCAGCTGTTGGCTCACTGTCCCTTGATTAATTCTCTCCCTGTTCCAGGGTGGAATACACCTAGTTTGTTTAGTGAAAGGGAATATGGCTCATATTTAAAAATCCTTTTTAATGCAGTTACAGCATCTTTGCAGATTTAATTAGGTCTCAGCCCCTTCCAAATCGCTCAAGTCAAAGGTCCCATCTTACTTGTCCCTGAGGCACCGTTACACCGAGTCCCCAGACGGCGCCGAGTTCCTGAGCGATGACTTTGCCATATAGGGGCTAATTACTTCTAATCTTACACATTGATGAGCCTGGATTTTATGTCTCTGAGCCACTGGGACTGGAACTGCCAAATTATCCTCTCCGTAGCACGGGGGTTGTTTCTCCATTAAAGGGACTGGCTCCACAAATGACAATCCCTTCCCACCGGGCGCTCGCGTTTGAAACCCTAATTATTGCTGGCACTGGCTGCATCCATGAGCTCCTGCTAATCCCTGTCAGGATCCCAGGGAAGCTGCTGAGCCTGGCTCAGCTAGGCCAGGGAAGGGTGAGCAGAGCAGCAGAAGGGAGCAGGAGCTGAGTCACGAGGGGATGTGGAAGCTGCAGCCGGACATGGAGCATCCCTGAGCCTGGCCTGGAGCAGCATCCCTGAGCCCAGCTTGGAGCAGCATCCCTGAGCCTGGCCTGGAGCATCCCTGAGCCTGGCCTGCAGCATCCCTGAGCCCAGCTGGGAGCATCCCTGAGCCTGGCCTGGAGCATCCCTGAGCCCAGCTGGGAGCAGCATCCCTGAGCCTGGCCTGGAGCAGCATCCCTGAGCCCAGCTTGGAGCAGCATCCCTGAGCCTGGCCTGGAGCATCCCTGAGCCCAGCTGGGAGCAGCATCCCTGAGCCTGGCCTGGAGCAGCATCCCTGAGCTCAGCCTGGGAGAGCAGCTCTAAGCCCAGCCTTGGAGAGCATCCCTGAGCCTGGCTTGGAGCAGGATCCCCCAGCCCAGCCTAGAGCAGCCTCCCTGAGCCCAGCCTGGAGCAGCATCCCTGAGCCTGGCCTGGAAGGATATCCTTGAGCCCAGCCTGGGAAGTGCATCCCTGAGCCCAGCCTGGCAGAGCAGCTCTGAGCCTGGCCCGGGAAAGCATCCCTGAGCCCAGCCTGGAGCAGCATTTCTGAGCCCTGCCTTGAGCACCAGCTCTTTCATTTAATGAACAATAACTTCCACCAGGTCTTTAAACGAAATGACTCAACACTTTCACCTTCTCTCAGAGTGGGAAAAAAAAATGTCTTTGGAGTCTATAATGCATGAAGGTGTTGGAAGCCTAATCTAGTATAAGCTGCCTTCAGCCAGGCCTTTTCAGCACCAGGGAAGAGAAATGAATGTCTAAAAAGCAGCAAATAGCTCCAATTGCACTCCGATTCCGTGGCAGTGTGTGCTGGAGGTCAGGAACATAAAGCTGTTTATTTCTCCCCACAAAGCAGAGGCTGTTATCATAACCTGCTCTACGTGCAGGTATTGGAAACTTCTTCAGGGAAATATTGGATTTTATTACAGCATTACTACACACCACCTAAGCTCCTTTCCCGGCTTCTTTCTGTTGTAGTCTTGACCTAGCCTTGGAGTTGTGTCCCAAAAGGAGCAGTTTTTTCCAGGAATCTGAGAGTCAAGTTGTAATAATTTGGGTTGAGCATTTATCAGATCTTTCCAGCTCTGTTTACCAGATTTATTCAGCTCTGCCAATGGATAATCATGACCTGGAAGCTTTATTAGAAAAGGAAAAGATTGGGAAGAATAAGGTTTGGAGCTGGTGGAACTTCTAGTTGTCTGTATGCAAGGAAATCAGTAACACTTTGATTTAGCTACTGCTTTTTAAAAGGCAACAGGGAAAAAAACCCCAAACACCAAAAATCCCCAAAACCTCCATGTTCTCAACCTTGAAAATCCTGGGAAAATCCTAATATTATCACAATACACAGCCAGAAACACCAGTGTACACCCAAGGTACAGAAACATCTGTGCACATTTCAGTATTTTATTGAAATATAAAAAGACCATTATAAATTAGAGAAATCCACATAATTTTGACTTACTTAATAAACTTCCCTGAACTGTTGAATGAAGCATATAAATCTACATTTATACATCAATCAGCATTAAATTTCTGGCCAAGGTGTTAATCCCAACATTCTTCTAAGGCTAACTACACTTAGAGTAATAAGATGGTTTTAAATCAATATGACATAGACCAGACACATTCTCCAAAATCATGCTTTCAGTTTAGGTTGTGAGAAACATTTTTGCCTTTTTATTTAAAATAATGAGTGACTTGCTGGAATTATTGGGATTTTTTGTTTTTACATCATAGATAACCTTTATCCCACTAAGCACCAAAAAGTGCATAAAGTGCATGTACTTCTGAGTGTATTTTAAAATTTTTTTGCTCTTTAAAAGGGGAAAAAAATTAAAATCCTGGGTTTTAATCTGTTTAAAGAGGACTAAACTTTAACACAATGCCCTTGCATGTGTCCCTGCAGTGTTTGTCTGTCCTGTTGGCTGCTGTTGGTTGGGTTTAATTTACAGTAAATTCTCCTGTTGTAAATATTGGCCTTTTTGCCTCCCTTGAATAATGCAGTGCTCTCTAGATTGAACCCCTGTGTGTGCACATCTGTTTAGCATTCCCACCATCCAGATTGCATGGATGGGTTTGGGGAGAGAAAATTCAGCATCACTGAGCTCCATGGTGCAGGGTTGGAAATAAAACTGGCCTGTTTTCTTCCTCAGGGTGGGACAGCTGCTGGAGTGCTCCCAGCACACATTTATACCTGTCCTAGCAAAGACCAGGCTTTTCTCCATTTTCCCTTTGGATATAAGAGCCAACAAGGGACCTTTCTGGAGTGGATGTAAAAACATGTCCATTACAAACCAAAAAAAAGCAAACAAAACAGACAAAGACACATCTCATCTTAAAAAAACCCCAAAACACCAAAACCAATAAAACTAAAACCAAACAATCAAACTGAAATTGTAAATTAACCAAAGTAACTGGAACTAATCCAATAGAGATATCTAGCTGAACCTATTGGTGCAAGAAAATGGGATCAAAAGAAGATATGGGTGCAGAAAGGGTGCACTCGGTTTGCTGAGGGCTGAAGCCGTGTGGATTGGCTGTACAGGTTCACATCCACATTTCCAGCTGCAGCTTTTTTCCCAAAAGAACTGAACCTTCCACCTGAGCTTTGCTGCCCTTGGCTTTGGGCAGATCTGACCTGGTCACATCCCAGCACAGGGCTGGGAGCTCATGGTGCTCCTTGTTGGGCCTGAAAAGGCTCAGCCATGTCCTACAGGTCATTCCCAAGGTTTGATGAAACAGGGAATGTCAACAATGACCAAAGAAGTTTCTGAAAGCACATCCAGCAAAGTCTGTGCCCTGGAAGTGGTTTTGTTACAGCACTAGTTCACACCATGTGAGCTCCTTTCCCTGCTTCTTTCTGTTGTAGTCTTGACCTAACCTTGGAGTTGTGTCCCAAAAGCAGGAGAGATGTTTGGGATCAATTCCCATCCCAAAGCACCCAGTGGAAGGGTTGGATGTGGAGGGTTTGGCCGGGGGAAGAGTGCAGCTGAGTTATTTAATGGTTTGTGTGTTGGCTCTGGATCAGAGATTGTTGTGGAAAGGAACAACTGCAGGACAAACAAAGTGGTGCTGGTGGCAACCGTCCCCAGCCACCTCATTTGCCTTGGAGAGGGAATTGTTTCAGCATTTGGTTGTTCTGAGCTGCTCAGTTATCCCTTCACATGGCATTACTCCAAGCATTCTCTGCGGTAAAATCTGGGAATCTGGTGCTGAGTCTGTCACATTTAGGAGGGTGACTGCTCCAGCACTGCTTTGCTCTGTGACTTCAAGCAGGACAGATATTGCATGTGGTTATGTCTGAGGTACCCCACTACCAGGGTCAAGCAGCATTATTTGATTTTCTCCAAGCCCCTCAATTTCCATAATCATACCAGGAGATTTCCATATTGTTTTAGAGAATGAACACAAGAATGTGGAATGGAAAATCCAGGCTGACAAAAAGAGCCCATTCCATGAGAGCTGACAGAGCCCACGAGCCCAGACCCAAATATAGTTCCTCACTCCTCCTCATGTCCCCTTTCCCTTCCCCTCTTCCATCTGCCCCTGTGCCCCCTCCCAATGTGTCCTGCCTGAGTGGGAAACGTGTCCATAGATCCAGCAGGGATGACCTGGTCAGCTTCTGTTTGTGGCAGCCTCTCATTCCCACAAATCCATTGATTTTTGTGATCAGCTTGGGACATCAGCTACTGACCCTTCTGTCAGCTTGCTTGGAAGAGACCACAACTTCAAAAAGCCCAGGTTGGGCAGAAAGAAGGATAGGGCATAAATAAAATTCCTTTTGGAAATCAATGTGACCCAGTTACAGGGCACGGTGCAAAATTGTTGGGTTTTTTTGTTGTTTGGGTTAGGGTTTTTTTTCCCTTACTTGTTTCACATGCAGTAAATGAAAATTAGGAAAAAATCAGGACTTCTAAACCACAGGGACAACTTTTTTGCAGGGAAATTTGTGTCGTGCCCAAGAGAATGCAACCCTCTAAGTTTGTTCCTATATCACCCTTAGTGACATCATAATTAAAATGTAAAGCTGTATGAATGATTTTATCCATGCAAGTTATTCTAAAAGAATAACTATTACAAAAAATAACTATTCACATATTGAAATATTTTCCTGATTGGTCTGGCATTGAATTTGTTGTGGGGGTGTGTGTATATTTTACAAACACAGCCTTGGAGAACGAGGAATTTCAGGACAATGCTCTTTCTTACCCATCTGATGCAGCTCTGGTGTTGAATGCAATTATTGTTGAATGCAGTAATTTGAGATCTGAGCTTAGTTTTGCACAAGAACTGGAATACACAAACAGGTTTGGGTGGTTGTTGCTAGGCAGCAGCTGCTTCCCTGTTGGAAAAGCAGCCAGGGCTGCCAGGGCTGGTGCTGACAGCCCAGCCCTGCTCCTTCCCATCCAGGTGACATCCACAGCCAACAGAAAGCTGGAGAGAACTCCACCTTTCATCCCAAAAAGCTGCCAGGAATTACAGGTTCGAGGGCTTTAACATTTAATCATCAATTCCAGACTTTCTGCACCATTTCAGAGCTGAAAGTCTGAGTGATTAAAAAAAGAAAAAAAAAGCAATGGCCAATTGTTTTCTGCTGAATCTGGTGATAAAACCAACCACATCCCCTGTTTCATCATCATATGGCAACATTTTTGATTTAATCTCTATTATTTAATCTCTTTCTGGGTTTTTCCACCTGTTGCAATGGAATCCAAAAAGGGTAATTTCAAGATGAAACAAATGTGGGTGTGTAGTAAAAGCACGTTATGAATAGAGATTTGGTTTGAATTTCCCTTCCAAAGGCAAATTCAGGAAATAATTCAGCAACTGGGAAGTTTTATGTGGTGGAATAACTGCAAAGTTCAGCTATTAGATTTCAAAAAGTCCATGGCAACTGAAATAAATTAGAGGGAGCTGCAAAATATTCTTAAATTTTACAAAACAAAACTATTTGTGATCACACCAGTGACTTAGAAACGGAAGTTTTGAGGCCTCATAGTTATTTAAATCTTGCCTATTGTGTTTTTATCCTGTGAAAGCTTATTTTTTTTATCTTGGCTTTAGCCTCCTGCATCCCCTATTATCAAGCAGTTTGTGATGTCTGTAATCACAGCAGTTAATGTGAAAGATTTCCCAGAAAGAAAGAATAATCCCAAGTATTACACAAAAAATGAATGCTTCTGTTGTACAAAAGTAACATGAAAAGTCTGTATTCAATCTGGCATGGCTGGAAATCCAGCAAGTTTTGTTTTGTTGTACAAATCGCTCAGTGTCAAATTTGGCTCCTGAACATCCCATTTCTTTGTTTTGGAAACAAAATGGGAGTGATAGAGATGTGGGCTGGAGTCACTCCTTTGATACCTCCACAGAAACGTCTGTACCCAAGGCACACATCATTTTCTGGAGTCACTGCTGTTTTAGGAGTATTAAAAGGAAAAAAAATCAATAAATACCATTGTTACGCCAAAGCATCTCAAAAAAACCCCTGCAGCAGGACATAAATTGAGTCATGAAATGCATAACAGGCAGCACACTTGTCCTCTCTGAATTTCTCTTTCAAAAGCAGGTAAATATAAGAAATATTGAATTGGGAGGCTACACGAAAACCTCGAGCTCTTATTATGCACAAGCAGCTCTGGGCAAATGTGTACATTTTGTAATTGCTACCAGTTCTGAGCAACACGGGCGGAATTTTTATTTACAGAATCCATTTGTGCCATCAAACTCTATGCACGTTGTGACCTTTACATAAATACTGGTAATAACACTAAAATCACTCTTCATAAATATAATTTTTTGGCTACAGAACTGCTTTGCCTTTGTTTGATTATGCACTGTATTTGTCATGTTTACAGTCACTTAAGAATTTTCTGACTGTCTCAAGCATTCCTAGACTTCCAGAAATGCATGTGGTCTCTAAAGTGGGGTTGTTTTAATGCCAGGTTGGGGAGGGGATTCTGAGAGGGGGGAAGGAAACCTTCCATCAGCTCTTTATGGAATGTTTCTGTTAATTACATCTTTATTCTGAGAGGATATTGGGTGCTCAGGGCCAATAAACCAAATAATGTGACAGTAGGTACTAATGAATCTCAGTGCCAGGCTCTGAACCAGGAATTGTCTTCAGAATTCCCTAATAGTAGGAAAAATTTAGGTGCTGATGTTGCCTGGACTCACGTCCTTTCTTTGTTTCTGTCTCCTGGTTACTTTATTTTCTGTACAAATTTCTGGCACATCCAGTGTTCATATTGAAATATTGAATGTATTTATTCAGGTTCTAACCCAAAAGTCAGCACTGCAAATTTCTGACATAAAACAGCCTCCAGTGAGTGCCTTGATTGTGGTTTTTCCCCTCTCTTGCTTCCCATGCCAGGCCAGTGACCCCTCCAGGGCAAAACCCCTCCCTGGGATCCCTGACCCCACTGAAGGGTTTGGTTGAAGAAGTATCAGCAGTTTCCCAAAAGAATAAAATGGTCACCAAGCAGGAATTTGGCAAGGAACCTCCCTTGGTGTGAGCACCTCATAGAGGGATCAGAATTTCCGAGGATCTCATAAAGAGGATTCCTTTTCTCTGAGCAGAATTTGGGGGTTTTGTTGTTGTTCATGCTCCTCTCACTGCTTTGCCAAATCCTCTTATAAAAATGTGTCCAAACTATGGAAATGTATCTATGTCCCAGGATCATGGTGAGATGTATGGATAATATTGGATTGCCCAACAGCACATCACTGAAAATTAAAAAAAAAAAAAAAAAGGAAAAAAGAAAGAAAACTTGGAGGAGAAAGGGAAAAGGGAGAAAGTGAAGAATTTTCTTAATTTTGTCTGTGTGATGGATGTGCTGGGGGTGATCCCTGTCTTTATATTATTAATTGGAGATAAAGAATAACAGCAATGCATAATGAAAACACCATTTTTTTCCACTTATGCATGGGTTTGAAGATCTAATTCCTGTGCTCTTTCCAGCCCCCTGATGAGCACCTTGCTTCTAATAACACAGATAATGAGACATTCATGACTTGTGGCTTTTTGATAGCAGACCAGAACCCATTTGTCCCTTCCATGGTGGATCCTGTAATCATCTCTGCAGGCAGCCAGCACAGCTCCAAGGTGTGCAAGCAGGGAGAGATAATTCACTTATCAAATCTCACTTGTAACAGAAGAAAATCCCTCCTGACACGTTAAAAAAAAACACAACAACAAAGAAAACTCTTCTATTTTGTTTATACAATGACTCCTTTTCAGGCTGAAATGATTTCAGGCTGTTAGGCTCACTCTGATTTGAAAGCCTCCCCCACCAAGCTGCCTTAAAGCACCCTCTTTTTGTGCCACTGTGTTCAAGTGCTTTCTTTTGTGGCAGAGTGCTTGTTTGTGTTGGTTTGGCTTTTTTTCATGACAAGAGAGGTTTCAAGGAAAGGGCTGGAGCTGCTTTCCCTGCTTTGAGCCCGTGTTGCTGTTTGACCCCTGCTGTCAGGATGTGCAGGTGGCACAGGACTTAGATCTTCAAATCCATGCATAAGTGAAAAAAAAATGTGTTTTCATTATGCATTGCTGTTATTCTTCATCTCCAATTAATAATATAAAGACAGAGATCACCCCCAGCACATCCATCACGCAGACAAAATTAAGAAAATTCTTCACTTTCTCCCTTTTCCCTTTCTCCTCCAAGTTTTCTTTCTTTATTGCCCTTGTAAGTTCAGCAAAGATGCTCTGAGAGGACTGAAGGACTGTCCCTTTGTCATCCTTTCTTGAGGAGCACATCCTGTGTGTTTTAGGTGTGTTTGAGCTCTCAGGATGGTTCCCTGTTCTCCTTAAGCATCCTGGTGAAAATTCCTGCCCAGCCTTACACCAAGGCTGCTAAATGTGAAATCCTGCAGAGATTATCAGTGTAACCCCTCCCCTCTTCCTTGAATTTAACATCACTTCTGGAGGCTCAGGAGAATGTCCAGGAAGGACAACAGGAAAAGCTTCCTGGATCCCTGCAAGTGTCCAAGGCCAGGTTGGAAAGGCTTGGAGCAGCCTGGGATAGTTGAAGGTGTCCCTGCCCTTGATCTTAAGGTCCCTTCCAACCCAAACCATTCCATGTGCCTGTGCCAAGGCTTGCTGGAGACACAGCACTCTCTCCTCTAGCAACTAAACACAACATTTTTGGTAAATTCCCTATAAATCAATTTGACACCAGCAAGGACTCTGACAGAAGGTGGAATTTTCACCATTCGTGTCTTTACTTTTCATACCAGGAATGTGAACTTGAGCTTTGCTGCTCAGTTTTATTTCAGGTGACACCCAGCTCTACAGTTTTATGATATCCTCTCTTTGTGACACATGAAGAAGAGCAGAAGACACAGGTTTGGTTCTGGTGCTCATTCCAGCTTGGCTTTCATCTCTGATGTATCCACCATGTCCGGGTGGATTTTTTGGATGACTCACCTCAGATCTGAAGGAGCAAACCATGATCACTCCCAGCCCTTACTGAGCAGGGAACCTGATGAATCTTTAACCACGACACTTTTTTTCCTCTGGGCTTCCGCAGGTGTTTGAATTTAAAAAAGCCACAAGGAAATTTAAACAGTTCTAATGTTTTAAACAGAGTCGGGTATAAATTACTTCCTCCAGTAAGAATAATACACAGAAGGAAGAAAAGGCCTTAAAAAAAATGTTTAAGTGAGACACTGTGTTAGGAGAGTGATTGCTCTGATACCCCACCCTGCAGCTAAGCCATCCCTGTCTTTTAGCTCCCAGGTGCTACGTGGGGAATTTGAGGAATTTTGGGGAATTTTTGAGCGCTGTAGGGATCCTGCTGCCATGTGTGACAGTGCTCACAGGGGTCCAAGGATGAGGGAAGAGACAGGGATCTGACTCCATGTTTCAGAAGGCTGATTTATTATTTTATGATATATATGATATTAAAACTATACTAAAAGAACAGAAGAAAGGATTTCATCAGAAGGCTAGCTAAGAATAGAAAAAGAAAGAGTGAATAACAAAGGCTTGTGGCTCAGTCAGAGAGTCTGAGCCAGCTGACTGTGATTGGCCATTAATTAGAAACAACCACATGAGACCAATCCCAGCTGCACCTGTTGCATTCCACAGCAGCAGATAACCATTGTTTGCATTTTGTTCCTGAGGCCTCCCAGCTTCTCAGGAGGAAAAATCCTAAGGAAATAATTTTTCATAAAAGATGTCTGTGACAGCCATGGACATGGGTGGGAGCCCATCTCCCCTCACCAGTCTCATGGATGCTGAGCTAAGATCAACAAAAAAGGTAATTTTTTTGTAAAGTGGAGGAGGTTTCCACTCTTTTCAGAGCAGTGTGTGTGTTCTGCAGTGCTGTTTGATGGTGTTCTCAGGGAAGCACTGGAGGTTCCTGGAGGCTCCAGAGTTCACTGTGAGGTGATGCTGGTGGCTCAGAGGGGACAGGGGACATGATCAGTGCAGAGCAAGCAGGGCTTGGAGCAGAACAAGGGAGATCAGAAGTGCTGACACACTTTTGAGATTTGTCAGCATGTGAACAGCAAGTGACTAAAATATGCCACTTTCCTGACAAAAACTGGGGCTGAGGCCAGGGCCAGTGGTCTAAAGTCATTCCAGCTCTGCCTGGTGTCACTCTGGGTGTCAATCATAGAATGCTTGAAGTTGGAAAAGCTCTCTAAGATCAAGTCCAACCATTTCCCCTGCACTGCCAAGGTCATCCCTTGTGCCCAAGTGCCACATCCACAAGATTTCTGAACACTTCCAAGTGTGGTGATATTGCTACTTGCCCAGGCAGCCTGTTCCAATTCTTGAAAACCCTTTTGGTGAAGGAATCTTCCCAATATTTTCCCAACCTGTCCCTGCCCTGGCCCAGCCTGAGGCCGTTCCCTCTGCTCCTGTCCCTGTTCCCCCCGGCTGTGCCCTCCTGGCAGGAGCTGTGCAGAGCCACGAGGGCCCCTGAGCCTCCTTTGCTCCAGGTGAGCCCTGCCCAGCTCCTCAGGGATTCTGCAGCCCCTGCCCAGCTCCTCAGGGATTCTCCATTCCCTTCCCAGCTCCTCAGGGATTCTCCAGCTCCTTCCCAGCTCCTCAGGGATTCTCCAGCCCCTTCCCAGCTCCGTTCCCTTCCCTGGACACCGTCCAGCGCCTCAATGTCCTTGTCACTTCTGGTTTATCATCAGTGTCCCTCAGCCTGGCAAGGACCTGAACCACTGGGAAACCAGCATTTTCCATGGTTTTTATGTGAGTCCCAAGTTTTGCACAAAACCTGAGCTGGCTCCGTGTGGGGCTGTCCTGGGCCTGCCAAACATTCCCAGGCCGTGATTCCTCAGCAGCTCCCTCACCTTTGCCATCGATCTGGGCTCCAGCAGCTGATTTACAAGCACATCTTTTCTGAGCCATTATCTGAGGCAGCTGCCAGTTGGCCCGAGGCAGGATCCAGGCACTCCAGACGGGGGAATCGGTTCCAGCTGCACCCTGTAATTAAGAAAACCCTGGGCTGCAGCCGGATGTCCAGATGCCTCACAGAATTCACAGAACTCACAGAATCACTGGGTTGGAAGAGACCTTCAAGATCATCAAGTCCAGCCCAGCCCCAACCCCTCAACTGAACCCTGGCCCCCAGTGCCACATCCAGGCTCTGTTAAACACACCCAGGGATGGGGACTGCACCACCTCCCTGGGCAGCCATTCCAGAACTTTATCACCCTTGCTGGAAAAAACTTTTTCCTGCTATCCAACCTGTATTTCCCTTGGTGCAGTTGAGGCTGTGTGCTCTGGCTGTGTCAGTGCTGCTGCAGACAGAGCCCAGCCCCAGCTGAGCACAGGCACCTTTCAGGAGCTGTGAGAGTGATGGGGGCAGCCCTGAGTCTCCTTTTCTCCAGGCTGAGCACCCCAAGCTCCCTCACCAAGGAACGCAGCCTTTGGTTCAACAAACAGGATTTGTGAGGGGAGGAAATTAAGAAGAGTGAAGATGTCACAGGACAGAGGTCACGTGCCAGCAGTTGCTCCTCTGTTCCTTGTGGCATCTCCCATTTTTAATTGATTGTGGTGGGAAGGGAAGGTCTGGGGAGGTTAAACCAATCCTCAGGATTTCAGCTTGGAGTGAAATAAGTTTCTCCTGCTCCCCACAGAGACAGAAAGTACTTGAAATGCCATTTCTTTCATGTTTTCACACCAGGGAAAAGTGAACTTTGCATTTTGTTGTGTAACAAGGGTTCCAGGGCAATGTGTTTTGTCAGCAGTGAACATTTGAACGCTCAGTGTGTGACATGTCTCAGCTAAAGCCTTGTGCTGCCTGTAGTGCCTTCATTGCAAACACGATTCAAGCTCTTTTTAAAGGTTTGGGGGTTTTTTATGCTTGTTCTCTTAACATGAATTAACAAATGTGAAGCTTCCTACGATAGATTTAATAATACCATGATAAATGCCAGTGCTTTTGCCACCAATACCATTTAATCTGTCTCAGCAAATACATTCAATGACTTGCCAAAAGTTTGAGTGTTTTCCAGTTGTAGGATTCCTATAGCAATGTGAGAATGTCCTTGATGGAACAGGGTACAAAAGGCAATGCAAAACTCCACAGTGGATGATTTAGCAAAGGAAATAAATATTTCCTCTTCTTCTTCTTCTTCTTCTTCTTCTTCTTCTTCTTCTTCTTCTTCTTCTTCTTCTTCTTCGTCTTCGTCTCTATTCTTCCTGCCTCTCCTACTCCAGAAAGAGCTATTTTTAAAGTTAGACAGGCCAGAATTTACCAATCTTTTCCAAGGATCTGTGAGATATTGGAAGGTTGTACCCACAGATTATTGGTAATTGTGGTAGGTTACTTGGATAAGAATAATCTACCTCTTCTGTGCAATCTGCTGTGTGGACTTAGACAACTTGTTCTTCTTTAACCCTGTAGTACTCAGTCTTTCTCTGGTGCTGGAAATGGACTTGAATTAAATTCATGGAAGAATGAGCCTGTGGGATCTGATTTATCCCTGCACTGCCTCTGGATTTCCTTGTGCACAAGCTGACATTCAGAAGTTGATGATCACCTGTTGTAGTTTCCTGCTCGATCTGAGACAACTGTGGGGTTTTTACTGCAAAGCATTTCAGGAAAATATTGATAACTTAGTGGAAGTTGTTGCTTTAATTACATAGGGTTTTTTATCAAATTTCTGTTAATGTAATTCAATGTTATTCAATCCAAGAATTTCTTCTTTACCCCTCTCTGCAGGTTATTCCCTATTTAGTCGCTTTAAAAAAATAAATAAGAGCAAGCATGGCTGCTCTTCACCATGAAAGTGCCCACATGTGATTGATCACAGCACTGATACACTGAAAATAACCTTTCCATGAGGCTTCCCCAGCAGCAGAGGAGGATTTTGTCCTTGGATCCTGTGCTCCTCACTGAGCACCATGGCAGGGTGAGGAGCTGGCTCCAAGGCATCTCATCTGTGTTTGGTGCCAGCAGTTTCCAGTGCTAGACCAGGTTCCCTGCCTTTGCACTGATGGCAACCCAGCATTATTCCTTTGCCAAAAACCATGGAGTGGGCCCTCTGCTCTGGCTGTTTGCGGGACTCTGGCTTTTCCCACACTGTGGCTAATGAGTCCAGCTGTTTGCTCTGTGGCTCTGGACTCTGTTGCTCAATGACAAAAACAAACCTCTTCCTTCATGCCAGCTATGGACATACATGGTGGCATCTTGGAGTTATGCTAGGGAAATGTTAAAGTATATTTTAGTGTACCTTATTAAAACAAAAGCTCATCAAACACCCTCTAAATGTTGTGGTGGGACTAAAGACTTCTTGAGGGATAGATCTGATATCTTCTCCCTCTTGCCCTTCACCAAGGAGATGAATTCTGTTGTGGTGGGCATGGTTTAATAAACAGTTCCTAAAGTGGAGATGATTTATATTCCTTTGTCAATATAATGTAACACGTAAACTGAAATTCTGCTTAGCAAAAAATTTTCTCTTGTGGCAGCCTGCCTGGGTGGAAGAAAAATAATACAAAAGGTCTTACCAGTGGTGTGACATGTTGCTGTAAAACAACAGCCAGGAACGTCCAGAGATTTCAGTCCAAATGGAGAATTTCTGAAAATTAATTTTGGATGCTTAATACAAACTAGAAAGTAACGTAATTTCTGGCAAAGCAGTTGACAGCAGATGTAATGCATCAGTGCAATAGCCCAGACTGTGTTAAATGGAAATTAGCTCCATGCAAAAAGCTGCAGAGAGGGAATAGTGCTTGCAGAAAACAGCCCATGACAAGAGCAGAGGTTGAGGTGCTGGTGGAACAGTTGTCACTGAACTGGGAATGCTGGGATGTAACAGAATTTGTGGACACGGTTTGGAATCACTGCAGATCTTTAAATGTGAAGGTGACTCAGTGCCAGTGAAATCCAGCTCGTTGCTGTGCTGTTTGTGCTTCCTGTTCTGCAGAGGGCACAGAAAGGGTGTTTGTTGAAATCTGTGGGAAATGGAAAGATAGAAACTTCCACAGCATTGAAGGGTTTGATCTGCAGCCTTGGGAGAAGCTTGGATTGATGTAAAAGTACAATACACAGATATTAGGCAGAAAAATCATAAACTCCTATTTCTATAGTTGTAAGTAAGAATGTGCCTGAAGTGAGTGAGAAACTGCACTGATGAGATGGTGAAGGTTTATAATGCAGGGGTGGGGCTGTATGGAACGAGCTGAGAGTTCAGAAGTTAGAACAGAAGCAGATGTGTGCCTGCGAGACAGAAGCCCATTGGACAAAAGCATCCTCAGTGCAGCAGAAGTGAGTAAAGGTGATGGGTCAGAAAAGCAAAATAAACCCTGTGGCAGCTGTCCATGGGGTTAGAAAGTTCTAGATTGCCTTGTAACAAAGAACTTGTGACTGCTCTGAGCTATGGCCGAATGCTTGCTCCTCTGAAATCTCAGGGACTCTGAGACTGATGTTTGTCTGAGCAGTAAATCGTTCTTAGCCCAAAGGTGGTCCCATCTCTTAATTAATGTAGGATTATAATAGAAATCCACATTTCCCAGCCTCCCCAGTCCCACCACAGTGCTGCCCATGGAAATCAAAAGCAGAGATAGTGCAGCTTTGGATCAGCCCTGGACTCAGTGTGGGACTGTCCAAGTCCCAGCAATAGAATCCCAGGGTGTTTCCACAGCCTCTTCTGTGCAGGGGGAGAAACAGATCCCAGGGCAATCAGATCACTTCCAGGACTCCTTCCCTCCTCCTGCACTCCATTTAAAAGCACATTTTCTAACTCATCTCCTCCAGAACACTGACAATAATGTTCCTTTCCATGTGTTTTTCCCCAGGGGTGACACAAAAGCGCTGGGGCCCTGATGGTCAGAGGACATGCACAGGCCTTCAGTGGGAGAGCGGTGTGTGGGGAAAATCTAGCCCTACCAAGGTAAAATAAATAAATTCTGCTTGGGGAGCAGTCAGCAGAATGCAGGAGGGTTTAAAAAACAATCACTGATTGCTGAGCAGAATGTTTGGACTTGGTTTTGTTTAGCTAAGCTTAGCTTAGGCAGCAGAAAAGCCAAATATAATGATGGCTAAGTGTTGTGATTCTGCGTGCTCTTGGTGATGGGGAAAAATGGCATGTTTTGTTGGGGAAAAGAAGTTGTAAAAAACCCCCCACGAGGCTAAATCAAGCAATATCCCAAATATCAGTACACTCTGCCCAATATGTCCTCAGGACAAAGCCTGAGGTTTTCAGCTCACCACAATTACTTTGTGTACGTGTGGATTTTTTTCACAAGATGCAGTGAAGCTTGAAAGCTCCCAACGAGCACAGGATCAGCTGGGCAAACCTTAAAGATCCAATTCTTTGCTAAAGATTGAGAGGAGGAAATAATACATATTTTCTACAGAAAAAAGGAATGTAAATTATTTAAAATATTGGCGCAGGAGTTTGCAGCTAATCAGGAGCGTTTCTGACATGCCTTTGGACTCTTGCAGGATGTCTCCATCTGTGCAGCCCTCAACAAAAGAAATAAATGTCAAATTAACTACTGGAGCATGAGAGATGCATCCAAAATAAAGTCTCTCAAGGAACATTCTTCTTTGGTGCCCTGTAGAAATCTGGGGGAACTTGAGAGTTTTGGAAGGCATGCAAAGGTCTTAAACCTGTAGGTAGAAGTAAACGAAGTGAAGAAAATATGAGGCAAATGTTGTTACAAACCATGAAAGAAACAGAGGAGGAAGAAAATGCTTTCCCTGAGGCTGTGAAATTATTGAATTGTCCAAACCACAGGCAGCTGGTTTAAAAGCGTTGATAAAATTTATCTGGCATTTCACCTTGTTAATAAACTCTTGATCTACCTCTGCCCATTTGGGTTCCCAAGAGGCTCCTTCCCAAGGGATACAAAGAAAGTGTTCCTGGTGATGTTTTCCTGCATGGAGAAAGAGCACAGGGATGGTTTCATAGGAGCTCAGAATCATGGAATGGTTTGAGTTGGAAGGGTCCTTAAAAATCATCTCCCCATGGGCTCCAGCGTGGTGTCACCCTGATGCCTTGTGAAGGCTGATCTAGAACAGAGGTTGGATGGAGTTAAAGAATAAAGCAGGGATTTATTCAAAGGATCTTCTCCATGGATCCACGTTGGGCAGCACCAGAGCCCAGCCAGGGCTGCACCCAAGATGAACCAAAATGGCCCCAAAATGCACGGCCGGGCACGGGCTCTGTCCCTGGGATCAGCTCTGCTCCATTTGCACCTTGCAGTTCATTGTCCCATTCCAGCTTTAGCCCTGCAGTCCCACCCTGCTTGTTTTTCTCTCTGCAGCCCACGGGGTTTGTGCTCCTGGGCTGAGATTTGGGTCATTTGTCCTTGGTGCCCAGCTGGAGCAGGAATTGTTTTGTCTCCCTGCTCTGTGCACAGAGCTCAGCAGCCCTTAATATGAAGCTCAGAAGTGCATATTAAAGCAGCACAGAATGCGAAACATTGAAAAGCCAAACCTGAGGCATCATTTCCTTCCTCCTGAGAAGGGTGACCATGGCACCAGGGAGGTCAGAGCAGTGTCACCCTCACAGCCCTCCTGGAGGAAGGACAATGTAGTGTTTTGAAGCCCTTGTTGAGTCCTGGCATTGATTATCAGGTGATAGAGACACTCAGCTAGGATTGGGGTGAATTTCCAATAAGCAAGAGTTGATGGCACCTAAACACAGAATGGGCTTTCTTTAGGAAGCTAATCCTCACATTCTGCATGCCAATTCACTGTTGTGTTTGGGTTTGTTTTTGGTTTTTTGGTTTTTGTTTTTTTTTTTTTTTTTTGTATTAGGATCAAGAGATCTGGGAACACAGGGCAGGAGCAATCTAATCAGCCAATTTACAGCAGCAATGAGATCAGACCAGATGCTTTATTGCATGGGACTTACGTGCCCAATGGGGTAGATAATAACAACAGGAGACCTTAAACTCAGGTTTACTCTGTTAGAGAGCTGGAACATAAAAGCACCTCTTTGTCACTTTAGGGGAAGTAAGGTGTGGTCTATCAAGATGGATATTTCCTGTCACGGATGGAAAAATTAATCTGGGCCATTCTCAGTCTCTGGACTACTGTCAATCAATCTTGTACATATGTGTTTGTACATTGTTGGCAGGTGTCACCAGAGAATCATAAGAAAGAGGGAACTAATTAATTAAAATAGTACTCAGAGCCCTTATGAGTAACTGTATCTCTTTTTTGGGAGTTTTTCATGCCTATAACTGGTGAGGTTGTAAAGCTGTCATGCCCCTGGTGCCCACATGTCTTCTGCAGCATGTGATGTCACAGGGCAGTGATTCATAATGTACTTAAATGCATTCTAAATTCCAGCAGATCATCATGAAAGAGGAATTTATAGTCTGAAACTGGCAACTGTCTTTGCCATGTCCATTTTTAAACACCCGCCAATCCCATCCATGGTCATGAGTTAAATACTCAAAATAATGCTACAGAATACAGGTTTTAAATTTTAATATTTTTCCCTTCACCAGAGTGATAAAGTTTTCATTGAAGCCTCCCAGACAATTCCGAGCTGATTTCAAGAGCGTGCATTTTTTAATGACAGAAATGTTATTATGAATAGAAAAGTAACAAGAGATCTTGAACAAAACTGTCTGCTGTGATAGATGGTAGATGAGAAACAGTTGCACACAGGATATTGGAGTATGGTGATAACTGGGAATCTTTTCTTTTACAGGAATCTCTCCCTTCCCAAAACACGACATTGATTTCACCAGTAATCATTGCACAGATTGATGAGGAGAAGCCCTCTGTGCCTATGCAGGCCCTGCTCCCCCAGCCCAGAGCTCCTCACACAGAGCCATCCTTGCCTACCCAGGGCTCAGCCATCGTTAGCAGAACATTTCTGGTGCTTCCCAGCCGCTTGGAGATCCAGGCATCCTTAGAGGACACCATGTCACCGTCGGACTCTCCCAGCCCAAAGCAGTGTCCAGGCCAGCAGAGAGGCTTTGCCTCCATCACCGTCACGGCCAGGCGTGTTCCTGTGGGCTCTGGGGAGCTGGCAGGTGGCCCTGGGGCTGGCCAGGAGCCCAGCACCGTGTCCCCCATGCCCAGCACAGTCCCCGCTCTCCTCAAGCGCTGGCCTCCCCCAGCCCACGCCATTCAACCTCATTTAAAGACACCCAAGTCTTGCTCAAGATTAGGTGAAGAACCCCAAAAGCAGCTTTTTGACCCTGGAATCAAGGAGGATGGCGTGGGTGTCCAAAGCAGTGATGGGAGGGAGAAAATTCCACCTTCATTCATCTCCTGTGTCCAGCTCCAGGTGTGTGAGCCCTGTCCAAACACCATCTATTATCTGGACAGGTCACTCAGCGTGTGCATTCACCAACCTCGAGTTAAATGCCAAAAATTGTACAGATCCACATTGTCCTTGAGCCTGAAGTGCAGTTTGTCCGGATTAACAGCAGATGGAGTAGATGGCATAGCTAATGGAGAGCCCATGGAGGAGACAGCTCCAAGGAAGCTCCCAGGAGCTCACGGAGCTCTGCTCAGATCCCACCTGAGCACAGACTTCACGGGAAATAAGGTAATTAAGGAGAAGAAAACAAAGGAAGGACATTTGGGTCGTAAATACCCTTTGCAAAGTGTCTTTGCCTCGGGACTTGCAGCATTTGTGGATATTCCCAGAGGACCTCACAAGGCAGCAGTGGAAGAGGATGAGCAGCCTGGCAGCCACCACACTGTGCTTCCCCTCCAAATTCCTCATTCAAGCAATGAGGCAGGTAAGTCATTTCCACAAACCTCAGGCTGGTGGAGCAGAGGTTCAGGCTGGAGCAGCCCCACCACAGTGATCCTGTGAGAGCAGATAAGAGCAATTTCTACTTCTGCAGAGGCTCAGGGAGCTAGAGCACAGCCCAGAGGTTTCCAGCTCCAGCACTGGCATGAATATTCACCATGGTAGTGATGTGTGCTGCTCATCAGCTGAAAGAGAGAAATCCCCCTGTGTTTTCTGCATTAAATCCCTTTGTAAAACTATTTATAACAGTATTTTTTTATTATTCTTCCAGCAACCTGCAAGTGCTTATCCCCTGAAAATAATTAGGTTTATCTTTGAATAAGGGCTGAATTTCAAGGTGTGAATTTTAAGAAGGAGATGACTGCACTGAGTTTGGTTTTGTGCTCCTTGCAATTAAAAATGATCTTGTTTTCAGCTTTTATTTAGAAGGCTACAGTAATAAGACCAGGCTTTTATACTTAATGGAACCAGGTAAAAGGTTTGCAAATCTTGAACACATTTGTTTCCAACCATTCCAAGCATTTTACAAACATAAAATGTTCTTTGCAGCATTGCTCCTTGGGGAAGGGAGAGGGGCCCTGGGGATTGCTTCCTGCCCAGAGTGGTGCAGCTCCTGCTGCACTGGGATTTTCCAGCACACTTGGATAGCCACAGCTGGGTTTATTGCCTTTCCAGGAAGGGAAGGTGGATGGCAAGATTGTCAATGAGTGCAGTCTGTTTTTAACCAAAAGCACAAAGATTAAACTCGCCCCCTCTGTACCCTGCAGCCTTGGGCTACATTTAATTGCAATTACCCTGTTCTTATATGGCCTTTTTGAGCTAAGGGTCAGTGCATGAACACGAGCCACTTCCTAAAGCTCCTTTGTACCTTCATCCTCCCAGTGTGCCAGTGGAAGGAAACAGAGAGATGAGAAGCCTCACGCTGCCTCGAGGGCTGGGCAAGGTGCAAACTCCCCCCAGTCTCTGCTGCTCTCCCTTTTCCATGCCTGAAATCAGTGGGATTGCTCCTGCAGGGGCAGAGCCTGACATAAAATATTCCTCTGTTTTCCTAAGCATAATGCAGGCTATGTGGTGTTAGACAGGAGAAGAACAGTGGGGAACAGGAGAGGGAAGATGCCAACCAGTGCTAAGGGGCTTGGGATGGAAATACAAAGGGATGGCACCAGCAAATGCAGCACTTCATTGTACACATCCTAATTTTAAATATCAGGGAATATCACTCCATGGGGAGTGTTATATATTCAAGGCTTTATTCAACACCATCTAAGGTTTCTCTGTGATAGAGCAGATTTAAAACTGAGCCTTCCCTGGGCTTAGTGATGCCATGGTGGTGTGGAAGAACCACTTTTACTAGAAATAATTAGAAAGTGAGTTGGGAGGCTCCTCATGGTTCCATAGTTTTACTGAAAGGAGGAAATCAGTGAAGTAAGGAGCTGAGAAATACTGGTTTGTGATAAAGAACTTCCACCATTTGTGTACATAAGACTATAGGTGTAAATAAACATGGGAAGTGTTACCTTTTAACTGCTTCCACCTTTTGTGTGGGCCATAATGTAGAATGCAAAGATATACATTTCTCCTGCTCAGACCCTTTGTAATGTGTAAGGAGGTGTTTATCAGCCTACTACAACTTTCCTGTGTGAAATTTGTATAAACAACCAGAATAATGCTCCAAAACAACAGCAGGATAATCCAAGTAATGAGCTCGTGCACAGCCATCAACCATTTAATAGGAGAAGCCTGGTAAAATGCATGGGACATCCACACTGGTGCTCAAAATGAGAGGGAATGGTGTGGTTTTAACCTGGGACAACTTAAAAACTGAGTCCTTTTTACTTCTGGACTGGGTGAAGTGAGGAGGAGAAGTATTGGTATGAGATTATCAATCATGGAATCATTAATGTTTGAAATGACCTTTAAGATCATCCAGTCAAACCAGCCCCCAGCACTGCCAAGGCCACCACTGACCCACATCCCCAAGTGCCACATCCAAAGGGCTTTTAAATCCCTGTAGGACTGGACAACCCTTTTGGGGAGGAACTTTTATCCCATTCTAGATTCCCAGTTATTTTGGATATTTTTTTCCCTCTGCTGTTTACTAATTCAAACCTGTTCCTGTTAGGCTTTGCTCTGCTCCATGTTTATGCAGTGAAATGTTTGTGAAATGAAGTGTTTAAAAAGAAAGGGGAACCAGCAAAGAAGGGACAGTGAACAAGTTTTGCCACAGTGTTCATGCTTTAACTCAGTTATCTTATGGATGAGGTAACTGCAGAGAGCACTTTGTCCATTACATTTCTGATGACCCAGAAAGTTGGAGTTTATATTGGTTTGCAGCTGTAGGCAAGAGCTTCCTGCCAGCAGAAATACAAGTGGTAATAACATCACTATGCTGAGGGAAAAAAAAAGAAAAATTACTTTCAAGGCTACACTTCTCTGTATGAAATCTGTAAATGCAGTTTGCAGGATGTATAGGTTGCTTTATTAGGATCTGAGTTGGAAGGAGCACCCAAATACTCTCTGCTTTACAGGTGCTGGGGCTGGGTTTGCTGTTTCCTCTAGGCCCAGCTGAGTGTCTTTTTCCTAATCTTTGTGTGACTTCACTGCAGTAATGATGACTCTACTTACTGTATTACTCATTATTTCATGTCCAAATCCAACTGTTCAAGATTTGGCTTTACATGGACCTGGATAGCTTAATCTAAGGCCCTTCTTTCAGCAGGAGGCTGGGCCAGGTAATCTCCAGAGTTATGTATTTTCATCATGTGCCTCATATGAAAAGGATGCTTTAGGATTATTAATGAAATGTAAATCTTGGGCTCTGCTCGTGGATGGGAATTACACTTGGAAATCCAAATCTCTGGGACTCAGAGTTCAAAGCCATAGTTTCTGCTAGAGCATCCCAAGGATGGAATATGATATTTCCCCACTGTGGACTCTATCTTCTATTGGCTGCACTGCTTTGGGCCTTTACTTCCATTATCTGGCAAGAAATGGGATTGTAAGGGCTGGAAAATCCATGTTATACATGAAGTCAGGCTGGAACCGTGGGAGGACAGAGCCGTGGGACAGAACTGTGTTTATTTTTAGTGAGTGGCCAACATTCCCATCCCTGGGGCAGCTGCAGGGACGTGTGAAGGGTCCCACTGGGGGCCAAACGAGCCACCCACTCAGAGATGTGGCCAAGGGCCAGCCCAGGCCAAGCTCCACGAGGTGCCTGCCACGGGTGATGGATGTGCATCACCCTGCCTTTGGTCACGGCTTTTAACAAGCTGTCAGGACTTGCTAACGCTGCTCTTAGGCAATGCTGCAATTTCCTGTCTGCAGCTGATGTCTCATAAATACAAGGTAAGTTAGAAATGAAAAGATTAGTCTTGTTTCTGCTGAAGACAGGAACATTTTAATATTAATTTCTCACCTAGCTTTCATGAAGAATGTATTCCCCATGAATATCTAGTTCTCCATCCGTCTTTCACTATCTATTACCCTACTGGGCACTAGGCTGAATTATTAAAAAGGAGAAAAAAGAAGAAAATGGGACAATTTTAAATTCTTTTTGACCTCTTGATTAAACAATATCATCACTTTTCTAGGGAAGATTATGAATGCCAACATCTAAATTTATCCATTTGAGCTTAGATAGCAGTAAACTTCACGCCTGAACGCCTTCACACATCTCAGCTCTTTTCTAAACCAAAATATTTCCTGCTCACCTCTACACTTTTGTTCATGTTTTGTTGTCATACCCAAAACTGATGTGGAGAGATATTAAGGAATAACAGCTGAGCTGGAGAGTGAATCCACTCTGGATTGTGGGTGCTGTGCTGGATCCCTCTGCCCTGAGCTGAGGTGCAGATGTGCAAGGAGGGTAGGGGGAGATGACAAAAGGGAAAATCATGAATTACATTCCCATGTAAGCCACCCAAAATTAGGGACATCAGGGTTATAAGATAATCATATGGCCACAACAGTGTGGTCATAGGACCAAGGCAGTGACAATCCCAGTGCCAGGCACTGCTGAGGGACCTCACATCCTGGGGTCAGTCTTGGACAAGAGAGACATTGAGGGGCTGGAGAGTGTCCAGGGAAGGGAATGGAGCTGGGGAAGGGGCTGGAGGCTCTGAGGGAGCTGGGAAGGAGCTCAGCCTGGAGCAAAGGAGGCTCAGGGGGCCCTTGTGGCTCTGCACAGCTCCTGACAGGAGGGACGGCCAGGGAAGAGGGACAGGAGAGGGAACGGCCTCAGGCTGGGCCAGGGCAAGTTTGCGTTTGGTATTGGGGAAAATTCCTTCATGGAAAGGTTTTCCAGTGGTGGAGTCCCCATCCTGGAGGGAATCAAAAGCCATGTGGAGGTGGCACCTGGGGACATGGTGGCCATGGCAGAGCTGGGAATGGTGTGAGCCCAGGCACAGAAGGTTCCAGAGTTCCAGCCAGAAGGGTTCCATGGTTCCACACTGCAGTCAGCAGCAGGAGGGGATGGCACACAATGGGGATGGCACACAATGGGGATGGCACACAATGGGGATGGCACACAATGGGTGGCTGTGATGAACGTGCTCAGCAGAGCCCTGGGAGCTCTCCTGCCTCTGGGGTGTCCAGGGCAGCCCTCCCAACGTTCCTCTTTGAGAATTCAGGGATGAGATGCTCGGGAGGGAAGGGACGTGGCCACAGCAGTGAATGAGACACCCCAGACACTCGGTAATGCCAATGCTTGCACCTTTGCCCAAAGAGCGTGGCAGGGGACTTGGAAGCATAATTTGCTTAATTAAAACAACCCAAGGCAGCCAGTGGGGAAAACTGAGATGGGATCTGGGCTTTGGGTTTGTTAAATGGCCCCAGATGATTACAGATTTCTGTTTCCTTCTTGAACTTACTCATTAACAGGTGCTGAAGTCAGCAGTGTTAATGAGTTTTTAAGGGGTAAATAACTAGACTTGAATTTGTTTCAAGATCTGTTTTAATTTTTTGATGCATGTATGTATATTCCTCCTCATACTGGGGTAAAATCAGAACAGCTAGTGCTGTGGGACTTTGATAAGCTGCTACCTGCAAAGCAAAAATACATTTTTGTTTTAAATACACACTGAAGAGCTCCAGGTATTTGAGACATATATGTATCAAGAAAATCTTGTGGGTCACCTTTAAACTAATAGATCAACCTGGTAACAGAATGAGCTAATTAGGAAATCTGAAGGCTATGAGTAATATTTACTTTCATTAATTAAATAGTATTTGAAATGCTGTGATGAAGGAATGTGGCCTGTTGTTCTCACATCATCTTTTGTTTATGGGAAAGTCACCATGCAATAAGCCAGAGTACAAGATTTGTACATGAGCAAAAATAAATAAATAAATAAATAAATAAATAACATTATATATATATATATATATATATATATATACATGAACAAGATATAATTAGAGGAAAGCAGTTCCTGACAATATGGAATTTATTGTATAGAAACTTGAGCAGCTCCAGCTGATGCTAATTAACTCTCCACCCTGCAAATGTGTGCAGCAGAACTGGTGGTGAAGACAGGAGAAATATGAAATATGGCACAGGAGATTTTACTTATCTTGCACCTGCTAAGCACAAGGAGCCAAATCTTCAGCTGATGTCAACCAAGTGAAATCTCTGCCTGCAGAGGAGTGACACTGATTTACACCAGCCAGGAATCTGGCTGGGGATGTTACTGACTTGGCATTATGGACACAGCAGCTGGTGCTGACTTGTTAAGAACAAAGGACCACATGCCAAAAAGCCCATTAAAAGGAGCTCCTTTGATGTTTCACTTCATCTGGGATAAATTTAAAATGGAGGAGGCTGTCAATTTTCCTTAGTCTAGACATTCTGTGTCACTGGGTCCGTGTTACACTGAGGTGTGACCTTCATGTGCTGCATCCCCAGAAAACGAGGATTCAATCACTGCAGGTGATGAAAACTCGAGTGAGGAACTGGAAATCCTGTTACTCTGGAAGATGCTGCCAGCCTTTGAGACAGATCCCAGCCTGTGTGATGGGCCTGAGCAGTTGCCTCTCTATCTTGGAGCTTTTAATTTCATTTGTAGAAAGAAGGGGATGCCTCATATTTTTTGGAGGGCCCTTTTGCATTTTTTAGAGTAGCAGCTCTTCAGCTTTGCTCTGTCTCAAAGGTTTGCTGCCTTCCCCATCATCTGGTGGTACAAAGGGTGTAGGAGAAGGAAGGGATCAGCAGGAGGGATATTCTTTGATATTCCACTCCTTTAAACTACTTATTTATGAAATCAGGAGACAGATGTGGTGACCTCCTGTCCTGCCATATGGAGGCAAGGCTACCCCTGGGATTGTGAGCAATGCTGTCAGCAAGGGAGAAGGGTGATGCCCAGGGCTGTGAGAGCCAAAGCTGGCTTTCAGTGACAGTGCTGCGATGTCACAGTGACCCTGGCTGAGACCATTTTCCTGTGGAGCCAATTGTTCTTTATCAATTTCTCTGTGGTTTAAGACAACGAGCAGCCAGAGATGGTTGGATCTTCTTGGAGTTTGTCTGTTTCTTTGCAATTTTCTTGTGGATTTTTTTGTTTGGTTTTGTGTGATCATAAAATAATTTGACTGGAGTTGAAATTTCCTTCAGGAAATGCATTTTGAGGATTAAAGGCTCAATTTTCTGTTCTGGGACATTGCAATGAAGCTGTTGGGTAGGAAGGCCATTGTTTCTCTGGAAGACAGAATGATGTCTGCCCTGTTAATGATGATACAGAACACAGTTTTATGAGTGAAATTTATAAATTAGATTTTCCCAAAGATGTTCGTGTTGTCTGAGGATCCAAGTTAAAGTTCAGCATATGAAAACCGACGGTTTGATTCTTCCTCTGTTTTCCATTTTGGATTCCATGATTTAGAGGTCTCTTCCAACCTACCCCATTCTATGATTCTGTGATTCTGTGACATTTCTATCTGAGCTGTCAGCCTTGGTAAGAATGTGAGACAGTTTGAAGTGAAAGACTGGAGGGTACAAGTCACTCGTTAGCACTCGGGGCCAGCAGCAGGGCTGGAATACCAGAATCATTAAAATAATGATTAAAAGAGATGGGCTCTGTGGATTCAGTGACTGCATTATGCCGCTGGAGTAAAGAGCCTCATTTTCCCCTAATTCACACTTGGTTTAAACCAGGAACGACTCTTGTACAGTCTGTGAAATGAATACTTGGCTCAGCCTGGCTGCGGTAAATTATCAGAAGGAGCTGAACTAGGTGCCTCAGACATGATGAGAATTCCAAGTGGCCCAAGTCTTTCTTACCCTGAAAATCGCCATTTAAATGTTCTGAATCATCCTGAAGGTTTTTTTTTCCAAGTCACACTGCATCAGATTACTCCTTGAGTCACTACAATAGCGTCTGATAGCTTCTAGCATGACGTCCTGGAAATGCAAACACGGATTTCTAACTCGGAGGGTTTGGGTCTGTGGCTGTTACAGGCAATGTCTCGAAAGTACAGCAGTAAATATTTTTTCCTTTCATCCTCTCCCAGCTCATAGGAAGAGAAAGGGAAAAATGCTAGTAAAATATACAAACACTGTAGTTGAGCAGCTGGATACTGGGAGCTCCGTGGTGCGAGCAGTCACCTCAGATCATGTGGGTGGGTTATTAGCTGTCCACTCAAATATCCTGCTGCAATTACACCCTCTCATGATTCCAGGTGTAAGGTGATGTCCTGCAGGTCCCAGGCAAGAACGTTTCCTTCTCATTAAGGTTGGAAAAAGTCCTGCAAGATCACCAAGTCCAACACCACCATGTCAACTAAACCATATCACCAAGTGCCACATCTGCTACTTTTTGGAACACTTCCAGAGATGCTGGCTCCACCTGGGAAGCCTGTTTTGGGGTTAACCACTCTGTCAGTGAAGAGATCTTTCCTGCTGCCCAACCTGGACCTGCTCTGGTGCCACTGGAGGCTGTCAAATTGCAGGATTTTGCTGGTGCAACCACTGCAAATCCTCCTTCCACCAAAACTCTCCATGGCAGCCAGACTGGGTGCTGCAGGTTGGTCTTCATTCCCTCCCTGGAATAAGTGATGTTCCCTTGTTTAACAGCAAGGGAGAAGGTCAATTAATTATTTGAAAAGTGCTTGGAGAAAATAAATTTGCCTTCAGCAGGGAGAGGCTGATTGTTAGGGGCTGGTGATTAGCTGGGTTTGGGATTGTTTGCTCTGAAGCCACTACAATAATTTTGCCCAAAGCCTTCTGTAAACAAGCTGTTTCTTGACATTAAGAAGCTTTTCCTACTTAGGACTGATTATAGGTTTGAAGCCTAACAGCTTTTAGGTACACTTTCTGTTTTAAATGATTACAATTTTCTGCAGTCAAATATTAGCTTTTGCCAAAAGAAAGCCTCTTCCTTTTGAGAAGTATGGCCACAGCTGTCAACATGGTTTAAAAAAAAAAAACAAACAGAAAGTGGTAGCTAGGAAAAAGAGAAGCTTTTTTGCTAGAGATAATTTTTTAATCTAGACTCTTTGCTTGAGGTGTTATTGATAGAGCTGAGATAATTAAGCTTTATCCCCAGCAGGCAGGGCTGTTTGAAGAAGCATTAATACAGGTGCAATGAGACATTCATTGGGAGGAATGGGCTGGCTGAGCCTCTCTCCTGAAGCCAGCAAAGTTACCTTGACTTTGGATCTTGGCAGTTCTGGGAATGGCACTGAGGTCAGGGCCCAGCCCTGTTTCTCAGGATCCAGCCCCAGGTTTTTATTGAAAGGTGAATCAAGACCTTGTTAGACATCACATTTTGAACGGAGAGTGTGGGCAGAGCCACATTACCAGGAATTCAGGTGGTTTCCATGGATGTTGATGCTGAGCAGCAGCTGATGCTGCTTTTTGCAAATGAATCATTTGAGAAGCATCAGGAGGCAGTTTGGGACAAAAGTCTCATTGCTGGTCAGCAGGAATTTTAGTCAAAACATGAATTTTGTGGCACCCCTGGCCGACTGCAGCTCGCTGACTGATCACAAGTGATACCTTTCGTAAAAAATAAATCCTCCATCCTACCTTGCATCCCTTGACAAACCCTGGCATAACTAATAACACTGCCATGGCTCTCAGTGTTTCCATTTCTCTGGGTTCCCAGGCTGTTGAGATGATGTGCTCTGTTTGCTCCCATCTAAGACTGCGTGGCTCAGCTGTGCCAACCCTTGATTCATGATAAGGGCTAGGCCATCAGTCTCTGTCAGACAGGGGCTGGAGCCTTGCTCGGGATTATGGATGGCTGCTCGAGGCACGTGTGGGTCTCCACAACTGCTGGGGCTGAATCTTGAAGGAGGCAGAAGTTTCTTATATTTGAGGAATGTTCATTCCTGCTCCTCTCTGCTTGGGGTGTTGGCAGCATCGGCTCCCAGCACGGAGGTCCGGCAGAGCTCAGCAGCTCAGGATGTGGGGCTTTTTTATTAAATTCAAACAAACCCCCCAGCAGGTGCTCTGCAATGCACAGCCACCCCCAGTGCTGATGTCTGATCTCATTGGGGACACCCGGGGAATCAGCTCAGTGTCCCCTCCCCAGCCACCTCTCGGCCTGACTCGGTGGCCGGGGAGGATCTGCAGCCCTGCCTCTGCTAAAATGAGATTTGGCCAGTTTCAAAGGAGCACTTTGTCACAAATCATCAAAAATCCACACTGGAACTCTGGGAAGAGTGTTATTATATTCAAGGATGAAAAGCTGAATTATCCTGCTGTAAAGTGAAATGGGGGGAAAAAAGCAGTAACAATGGAGCAGGGGATGTTTGCCTGGATTGTGTGTGTCTCAAATTTACCCTGCTGTAATGCAGGGTCACTTCCCGTTAGCAAAACCCCCTGAAGGGAGAGAGGGGAAATGTAAAAAGATACTTTACAGTAAAACAATATACTTATTTTACTCCAAGATCAAGGATTTTTTTTTCTTTTTTTTTTTTTTAAGGAGCTTTTGAAAACCTACCCTTGGTTTTACAGAATATTTTAAACTCCTCCTATATGGTATGGTTTTCACTAAGTCGTTATTTAAAAATTGAGCTCTTGTCATCTTTCTTGCACAGGGCAAAAATGACTCTTCTCCAGATGTAATTATGACTTTGTTCCTTAAATTTGCTTCTATAAGCAGCTGAACTTTTCCAGCTACAACCTATACTGGCTGAATTTTATTAATGGAGTCACTCTGCTTTCTGTTTCTTTGAGTTTTGCTCTCCCATATCTCCCAAAGCATTACACTTGCATGTCTTTGTTCATTGGTTTTAAAGGCTTTCCTCAGCTGGGATAATAGAAAAACCATCTATTTCTGGTCATCCAGTTGCAATTCTGGCTATTCTCAGTGGGGCATATATATTTCAAGCTGGGTTGGTGGAGGGATTTAGATATGCAATTCCAGATAGTCTTAATGAGAGTAACAGTCCTAATTCCCCACACAGAATATTAAAAATGGGTCCAGGGTGTACAGAGTGAAACGCTGTGATCTTACCTTTAAGTACCTTTGCCTTGTTCTTTTTTTTTTTCTTTTTATTCCTAAATATCATTTGCATCTGTGTTCATTAAAGTTACTGAGAGCTGCTTTGAGGATGAGGGAGTTGATTTTTGGAGCCCCTGTCTGGTTTGCTTTGCTCTGTTTTCCTGGAGATTTTGCTCCACCTGGGTGCACCTTTGGAAGAGAAAGGTTAATTCAAGAGGGAGCTGGAAGAAAGAATTTAGCAAATTGACTCTGTTATTATTCTGATTGCCTTCAGTGTTAGAGAAGAAGAAGATGCACATTTTTTTTATTGCTTTAATTAACTACCACAAAAAAAAGATCCCCACCATACTGTGAATCTAATAAGGATTAAGATTCAGTTAGAATATTAGAACCAGATCCACAAGGAAGAAGCTTTTCATGCAGGAAGGACGTGTTGATTTTGTTCCTGAATTTCATCAGGAATCATGGGGGGTTTTGAAATTCTTTCTCAAGGCAACCTTTTATCATAAAATGCTAAGAAGCATCCATCCCCTTTTTGTAGTTTTTGACCCCATTCTTAGTTTTGTTCATGCATTTCTTTTCCTTCTCTCCTACTCCACATCTTTGTAGGGGTCCCCCAGGCCTTGTTGGAGGATGCCACTGGTGGAGTTTCTTTCAGCAGGGAAGTGGTGCAGAGAGGAGAGAAGGTTTTCTCCATACGCACAACGCGTAAGAAATTTCCTGGAGCTTAATTGTCCATTCTTGAAGGTTGCTGTACTTACACTTGGAAGCCAATATCCATGGAGAGCTAGTCTGGTAGTTAGGAGTAAATGGGCTGTGAATACTCCAGGCAGCTCTTCTTTCTTGTGTTCAGATCAATATTCTGAGTTAGAGAGGGGAGATGTGGCTTGGAGCCTCCTCCTTCCCTCACTCCGGTCTCCACTGTTCCACCCATCTCCCTTCAGCCCATTGTGACCCTCCTGATGACTCCTGCTGATTTTGGGGAGCCCAGCAGCAGCAAACAGCCCCTCCTGGGGACACAGCACTGCCTGGAGCAATTTGACAGCCAAGCTGTTTGGCTTCACAACACACATTTGCTGCACAGACCGTTTCTTGATATGAAGGCAAATTATCTCCCACTGTGATGCTGCCATGGATGAGCAGAAACTCTTTCCTCTTTTCTTCTTTCTTCTCTTCTCTGTGTACTGCTGGCCAGTAAACGATTTCAATTTAAAAGGTGATTTAATGAGATAATCTGTTTTCCATTCAGGTTCTTCCTGGGGCTTAGCTCCCCTCCTTTTTTCCCCTCTATCCATCTGATTTCTTGGCTGCCTGAGTGAAAGGGCTTCCTCCCCTGCTGCTCTGCAGTTCCTCAATGCTACCTGCTGCTTTCTTCATCTTCTCCTACCCCACTGCTTGTTCCTACCTCCTCCCACAGTCACCCTTTGAGCCCATGATTCCATTAATCTGTCCCAGTGCTTTTTGCCCCCTCTCTGTGCCATAAGACATTTTTGTGTGACTGCAGGAATGGGATTGGTCAGGGAGCAGGTCCATGGATATGCAAGAGCTCTGAGGGGATGCACAGAATTGAGTCTGTCCAGTTTCTTGGGAGCATTTGCATCAAAACTGTTTCCATCTGAGAAAAGGACTTGGTTGTGATAAAAGATAAGGGAGATATTTGCAATGTATGAAAAGCACAGAGAAAAATAAGTTTTGTCAGAGAGCAGGAGAGCTTGGATATTTGAGAGCTCTGTGTGCACGTCCTTGCTTTGACCAGATTTTCTGTAGGGCTGTGAAACTGCTTTGGATAGGGTCCATCTCAATGAATTTAATTAAAAACATTAAAACTAAGGTTTGTTTTTTCTGTTTGTGCTGATCTTCAGGGATCCCTCACTGGAGGATCCCCTGAGGAGCTGACTCCTTCTCACTGTATGGGCAGCGACAGGAAGGAGCTCAAGATGTTGTGGTTGGAGTCGATGATCTCTGAGGGCTTTGCCAACCTAAACAATTCTGTGGTTCTGTGCTCCAAGCTCTGATCTACAGGGAAAGGGAAGAAATGCTGTATCTTAATGCCTCTGATTTTCTCAGAAATACTGGAGAGTCAAAAGAGACATGAGTCAGTCAGGTCACTAAATTGCATAGGAGATCATAATTTTGTGGAAAAGAATATTTCTTATCTACTGATGGTGGATTAAGGACTGGGAAAGTGAACTGCAAGCTTCCCACAAGACAGGATCTGATCTTAGTGAGTGACTCTGAGATAAGGAAGTGCCAAACACAGAATCACAGAATCATTTAGGTTGGAAAAACCCCTCACAATCATCGAGTCCAACCATGACCCCAGCACTGCCCATCACTAACCCATGTCCCCAAGTGCCACATCCACAAATTCTTCACAAATTCTTTAAAATCCCTGCAGTGCCATCTCACCCTTTGCCATGAATTGGCTCAAAGGAGAAAAACACTTCTAATCTTCGCTCTGTTCTCAGCCAAGACATGGCAAAGAGTCAGCAGGGAAAGAATTGTGTTAAATCTGCTTTTAAAAAGACAAGAAGAAAGGTGAAGGAATCTTTACAATGGCCTGGAGGGACAGGGTAAGAGGAATGGCTTCCCACAGCCAGAGGGCAGGGATGGATGGGATTTTAGGAAGGAATTGATCCCTGGAGGGTGGGGAGAGTGACCAGAGCAGCTGTGGCTGCCCCTGGATCCCTGGCAGTGCCCAAGGCCAGGTTGGACAGGGCTTGGAGCACCTGGGACAGTGGGAGGTGTCCCTGCCCATAGAAGGGGGTGGCACTGGATGTTCTTTAGGATACATTTCAACTGGAAGTGTTCCAGGATTCTAGGATTTGAAATTGTTTAAACCTCATCAAAATCATTGTTATGGGTTCAGCGGTGGCTGTGATGAAAACCAAGGCCTAACAAGTTTTGGGATCAGGGTTTTATCCCCTCTCCAGTGGAGTGGTTGCCTCAGGAGCATCTCCCACCCCCAGCATTTCCAGTGCCCCACTCTGGCTTTGTGCAAAGCCATAGCAAGAACCGGCACCCAAAAGTCCAACTTGTACAATGCTTTGCCATTGCAGTTTTTGATTGCTCAGCCCATACAACTCCAGGATTCTGCCATACCAATAAAAACCACATGGATTAGAAGGCTGAGAAAAAAAAAATTCCCATGTTGTAGGATTGTTTTTCTGTTTTTCACAGGAACACCAATGCTGTTGGGAAGCAGGAAGAGGAGCAGCACAACCACCCCTGGCTCCCTTCCATTTGCAGCCTCCAGAGAAACCATTGCTGCTGCTCCTGATGGCTCATCCAACAGGGCAGATCCCTCCAAAGACCCCTCCAAACCCAAAGAGATCCAAGCACAGGGTGTCCTGAAACCAAAAATGTGTGTCTCCAACAGCACATGCAACGCAAAGGCGTCATCAGGAATGCTCTGGGAAGAAAATGTTCACAGGCAAAAGCAGCTCCTAAAAAGTAAGGTACAAATCCTACTGTGGTTGTCAGGAATATGGTTTCAATAATAAGATGAGATCAGTCTCAGAGAAGAAAAGTGAAATAATGGAAATTCGGGCCATTTTTGTGCAGCTTTAAGTGCTGAGCGTGAGTCATCTGGTGAGAGATCAATCAGCTGATCTGACTGTATACATTGCTATGGTTCACAGAAAACAAGATTAAAATTACCAAGATAGGCTTAGATTCCCAAGAAAATCTTGAAAAAGCATTAAAATTGCAAAGTCAAGCAGCCCCACCCTACCCAGGTACTACCAGTAGTGAGGTTATTTTTACAACCTTGTTCTGATACCTTTCTTTCACTCCTTCAACCTTTTTTTTAATGACACAACAACTGGAACTATGATTATTAACAAGATTTAATAACATAAAACATAATTTCTTTGGGTTCAGCTGTGTCTGGGATGTCTTACTTCCAACATTAATTCTCACAGATGAAATGCGGATGACACCAGCAGCTGTATTCATGCACCAGGTATTTTTGCAGAAAGCAACTGAGAATAATTTGGGTTTAGTATCAATATGTTTGTGAGAAACTTATTCCTTAAAAATGTTGTAATAGAACCTGTCATAGAACCTTTTTTTCTTACAGCTGTGTTTTCTGAAGAGAATTTTTTGCAGGCAGGTAGGGAAAATTTGTCATCACTGAGCATAAAGCTACTGAATGTCACACATTTGGAAGCCTAAATGCTGTTTTTAATGCCTGAAGTTAAATCATGGCATTCCCCTAACTGAGAGCAACTTTGTTTTACAAAAGTGAAGCATCCACTGAGATCTGGCAAAGCCCAACTTAATCCACACCTCTAAACCTGGCTTAGGGAGGAATTTAATTTCATGTTCACAGGTTTCAAGGTTTATTCCAAAATGTTGGTGAGAACAGTGTTAGGGAGGAAATACAGTTCAGGCTTTTATAAGGCAAATGTACCCAACACAGATCTTTTTAATATGTTTTTAAAGTACAATATAATATGTACAATATGTCATAAAGAGGAAAATATTTTAAGTTTATTGTAACCAAAAATTGAAATAAAACAGTAACGGGCTTTATTCCCAGATATTTAGTTCTAGAAATCAAATTATTTGGCAAGGAAGGAGCACTCCATCCAGTGTGACTTTTCAAACAGTTCATATGGAGCCATTCTGAAGTTCCTTTGTTATTTTGGATTCGTTCTGTCCTGAATGAGAATCTGATTTTTGAGCACACAGCCTTCTTTTGGTCCTAATTTGTACAGGGAGTATCAGTCAGTGAGCATTAAAACTTAATTATAAGTGTAGAAAATAATCTCTTTTTCTCAATGTGAATTGACAAGTTTCATAATAATGCCCTATAATGCACAATAACCTTTTGCTGATTATTTTTTAATGGAGCTTTTCCACTGGCTAATGGATCTGTAGGAATGACAGAAAGCAAACTGGATTAAAAACAAAGGAAAAAAAACAAAACAGTGGTGCTGATGAAAGGCTCAGTGTGGTGAAAGGGAAATGATTTGTGGTTAAAGCCCATAACAATCTGGTATTTTCTGCAATAAATTGGAATGAACTCCACCTGCAGGTCACACAGCAAGATATCCCTGGCTTTCCATGGCGCAGATTTTGGGAAGCACCAGCAAAGAGAGCTGAGTGTCCCAGAGTTTTAATTGTGATTTCCTTCCCTGTGAGGTCTGGATAATGTGAGAGACACTCTGGGTGTCACAGGGCAGCCACCATTAGACCTGATCTCTTCTGCCTAATGAGGCCTATTAATAACAGCCTGGCTTTCTTATTTCAGGAATTGCCCTCTCTGTCTAATGAGGTGGAGAACCCAATAAAAAATTAGCCATGCGCTCCTAACGAACTTTTAAATCTCTCCAAGGCAATTATGAATTCCCTGCTCCGAGGGACAGAGCAGAGGAGCTCGAGGCACAGGACAAGCAAGGCTGGAGGGTGCCCCTGTCCAGGGTGCCCTTGTCAAGGGTGCCACTGTCCAGGGTGCCACTCTCCAGGGTGACCCTGTCCAGGGCCTGCTCTCCAGGTGTGGCTTGGGACAAAAACCTGCTCACCTGGCCAGAGCCCCACTCCCAGCAGGAGAAAACTCCAGCAGCTCCATGTTCACTGCGGGTAAAGCATCATTTTTCTTCCTTTTTCCCCCTCTTAGTTTTCTTTTTTTTTTTCCGTTTTCTCCCCTTTTTCCCCATGGATGGTGTTTGCTTCCTGGGAACTTGTTAAGGGCAGAAGTTCACATTCCTTGATTTTTCCCTTTCCAGTGAAGTTTTGGCAGTTTGTATCCACTGCCAGAACTTGCTTGGTTGTCCAGGCTCCCTGTTTGGAGCTGCAGCTGCAGTTCCTGGGGGGGAACTTGTTAAGAGTTTGGGAATTTACAAATTCCCAGCTTCCCAAGCGCCTGGTACTTCCAGCTCCAGCTGTAGGTGTGGACATGGCCCAGGTGGTACCTGCCTGATGGACTTCCCTGCCTTTTCCTCCTGCACATGTTGCAGACCCATCTCTGCTCCTTTCCCCTGTCCTAAGACATTCCTAAACGTTGAAGCAGCCTTTGACTGGGAAGTGTTTTCTTTCTGGATCAGCCATGGAGAAATCTGACAATCTAAATAAACAGGAAAGTTTGTGAACTGCCAGTGATGAGTTGCTTCAGTGATGGGGTGAGAAAAGGAAACAGGCAAAACATCAAGAACTTGAATTTGGATGTAAAAATATGTAATTTGAAACACATAAATGTGTAACCTTGACAGGGCAAGGGGGAATGGCTTCCCAGTGCCAGAGGGCAGGGATGGATGGGATATTGAGATGGAATTCCTGGCTGGGAGGGTAGAAGCTGTGAAGAGAAGCTGTGGCTGCCCCTGCATCCCTGGCAGTGCCCAAGGCCAGGTTGGACAGGACTTGGAGCACCTGGGACAGTGGGAGGTGACCCTGCCCATGGCTGGGGTGGGATGAGCTTTAAATTCCCTTCCAACCAAAACCCTGACTCATTTGCACCATTTTAACATCCCTAACCAAACTCAGCCCTACACCCATCACGCCTTTTCCTCCCTTTGAATTACCGGAGCATAAAGCAGCTTCGCTGTGTCCTGCAGGAGGCCCTGGAGCTGCACAACCCCCAGTTCATCTCGCGCTCGCAGCAGAGGCTCAAGAGGCTGGAGCTCATGGTGCAGCTGAGGAGGGCCCAGCACAGGGAGGCTCCCCCGGGCACCCCCCGGGCCCGGGCGCGCAAGCTCTCCACCTCCACCTCCAGCAGGAAGAGGCAATTCACCATCCCTGACCCTCTCAGCGGTGAGTTGGGAGCAGCAGCACGTCCTTGGCTGCCCTTGGAAGTCCTGGATGGAATTTCCAAATTGAATTTGGGGAGGAATGGGAGAGCTGCTGTTCCTGGTTCATTCCACAGTGTGATATTTTCAGGGTCCCCCATGGCAGGAAGGAATGATGAATCTGACTCCGTGTTCTTAGAAGGCTAATTTATTTTTTCATGTACTTATGCTATATTAAAGAATATAGCATATTCTTTACATACTAAATACTATATACTAATATACTAAAACTATACTAAAGAATAGAAAATGGATACTTAGAGAAGGCTTAACAAGATACTAATTAAAAACTCCTGACCTCTTCCAGAGTCCTGACACAGCTGGGCAGTGATTGGTCATTAAGTAAAAACAATTGACATGAAACCAATCAAACATTCACCTGTTGGATAAACAATCTCCAAACCACATTCCAAAGCAGCCAAACACAGGAGAAGCAAATAAGACAATTATTGTTTTCATTTTTCTCTGAGGCTTCCCAGCTTCCCAAGAAAAGAAATCTTGGCAAAGGGATCTTCCAGAAACTATGACAGTGACACTCCAGCATCTGTGCAGATGCTCCTGGCAGGAATTCCTGAGAAGGGTTAGTGGGGATGAGGAGTTTCCTGTGCTCTGTGGCAGCTCCTTGGGCACTTTTTGTCCCTGTCACATGCAGTTGTGTTCTTCAGCACGGTGCAGCTGCTGCTGGTTGTGGGCTGATGGCAATAAATGACATTTCATCCTCTCCCAGCTTACAGAATGATCAGTTTGGGGACAGAGGTGACAGCAGGGAGGCAGGTGGGATTTGGGACATGAGCCCCAGCTGCAGGTGTGGATTTGCCTCTTGTGTCAGAAATCCCAGAGCTGGGGAAGAGCTCTGGCCTGCCCAGCCCTGCTAAATCAGGCCATGCAAACTCTGTCATTTTCTAATTTAAGATGATTAGGTTGTGGCAAACAGCCTCAGCACCCAGTGAGGGAAACCCTTCTGTCCCTCACAACACCTCTGTAAATGTTATCTAAGCTCAAGATGTTAAACAAATTGCTTTTCTTTTTCTTTTCTTTTTCTTTTTTTTTTTTTAATTGCCATCTGGATTTTAATTAACTCAGTTGACTAAAGAACAAAGATTTATTTGATTGACTGGCATTCCTCTTTACATCTTGGTTTTAAATCTGTGGCTGCTTGAAGATACATTATGCTACTGAAAAGTAATTAATTGAAAAGATTAAACAAACTAACGAAGACACCTGGAGGATGCAGGAAAGGGAATATTTGATGTCCCCAACCTGGGGAAACACAAATAGGTTTTTGGCTCCCTGGAGAATGAGGGTGAGTGCAGGGGATGTGAGTGCAGCCACATATCAGGGCTCTTGGAGTTTCCTGGAGAATTCCAACTTCCAGTGGTCTGTCCTAATCAGAGCCCTACTGAGTTTTTATAGTGAGAGCTAAATACACATAAGGACACATGGCACAAAGCATGAATTCTATCTTAAAGACTCAACAGAATTAATTCACCATTTCCATGATCCAAGTTAATTTACCTGGAATCAGATCTCTCAGGGCTGTGCAGTGTGAGGACTCTGAGCTCTGCCAGCAGCACACCAGGAGTTTGTCATCTTTATTAGAGGAAGTGGCAAAAATCTCCCACTTCTGTCTGAACATCTTTGAAAATCCCCCAAACCACTCTGCAAATAATTTATGAAACAAAATATGAAAGGCTAAACCTATTTCTCCTCAAATTATAATGAAATTTTAATCTTTATGCTTGTTTAATGAGTAATAAAATCATAATATTGAAATATATTCATTAATTATTGAAGTTAATGACTATTTCCATCTTTTAGTGGTTGGTCATTAAAGGTGAATTTGTCTAGAGAGAATCTTTGGTTTCTGTAACTCATCTGCCTTCGTGTAGTGTGGTTTTCTGTTTGTGAGACCTTAATATTTTTATAATGACAGAAGTGTCACATGTCTGTAGTTGAAGCAGAACTGGAGTTATGCTGGAAATCCAAATCCCTGGGTGAAGCACAGCCTGTAACCTGCACTACAGAGGGTCCTTGTTGGAGTCCTGGCTGCTGAGAATTTCAGATTTTCTGTGCTGAAGGCACTAACCTCCAGGAGAACACTGCACTGACCTGAGGCCGTGGAGAAGCTTCCAAAATGGAATGATGGAACTGGGATTGTGGGTGTGGAGTTTGGATTGAAGTGTGTGATATCACAGGTGTGTGATATCAAACTACACACTCATAATCTCAGTACTGTTTTTCCATTTTGGAAGCCTCTCCACAGCCTCAGGTCAAATGCAGAGTTCTCTTGGGGGTCAGTACAGAAAGTCTGAAATTCTCAGTACCCAGGGTGGGGAGGAGTGGGTGCCTGCTTTTATTCAGGTGGAAATGGGGCTTTAACTGCAGCCCAAGGTGTTTTAAGCAGTTTGCTGCCCTTACCTCTCTCTGAAATAAGTTTGGGATATGTGCTTCTCTCTGCTCTTGCAACTTGGATTCCAATAAAATAATTCACACCCAGAGCAAAGACCTGCAGGGATTTTTCTCTCTCCCAGAGAGATTATTCTATCAGCCTAAAACATCTTTATTGATAACATGAAATTATTGACTAGCAGGGTTTCCCCGTGTTTTGACAGTGTTGTTTCAACTTCAGTTTCTTTCAGGATGAAGAAATAATTGGCATTCAGCATAACTTCCATATAAATACCAACATCTGTGCAGTTCCCATTTACCTTCCCATCCTCAAAACCCCGAGCTGCTTACCAGTTTTTAATTGTCCTTCACGAGCAGGGTTTTACAAAACGCTGAAAGTAATCTGAGGAAATTGAAAATGTTTATCCTGCACGAGATTTTACCATCACCAGAGCTCTTTGAAGGCACAGAACCTGCTCAGAACTCCCAGGCAGCCTTTGTGCTGGGTAATGGGCATTGCTAAATTTTGAGAGTGCTAATTAGTCCAAGATAGACAACTCTGCTGTTGACTGTGTCGAACAAATTAGGGATCCCACTGTGACGAGCTGAATAGAAACAATGTTCAAATAACTGCATTTAAATCTCCAAAACCGTAATGTAATTACTGCACTGACAGGACTACCAGCTGTTTATGGGCCTTTAAATCTGCAGAATGAACAGCCCTGTGATCTTGGTGTGCACGGGGACTTTGGGAGGTTTCACACAATTTCTCAGGCACCTTTGGGGTTTTTTCCACCTTTCCTTTGAGGGGTTGGTTGTTCTTTGGGATTGGCCATGGGATTTGATGGTTACCCTTCAACCCCACTGTGGACCCTGCTGAGCTCCTCTGGGTTTGCACCCAAACCCTCAATATTTAATAATATCTTGGAAACAATTTATATTCCTTCAGTCGTGCTTCTAAGCCTTCCCCAAAAGTATTTTTGGATTGCTGCTTGTTTAGGTGTTTTTTGGATTGCTGTTTGTTTGGGCTTTCTAGGGGTGGATTTCTCCAGCAGCTCTGTGCCAGGGAGGGTTTTATTTGGAGTGAGGGAGGAGAAGGGGGCAATCAGAGAATTTGCAATAATCCTGCAGCCACTCAGGTGTAATCCTGTGACATTCACATTGGTGCTCAGCTGGGACTTTATTTGGGGCCTTTGTCACAGACATGTTTTATGAAAAATCCTTTCGTTAGGATTTTTTCTCCTGAGAAGCTGAGAGGCCTCAGAAATGAAATGTAAACATTGATTATCTGCTGCTGTGGAATGCAACAGGAAGATCTTTGATTAGTCCTTGTTAGTTGTTTCTAATTAATGGCCAATCACAGCCCAGCTGGCTCAGACTCTCTGGTCAGTCACAAGATTTTATTATCATTCCATTCATTTCCTTGCCAGCCTTCTGATGAAATCCTTTCTTCTATTCTTTTAGTATAGTTTTAACATCTCATTTTCTTTTAATATAATATATATCATAAAATAATAAACCAACCTTCTGAAACATGGATTCAAAATCCTCGTCTCTTCTCTCATCCTGAGACCCTGAAAACACCACCAAAGTCATTCACTTTAGGTCATTTCCCAGTTTCCTTCTCCCCATTCAAACTTTTAATAGTGCCACCCATTCTTTTGGCTTTTTTGGCTGGCAGCTCTGAATAAAGTCTAAGCTGCAGTCAGGTAATGGAATTAAGAAGAGGAATGATCTGTTTTGAAGATATTATTAAACTAATGTTAATTCTGCCACATCTTCTTCAAAAGCTGCTATTTTTGGGAACAAAAATGCTTTTTAGGATAATATGCTCTAATGATATTAGAAAGATTTAGGAAGGCCAGGTGAGATGCTAATATTTTTGTTTTTCTGGATAAAATCCATGAATATTTAAGTATCATTTGGACAGAGAGGACTGAAATCTCCAGCAACATCCCCAAAATCATTCTAATATGAAAATGTTTGCATAAACCTCTCAATTTTACAGTTTTTTAGAGATATTAGTACTGTTTTCCAGAAAAATTAAAATATTGAGGAGGGTCAGAAGTCTCAGTAGTAGCAGGAGAGACCTGAACAGCTGGAAAACCTGGGAACCACCTTGTCACATGCAAATTTGCTGAAAAATTCTTTTGCTAAGATCTTTTCTCCTGAGAAGCTGGGAAACTGCAGCTTCTCCATGTTTTGCTACTTGGGAATGTGATTTGGAGAACTGTTTACCCAGCATGTGAATTGTTTTTAATTAATCACCAATCACAGGTCCAGCTGTGTCGAGGCTGTGAGCAATCACAAGATTTTTTTATTCATTCCTTTCTTTTCCAGCCTTCTGATGTCTCCTTTCTCTTTCTTTAGTGTAGTTTTAATATATCAATATATAATAATATAATATAATATAATATAATACAATATAATATAATATAATATAATATAATATAATAACATTATAATATAATATTATATATTAAAATGTTAAAACATTGATGATGATGATGATGATGATGATGATAATAATAACAAAAAAAAATTTTTTTTGCCTTTTTTTTTTTTTTTTTTTTTTTTTTTTTTTTTTTTTTTTTTTTTGCTTTACACACCCTGGATGAATTCCCAGTAAAATGTGATGCAGAGCTCAACATCGCATCCACATGTACCTTAGATTCAAGGCTAATTTATTTTCTAGGGGACTGCTGATTTTAAAAACCCCAGTGTTTAAAAAAATGTTCTGTATTCCAGGATTTCTCTGGGCAAATGGGTTTTTGGTGAATTATTTTTTCAGTCCAGTTAATGACAAATTAAATTAGAGATCCACCAGCAGCAGTGCTTTGCTTTGCACACATCCTCAAAGGCACATTTTAGCTCCTACCAAATTTTGAGAATTTACATTCATGTTAGAAGAAAATGAGTCTATATTGTGTATTCTTTGATAAATTTTGCCACTGTTTTTCTCTTTTAAGTGCTCCAGTGATTTAGTGGTAAATAGGAAGTCAGGGGCTGGTTCCAACACAATCATTTCATCTGTTCTCTGTCTAAATATTTACTGACTTCCCAAGCAGGAGAGTTACTCATCCTCTTGGAGGTGCAGTTTAGCATTAATTAAAATATATTACAGGGACGACCCATTTACCTTCATATCCCGCTTGCTTTAGTGCAGGTGTGAGACCAGTTGTAAAAGCCAGAAACTCAGGAGTTTCACAGGGTGGGAATAAAACACCAAGGAGGAGACTCAGCCCTCTCTGTCTGAAGCTTTATTAACTGTGGTGCATCCCTGGCACTGCTGAAGGTCTGCTCCCAAATCCCTGCTCCAAAAGCCATCCAAGGCTATGGAATCTGATAAGGGGCTCTGATAAGGAGCAGCTAAAACACAATTTAGAGCCTATCAGCCCGGGGAATTGTCTACATTTGATCTTTGCTTGGTAGGAGAGAGCTTTAAGCCAGGTCTCCAGGATGAGCTCGAGGTTATTTCAGCTCTGTTTGCTGCTCTTCCCCTTTTAAATGCTCATTCTTCTCAATGTCAAGGATTAACAACTATTTAAATCCACTCATGACTTTATTTTCTCATTTCTAGCTTTTTTTTTTTATTATTTATTTCTTATTTAACTTTTGAGTCCTAATCCTACAATCCATCAAGGATTAGCCTCTGTGATTGCATGTGATTTTTCTTCTGGTAAATAGCAAGCTGGGAAGGGCTGCAGGAATGTTTGGCCATGAGAATTAACCTCGTGGCTCCGTGGGGAAGTGGATTTATTATTTTCTTGGAGGATTCTCCCCAGAGTCTCTTTTGAGTCCATCCCTTCAAAGCCCTGCACAGCCTCATATATTGTTCCAGGCAGGGATGGGTCTGATGCCCTTCTGTGCCAGCAGGAGAGGATTGTTCTGGATCAACAGCACCAGCACAGCTCCCAGCCTTCCCAGAAATTGAAAATAGAGGCCACCCTGACTTAGGGACTGGCAGGAAAAATGCATTTTATCAGTTTATCATGCTGTATATAGAATAGGAAGTGGGTCTGCAAACCCCTGGATGGGCATTTCCTGTTCTGGTGGCTACACAAAGCTCTGGAATGTTCTTGTGTCACTATGCTCCATCCCTGGAGGAGTTCAAAGCCAGCTTGAAGGGGTTTGGAGCAACCTGGGAGAGTGGAAGGTGTCCCTGGGTCAGAGAAAGGGTGCTCCCTGCACTTTGAGAGTCATTTGGACAGCAGCAGCATCCAAGTGTTTATTCCTTTTAAGTGAATCAACATGCAAATGAGCGTTAGAACACTAATAAATAAAAGACAAATTATGTTTTCCTTGCAAATCGAGCATATGGCTGGTGTGTGCTGAAGATTTAACAAGGATGATTAAGTGTAGACAACTGCTGAGGGGGGAAAGTCAGTCCTGAGGCAGAGGAGGCTCCAGAGCCTCTCTCCTTTCTGAGTTTGCTCTTTGGAAACTGCACCAGTTCAGAACTGAAACCACTGATTTTGATTTTTGATTGGAAGGATGGAACATCTCTGCTGTGGGAATGGATGAGAGACTTGGGATTGTTCAGCCTGGAAAAAGCCCCAGGGAGAGCTCAGAGCCCCTGCAGTGCCTGAAGGGGCTCCAGGAGAGCTGGAGAGGGACTGGGGACAAGGAAGGAGGGACAGGACACAGGGAATGGCTTTAAGCTGACAAAAGGCAGGGATGGATGGGAGATTGGGAATTCCTGGCTGGGATGGAATTCCCAGAGCAGCTGTGGCTGCCCCTGGATCCCTGGCAGTGCCCAAGGCCAGGCTGGACACTGGGGCTGGGAGCACCTGGGACAGTGGGAGGTGTCCCTGCCATGGGAATGGGAAGGGCTTTATGGTCCTTTCCAACCCAAACCATTCTGTGATTCCATGAATTTTACACAGAGATACAGCAGTGATCTCATTTATTTCTTGGCTTTCCACCTTGTACAAATATCCTCCCTTCCCATTCAGGACTCATTTTTGCAAGGCAGGTGTTAAAATCACCTTTTCCTCAGAACCACTCACTGCTCGGATCAGAAATTATTTTCCTCTATCCAGGGAAATGCTGATTGGAATTATCACAGATATCTTCATACTCGATCAGGAAGGAGTAATATGATTTTCCTCCTTCTCAAGCTCAGATAATTATCCACAGCCCTGCAAAACCGGTGTAAATTGAATCAGAAATGGCTGCACCAGGGCAGGTTCCTGACACACTGAGGAGCAGCCAGGGTGCAGCTGCCTGCAGGAACCTGTGAGGAAATTTTGGAGAGATTTGGATATTTGGATCTGGCCTTAAGCCTTCAAAACTTTAACCAGAGATGGCAAATTGTGGCTCAGTGAAATATGACATTTGAGATTTCAGTAAAAGCAGACCCCTCCAGTACTAACTTTATTTTCTCTCTGCCAGATAACCTCTTCAAACCAAAGGAGAGAGTCATTCCCGAGAGGGAGATGCACATGAGATCTAAAAGGTACAAATCCCTCTGCTTTACAGTTTGTCCATGGATTTTTCTCTGTTCTATCAGCTTAGATTTGGGCAGCCCTGCCCTTTCAACACCCCCATGACAATGAAAACCAAACTCTCAGCAGGGCATGAAAACCAAACCCTCAGCAGGTCCTTCATGTTGAACACCCAAAAATGGAAGCAGTGAGGTCACTTTGGATTTTTTCCCCCAGATTATGGCACAGAGGATGCGAAACCAGGACTGTCCAGCTTTCCCTTCCAAATCCTGGGAATTCTATCACTGATTTTAATGGGAAAAGATCAGAAGCCACCTTTTGAATGGCAACTCCTGTTATTTTTAGAATGGAAAGATTGTGTTGTCCTTGGTAAAACATGTTCCTAATGACAGTGAAAAAATGTAAACAGTTCGCAGACTTACAATGATGGTTTTCTTATATTTTAGAAGATTACTTGAAAATGATTGCTTGATACTAATTGTGTGACATAAATACAACAAAAAACCAGCCATGTTCACCCAGATTCTGGTTTGAATTTTGTTGCTACAAATTGGAACCAACTTCACTGAGCTCATTAGAAGCTACTGCATTGAAATCACCTGATCCCATCTCTTTCTTAAGTTTTTTTGTTCCAAAATAAGAATTTTCAGCAAGACTTGAAACCAGTCAGATTTCATATCAAACCATGACTGTTCATAATTTATCACTCCCATGCCATAAATCAAATTTAAATACTTAGAGATGCCCATTACAAGTATTGCACGGAAGGCAGATATTCCCTACAGGAAAAATTAATTATTTGTGAGCCCCAGGGATGACATGAGCTCTGCTTTCTGAATTCCTGACAGGATTTATGACAATTTACCTGAGGTTAAAAAGAAACAAGAAGAGAAGCAGAAGCGGATCATCATCCAGAGCAACAGGCTGCGTGTGGAGATGTTTAAAAAGGTGAGGATTTCCTGTGATTTCTGGAGCAAATGCAGCCAGTAAATCTGAAATCTGGGATGCCAACTCCACCTCACCTCCTGTATCACTAAACATTTCTATCACCTCATGGGTTTTAACAGTATTTTAAAGCATTTTTGTATTTTTTTTTTCTAGCAATTACTGGACCAGCTCCTCCACAGAAACACGGAGTGACAAAGGAGTCTCTTGCTCATCATCCTAATTGGATCTTGAATGCCTTTGACTTCTAGATAAGCCATAAAATTAACTGTTATCTCAATTACCTGGAGGTATTTTTCTTATCACTGGCTCCTTGTATAAAGAAAGATCATTTATGTTTCAATTGAAATTTTAAGGCAACTTTCTTGTAATCAAAAACAGCCTAAAAGGGAGCACAGCTGTTCCAGAGCATCACCTTTTGGTCAGTTTACCCAGAGGAAATAATTTTAAGAATTTTTAATGCAAATACTGAATTACAGGGATATTATTTATCTTAATCTTCTTTTAAAAAGCACACTTCTCTGTAGCAATAGCCCAGTGTTTATAATACATGGAAAACTTATTTCTCTGAAGTATTTTATTAATTGATTTCCTGTGAGTTAAATCCTTGAAGAAAACTGTTTTATTTGTTATGTTTAGGAACCAGTTGAAATAGCATTACCACATCATCAGAGCAACAGCAGTTTCACATTAATACTTAACATTCCAAAAGGGACCAATATTTCAGCTTTCTGAAGAACTCCATTCCTGTTCATAGAGTGAAACTACCTAACAAGCTCTCCCATTAAAAAAACGCAATATTTAACTATTTGTTTATAACACTTTTTCACGTTTTTTCATTGTAACATACGTTTTACTCCACTTCTGTGAGCACAAAGTGTTTCTAGAAATGGCAGATGAAGGAGTGGTGCCAAGAAGGATGTTTGCATCAAAAACTTGCAGAACTCAAACCAGCTGTCACGTTTCCTCCAAAAAAATATTTAAATCTTTATTTGTACATGTTGGAAGTAAAAACAAGCAGCTCACAAACCAATGGAGTTTATTTATGGAATAAACCATGAGGATAATATTGATCCAAGCACTGTGTTTTTATTTGGTGCTGTTAAATAAAACAAAATTATTGAAACTGCCTGAGAAGTCGTGCCTTTGTACCCACAAATCCCATGGGGAAAAACCACTGCCCCTAAAAATCCCTGCAAGTGTTAAATTCTGCTGCACAAAGTTTGAGCAGGGGTCTGAATGGGGCTGGAATTTGGCCTTTGGTGGTTCTGCTTTGTTTTCCCAATCCAGCCTGGGATGTAAGGTCAGGATTTTTTGGAAGAGGGATGTTTGTGAGCCACTGGGACAACCTCCAGCTGGGTGACCTGTGCTGGACACAGGACTGGGGTGTTTTGTGCTCTGTTTCTGTTGGATTGTTTTGCCTTTTTGTGGTTCAGCTTCCCAGTGAACGTAGGAATAACGATGGGAATTTTTGCTCGCAGAGGAGACAGAGATCTGTTGAACAAATTTATTCCAGATAGATATCCTCAAAAACTCACCAACAGTTCAATCCATTGGGAGAGGATGTGGAGGGTAAGGCAGTGAGGAAGGACCTGCCAGCTTTTCCCTGAAAAACACCTTTTGAACCAAGGAAGTCATTCTGCACTGGAAACCAAACCAAGGCTGGACCACAGATGACTCCAGGTAGAACTCAGCAAAGGGACACCAAGAAAGATTATCTTCCAAGCTTTCATCCTGTTCTAGCTCACTATGGCCAGAGACATTTCCTACAGGATCAGTGCCCAGATTCTCTTTTATTTCAGTAGAAACTGAACATTTCTCCCCCTTGAGTCCTCACATTCTGATTTTTTACTTCAGGAAAATGCAGCTTTGGTTCATCAGGTCTGCACCCTCAGGTGATTATTTCCTGCACATCTGGGAAGTAGAAGAATGTTATTTACATTTCACGCTGCTTTAGTGGATGACCTTAGGCCAGCCTGGAGTCTCACCCTAAAGACACAGCAAGATATTCTGGCATGGAGAGAAAACATTTGGGGTTTGGTATCCATGGAGGACACAGCAAAATAATCACTCCCAGGTCAGGGGTGACACCAGAAGGGAGCCCCAAAACTTTCCCACTTCTTCTCTGACAGAGAGGAAGAGACAGGATCTTCCTCATTGGGAATGTTTTCCATGGAAATCAGGCATTTATCCTGCAGGATACCCAGGAATTCCAGGGAGATGGATTCATTTACATAGTCACTTGATGAACTGTCACAGATATATTTTATGAAAAATCCTTTTGCCAGGATTTTTTCTCCTGAGAAGCTGAGAAACCTCAGAGGAAAATAAAAACAATTATCTGCTACTGTGGAATGAAACAGGTGCATCTGTGATTGGTCCATGTTGATTGTTTCTAATTAATGGCCAATCACAGTCAGCTGGCTCAGACTCTCTGAGAGTCAGGAGCTTTTGTTATTCATTCTTTTCTATTCCTTTCAAGCCTTCTGATGAAATCTTTTTTTTCTATTCTTTTAGTATAGTTTTAATATATCATTTTCTTTTAATATAATATATATAATAAAATAATAAATCAGCCTTCTGAAACATGGAATCAGATCCTCGTCTCTTCACTCATCCTGGGACCCCTGTGAACACCACCACAATGAACCAAAGCTGCATTTTCTTGAAGTCAAAAGTCATAGAATGAGGACTCAGGAGAGAGAAACATTCATCTGCCATCCACAGCATGTCCCTACTCCATGCCCATATGTAAATGTATGTAAATAAATACATGTATTTGACATGCTTCCCACTCTCTGGCTGGGAATATCAGGCAGAGGAGCTGATCCTCCTTGAAACCATGGCAGCCAGGTGATCCTTGTGAGGAAATGAATGATGTGGGAAGAGCAGCACGGGCTCCAGGTGGGATTTTACCCCCTGGCACCATCATGGATCCCATGGAGCAGGGAATGACACCTCCACTGACCTGGTTACCTCTCCCTCCTTGAGGACAGGGTACAACATTCACCTGCTGCATCCTCCCCTCCCCTGGCTCACAGCATGAAGCCAAGTGCATCAATCAAAGGGAAAAAAATCCTCTGGGTTTGTAAAAGGTTTATTTCCAAATGTTTTTATTCTCTCAAAATGTGATTTCTAAAACCTGCAGGACAAATCTGTGGCAGGCAGGGGTGGAATTTCTTGTGTACAAATAAGCTAGTGAGGAAAATGCATGATGCAAATCACTGTCTGGGAATGTTTTACATGGTACAAAACCTGTCCTTCAGAAAACCAAAAATTATCTCTGTTGTAAACCTAATTTCTCTTTCTGGGCTTGAGAAGAAAAAAAGTTATCTGGTAATGTATCCAGCAAACAATTCTGGCATTCATTACAGCTCTACAATCCATTCATTGTGACAGAAAATGGACTGTGCAGGAAAATGTCATTTCAGGAAAGCAGGAGCCACCCAGGAATAGCCCTGGACAAAGAGGCATCAGCTTTAGGAAGTTCAGGGTTAGGGGAAAGTGGTGGGATCTCCCTTTGGCCAATTTGCCAGCAGATAACAGGAAAATTGGAGGTCACCCACCCTTGTCCAGCTGGAATTTTCCTTCTTGTTGGAGAAATTTGCAGACTGAGTTCAAGTTCTGTGGGTGTTGGTGCTGAGCCTTCGGGAAGGACACGTGAGGATTTCCAACAATGCTGGTTCGGGGAAGATTTGGGAGGGTTTGGGGGCATTCAGGCACACAGCCTGTGTGGACTTGTCAGCACATGGCCTTGGCATTGTCCTTCCCAAGCACAAAGGGCTGGAATCCTGCAGGAGTGGAAATGGAGCCCACATGGGGTGTTGGAGGTGTGCAGGACATGGTGTTTGTTTGTTTGCTGCCATCATTAATCTCATCTGCCAGAAAAACCTCCTCAAGGGCTGGAAGTTATTGTGATGTAAAGGACTGAGGGTTCCAGTGTTCTGGGGATTTATTTAAACCCAAATATTTTCCTGTGTATGTGTATGCAAGTCATTAGTTACATCTTGGAGTTTACTCAGCTGCTCTGAGGGATGAGGAGAATGTCTGGGTAGGACTTTGGAGGGGTTTTATTGTTGGATATCTGGGACTGGTCACGTTAGTGCAATGTTTTCTGGGACAGAAATCCTGATTTACAAGGAAAACAACACACAAAAGCAGGGATAAAGTTCCTGGCAGCCCTGTGCAGAGGAAACCATTCCCTGACACAGCGAGAGCTCCAGGGCTGCAAACGCAGCTTGCCTCATGGGCAGGGGTGTTTGTCCCTTTGAGTGCGGGGACAGAAGTGCCTGTGTGCTCTGAGGGGTGGGTGATTGTCCCTCCAGGAGCTCTGAGAGGCCACTTGTCCCTGCTGGAGCCCCCCAGGGTCACATTTCTCCAGGCACTGTGACTGCAGCCTGTGTCGCTCATTGCTGCTTTGGGATGTGGCCGGATCCTGTGGGATCCCCCTGGCCTGGCAGAGGTCAGCACCAGGAAATGGGGCTTGGAGAAATCCCAGCCCCATCTGCAGCCCCTTGAATAAAAGGGCATTTATTTCAACTGAAATGCAAATTTACCTGAGCATAAAACCAGATCAGAATGAAAGAAGCTACAGAAAATGCACCAAATTTACTGCTAGCGGAAGAGAACAGTGCATGCATAGAACTATTTATTAAGATTTGGTTTAAATATGTGTCTCCTTATGCTAAAATCCCAAAAATCCTTGCCCAAAATCCTCACCAGAGAGAGAGGAGCCTGTGATGCTCACTGTGTGTTGCCCCTCTGCCCATGGAGATGAGGTTGGGTCCTGGAAGGGACTTTTCTCCCAAGCTGGAGGTGTTCTGGGAAGTTATGGTTGTATCTCTTGCAATTTCAGTTTAGCTGTGAGAAAACTGTTGGAAAAAGCTTGTAATGGATATTAGGAAGGAATTGTTCCCTGGTACAGCTGTGGCTGCCCCTGGATCCCTGGCAGTGCCCAAGGCCAGGCTGGAGCACCTGGGACAGTGGGAAGTGTCCCTACCATGGCAGGGGTGACAATGGATAAGATTTAAGGTCCCTCCCAACCCAAACCATTCCATGGGTCTGTATGAAACCTCATTTTTATGTTGAGAACATAAAGCATCCTCCCTTTTTTTAGGTCAGGAATTTTACTTTTCCAAGTTCTCCTTGGCTCTGTACCAAAGCTGTGGGAGGTAGAATGACTTAATACTCATCTTAGGTGACCCACAGAATAAGATAATGAGGTGTATCATCTCCCTACCAGCTGCAGAGTGATGAAAAAGTAAAAAGAACAAGAAAAAAGGAGAAGAAACTGCACCAATTTTCTCATGGTACACAGAGTTACACAAAATGATATAAAATAGGAGCAGTGCAATGAACGGCTTGAGGATGGTGTTGCATGGATAGGAATATGTAAAAGAACTCTTAATTGCAGAAGTTTGGTGGATATTTAAAAAATATTGTCACAGAATGTATTTTTAGACTTAATGTTTAAAATACTTTTATTTTCTGCAGTATCTTACCATGACTAGATTCAGTTAATATATAGCTTCAGTTAATATATAATAAATCAGTTAATATATAATTATAATGTACAAACACCTATCACAGAGAGGCTGCTCCATGGTTCTGGAGTTACTTCAAGTCCGCAACTGGCTTGGGAAATTGGTATAAAATAGCAAAAAACTTTTTGGAAACAACTTTATCTTCAGCTTTTTGCTTGGGCCATGTGCTGTTTCACCATCTGATGGGCTCTTGCAGTTGTGCTTGAATGGAGAGACATCCATTCCTATTTACTATTTCTGTGGTTTTCCAGAACTTTTTGTGCCCTAAAGTGAGCACTTTGTATCCATGATGTGGGGAGGATTAATAAAAATCCTGACCAAAGGGTGGTCAGGGGAATTGTGTCCAGTCTGAATGTGGGCTAATTCTCTGATTGCCGGGTAATGGTGTCTGGAAGGGAGCTCCCTCAGCAGTCATTTAATTCATTGTGATATATAACTGTGGCCAGGGAGTCAAACAAAAACCAGATTGAGGACAGGAGTCTGGTTTTGTAACTGGGTTGTCCTCTGAAATTGTGTCACTGCAGGGGAATGGGCTGGAGACAGATTTTGCCTTGATTTGGGGCAGAAATGATGAGAAAGAGCAATGTTCTGGTTAAACCCCAGGGTGGGGTGGGAAGGGACCTTAAACCCATCCAGTGCCACCCCAGCCATGGCAGGGACACCTCCCACTGTCCCAGGGTGTCCCAGTGTCCAGCCTGGCCTTGGGCACTGCCAGGGATCCAGGGGCAGCCACAGCTGCTCTGGGCACCTGTGCCAGGGCCGCCCACCCTTCCAGGGAACAATTCCCAATTCCCAATCTCCCATCCAGCCCTGCCCTCTGGCACTGGGAGCCATTCCCTGTGTCCTGTCCCTCCATCCCTGTCCCCAGTCCCTCTGCAGCTCTCCTGGAGCCCCTTCAGGCCCTGAAGGTTTTTAGTTTTCCCTGGATCCTCCTGCAGGTGAGCCCCCCAGCTCTCCCAGCCAGAGAAAGGGGCTCCAACCCCCTGTTCCTGGAATTATTGGGGTTGGAAAACCCCTCTAAGGCCATCCAGGCTCTGAGCCCAGCAGTGCCACTGCAGCCACCCCTGAGCCTCGTCCCCAAGTGCCACCTCCTGCTCCCCACAACCCCAATGACAGCCCTGTCCTGCCCAGCTCTCAGTGCTGTCAGGGGCAGAATTTGCTGTAGACTTCCAATTTTTGGGGAGTAACCCAGAGCTTGGATGTCCCATCCACACGAGTTCCCCGTGGGCAATGCTGTTCCAGTGAATTCCAGAGGAATCAATAACAAATCCCCACTGAGTGCTGCCAAACCTGGATTTGTAATGCTGCTGGGAGCACATCTCTAATTCTGGGGTTTGTCATGAGGTGAAAAAATACAACTCTGAGGGCTCTAAATGGGATTATGTAATGGCCCAAGCTAAACTGTGTGAAAGATGGATAATTATGGGCTGCCTGCTCTACCTAACACCATTAGTACACCATTAGTGCTGTTACAAAACCAACATTTGACTCCCATTTGTTTTACTTTTGAGAAGTTTTTGCTGTGTTTGGAGCTCAAAGTTGTGCAACAGAACCTAACAGAAAATGCCTGTAATAAAGAAACTCTGTTTCATTCTTCCCTTCATAAATAACAGGAGATTAAGACCTAATTGATTTCATTCTCCTGTGATGGATACCACAGTAATTTTTAATGATTTCTCTCAAGTTTCCCATTAGGAATATTTATTTTTCTTTAAAAAATGCCCCCAAATATGCTGTCTTCCTAATTTACTGCCCCAGCTTTTATGATGATGGATGTTGCATTGTTCTGTGGTTTGCAGAGGGCTAGACAGGAATATTAAAAATATACGACTTCATAATTTTTAGTCTGAGTTGAATGCTGTCCTCTTGTGAGACATGTAAAATTTGTGGCTTTTTTTTCTTTCTTTTGTTTTCAGAGAGACAGTGAAATTTGAGGCAACAGATCAAAGCACTTATTGTCTAGTCTGGAGTAAAAAAACCCCAAACCCCCTCACATATTTAATGGGTTATTTGTTGGATTTAAAGGGATTTCAGCACAGGACACCTTCCTGAAATATTGTCAGGAATGTCCTATTTGATACAAGGATCTTGGTGGAAAATCTTCATTTCTCAGTACTGAAATTTGTGGCAAAGCCTAAAATGGTGGTTTTTTCCCCATAGAGGTTTAGGGCTGTGCAGACATCCCAAAGATTGTGTGTTTGCTGACTTGTTTGGGTTTTATGAAGGTATTTGCTCGTGTGGTACTAAACCAGAGCAATGTTCAGCTTATGGCATTTTTTCCTTTTCCTGGAGGAAGGCTGGAAGAGGAAAATGGTGATGGGTAAAGCTGGGAACCAGGGAATCACAGAAAATCCCAAGTTGGAAGGGTCCCACAGGGATCATTGAGTCCAGCTCAGTGATCACCCCAACAACCCCACTCTGGGAATGATGTCCAAACTCTCCTGGAGCTGTGGCAGCCTCGGGGCTGTGCCATTCCCTGGGGAGGAGAATCAGCATTCTCTGGGCAAGAACCTTCCCCTGATCCCCAATTTAAACCCCCAGCCCAGCTCCAGCCCTTCCCTGGTCCTGTTCCCATGCCAGCCTGGAGCTGCAGACCCCACGAGCTCTCCTCCAGCTGCGCAAACCCAGATGTTCCTCCTTTGGCCCCTCCAATCCCTTCCCCACCTTCATGACTCTCCTTTGGACATTCTGATGGATTCACACCCTGAGCCCACATCCCTGGGGTGTTGGGGCTGTGGGGTTTGGGGGTTTTGGGGTGCAGGGTGCTGGTGGTGTCTGTGCTCACAGAGAGCTCCGTGCTCTGAGCCAGGGTTTGTGCAGCAGGAGGAGAATGCGTGAGCTTTGGGGCTTTGTGTTTGAACTGCTGAAGAATTGCTTCAGGGTTGCTGTTGTTGCTGTTGAGGTCCTGGATCCTAGCAGGGGTGGATTTCTTTGTTTGCTCTTCCCTGAGCTCCTCTTGGCTTTTTCACCCCTGGCCCCGTGACAGCCGCCTGCACCGGGCTCTGTGCAGCCTCCCCACGAGGAGCTGCAGGAGCTCGATCAGCACTAAAGCACAGCTCGCTCCCCTGCCCTGCTGGAGAAAAGGAGCTGCTTTCCAAAATTCCACTGCCCGTGGAGCAGCAGGACAAACTGGGCAGGGACAGCAGGAGAAGGGGAATGTGGTGGGCCCGTGGCACTCAGCACCAGCCCTGCTGTCCTTCCTCCAGGTACAAGCAATGCTGGCAGGGAGTGCTCTCCAAGCACAGCTTAATGGAAGGGGTTTGCCCTGTCTGACTGTGTTTTATCCCTGAGACAGACTGAGAATCCTGCATCTCATTCATTAAATGCACCAAGAAATTCAGGATGGCTTTGTCAGTTTTGTTTATGCTTGAATTTAATGTTACAGTGCTTTGTCACTCAGACAAGGTAGGAGTTGGTTTGGTTGTTTTCTCTGTTAAAAGAAAAACTCAGTTTCAGTGTTTAACTGGATGTTATGTTCTGTTGATTTGCCATAGCACTTCAAGGCTCTCTACAAAAGACCCTGTTCCTCCAAACAGCTCCACAAAATCCCAGCTTCATAAGTGTGTCCTTTTTATTTCTGCAGCAAGGGAGAAACCTGAGTAAATCCTTGGTTCTCAAAGTCAGAAAATCCCAGAATGGTTTGGGTTGGAAGGGACCCTGAACATCCTCCAGTGCCACCCCTGCCATGGCAGGGACACCTTCCACTATTCCAGGGTGCTCCAAGCCCTATCCAACCTGGCCTTGGGCACTCCCAGGGATGGGACAGCCACAGGAGAAGCCTGTCCCTGTCGCTGAGCTCTGCTGGATCCCAGCTGGGCACTGGGATGCTGTTCACCCTTTATTTTGGATGAGCACCATGGCCTTGTGGCCAGGGAGGAACCAGCTCTGCTCCCTCTTGCTCCCAGCTGCATTGGCCAACTCACAGTTTTGGGACAGAAATTCCAGATGGATCCAATATTGTGGGACCTTCAGGACAGGAAGGAAAAATCATAACCAAGGAGGGGAAGGCAGGGATGAATTTTTGGGTAAGAGGACAGTGAGACTGCTGATCTTGCATTGCATATCCTGGATGTCCCAGCGTGCTGCAGACTCATTGTGCTGCCCAGGGCAGCTCAGCAGCTCCTCAAGGCATGCACAGAGGGTGGAAACCTGTCCTTGGAGACTGGGAAATCCACAGGATCCATCCCTCAGGCATGTGCAGCAAGCAGGATTTACAGCCAGGGTTTGATGTCAGAGCTCAGCCCTGGTGATGCTGCTCCATGTCTGGAGGCTGGGACAGAGGTCTGCAGAGCAGAGCAGAGCTCTGTGGCTAAAGGTCAGGCTGAATTATGCTCTATCTATGCCTGGTAATTATAGAGGACTGTAATCTGCCACTGCAGTCACAATTCAGCAGGATCTCGATTGTGCAGAGAGTTAATGAAGTGAGGGAGGACTGGAGACACAAAGTCTCAGCAGCTGGCCGGGGGACACACAGATTTCAAAGGGAAAAGCTTTTTTGTTTTGTTTTGTTTATTCTGAGAAGGAAAAACTTTAGCCTGGAGGCCCCAAAACTGTAGATCCCTGTAGCTAAGCCCAGACAAGTCCTCATGCATTTTGGCACATAGGGGAATAATAAAAAAAAATCTGGATACTGCTCAATGCTGTGATTACAGTGAGGTTTCCTGGATATCCAAGAGGGGATCACAGCTGATCTGGGAAGATGTGAGAGCAGTGTTACAGAGGTGCTTTCTGCCCAGCTGAACCTCTTATCTTGAAATTGTTCAGCTCTCTGAAGTGGCTTAACCTCTCTTCATTTAACTCTGGCTGTAACAGAAGGATGCAAATCCTGCAGCAGACAGCTGTCCTTTTCCACCTTTTTTTTTTTTCCTCCTTTTCCCTTCCTCACACACCCCACAGCATACCATAACCCATCTGACAATTAATATTAATTATTTACATTGCCTTGGAGCTCATGTTACCAAAGCATCACATTATCATAGCCTGAAGGATTTATTTACACTTAATCTATTCTCCCTCCACTCCTTATTTTTTCCCTGTTGTCTCCATCAGTCACTAATTCCTTCTCAAAACTGCTTTAACTGAGGGGAAACTAATGGAAATTCATGTTTCCCTCGGTGCATCCTCCTCCTTGCTGGTGTCTGTGTGTTAAGCTTGTTTCCAGGTAAGTTATTCCATGCTGCTCCTTTCCTCTCTGGACTGACCTTTCCAGTGCCAAGTGAACTAAAGCTCCTCATGAATCCCTAATTTGATGAGCAGAGGCCCAGCCTGTGTTGTCACACAGTCAAATATTCATGGTTTCAAATCACAAGTGCCCTTTACATCAGATTATTTCCACACCTCAATGCAAGCTGAGAGTCGGTCTGTGACCTGTGACAGTGGCACGGTGACAGTCAGGGCAGGGGGAGGCTGGAGGGTCCTGGCCATGGAATGACAACAGTAGTGATGAATGCAGGGCACACTCCTGCAAGCATCCCCAGTTCTCACTTCTCTGCCTCAGAAATGCCTGTGAGTGTTTCCGTGGTGGTGTTCACAGGGTCCCAGGATGAGGGAAGAGACGAGGATCTGGCTCCATGCTTCAGGAGGCTGATTTATTATTTTATGATCGATATTATATAAAAACTATACTAAAAGAATAGAAGAAAGGATTTCATCAGAAGGCTAGCAAGCAATAGAAAGGAATGGAATGATAATAAAATCTTGTGACTGACCAGAGTCCAAGACAGCTGGACTGTGATTGGCCATTAATTAGAAACAACCACATGAGACCAATCCCAGATGCACCTGTTGCATCCCACAGCAGCAGATAACCATTGTTTGCATTTTGTTCCTGAGGCCTCCCAGCTTCTCAGGAGAAAGGATCCTAGCAAAAGGATTTGTTCATAAAATATGTCTGTGGCATGTTTCCAAAGCTCTCCTGGGGAAGTGAGCGCTGTGCAGTCCAGAGGTGCCCCTGGCAAATCTGGGAGATCCTTGTCACCTTGTCACTTCATTCCTTGGACATTCCCCAGCCACAGGTGACCCCGAGATGTTCCTGCACACACCTCCAAGCACGGAGGTGCTGGAGACCCCTGAGAATGCTGAAGAACAAAGCTGGATGGATGGATGGATGGATGGATGGATGGATGGATGGATGGATGGATGGATGGATGGATGGATGGAAAAAAGTAACCGTGAAAGCCAGAAAGGTAAAAACAACCCCAAAAGCAGCGAGACACCTCCACAGCTCCATCCCTCCATTTCTCTTCCCCCAACAGTGGTGAAGAATAAAACATGGATGGATGGATGGATGGATGGATGGATGGATGGATGGATGGATGGATGGATGGATGGATGGGTGGATGATGGATGGATGGAGATCCATGGCCCATGGGAATAACCTGGACAATCAGGACTGTGGCCCCCTTTGAACCAGCCACACAACCTGGATGCAGTTTTCATTTCCTGCAGGGAAACTTGGCCTTGTTTGTCTGAGGTGGATAAACCAAGCCTTGTAAAACTGATTTGGGAGGTGTTTTGACATGAGGAATTAAAAGGCCAGGCCTGGCCTCTCCCTGCCCATCCCAGTGAAGCAGGGACACTTCCCATTACCTGCCCTGTGCCTGGAGGGCCTTTTATTTCCAAGAGAATTTCAAAACTGAGGTGAAATTGTGTTATTCTCCAGTAGCAGCTGTAATTCAGTAGCATTCCTACATGGATGTTGTTAATAGAATATTTGTGACTTATCTTTTGTGATAAATTATTGATTTATCAACTTCAAGTCCATAAAATCAAAATGGTAAAAGGCAACAAATCCTTTTGGGGGGAGGAGGAGAAAATCTGATAATATCTACTTGATTCATGCTAATGAATGACCAAGATATAATTGGCTCCACATTCTCTGCTAGCAAATATTGTTACTCAGATAAAAGTACTACCACAGTTAAGAAAAGCCTTGTGGGGTTACCAAAACCCTATTTAGAAATCTTTAGTTCCCTTCAACTGATTTTTTTTTCATTTTAATGGGAAAAGTACCTTCAAAGACTAAAGATGTCGACATGGCTTTAATGGTGGCCTTCCACAAAGGAGTCTTCTGTTTGAATTTTAATATTTTTAACCAATGTTCTGTGTGGAGCACATATGTCCTTAATGAGAGAGTTGATGCAGTTCATTAGTTTATATTTGAGGGATGAAACGTCCCTGAGTGTAGCTGTTAAACTGTAATTTATAATGGCTGAGCAGGGAAAATTCAGCATTTGGCTATTTAAAGTTACACACAGGCTCATCCCTGACTGCTCCCAAGGAGAGGGGATGCTCACAATGAGGAAAATGTGAGGTGAGACATAAGTGTAGACAAAATCCAAATTTGAGAGCAACCTGAGGTGAGTCCATGAGTCTGGTTTGGGCAGAGGGGTAAGAGGTGAAATATGCTTTTCAAGTGTGAAGCACAGCAGCTGATGAGAGCCCTCTGTGCACATTGTCCATGATCCCAGCCCTTTTCCAGGTTAGTTTGTGCTGGGCTGACCTGGCATTACCACAGTTAGCCCTGGATGGCTCAGTGATGCCGCCAGGGCACCATCCCAGGCTCCAGTTAGGGAGCCACAGAATTTGTTGTACCCCTGGAATTTCTGGCTCATTTATCCCCAGAGCTGCTGAAA